>NC_133461.1:29444210-29749342 GCF_048565385.1 Saimiri boliviensis
CCTGTAATCCCAACACTCTGGGAGGCCAAGGTGGGAAGGACAGCTTAAGGCCAAGAGTCTGAGAGCCCTGGGCAACGTAGCGAAACCCACATCTTTATATTAAAACAACAAGAAAAACAATATTTGCAGGTGAAATTACCCTGTTTGTGAAAATCTTAAGGAATCCGTAGCACAACTAATAGAACCAATAAATGAGCTTCAGAAGTTGCTGGATAAAAGATCAGTGTACAAAAATCAATTGTGTTTCTTTATACTAAAAACAATGCTGTATGGACAGTGGTATTCTGTCAGTATTGAAGTTGAACATATGTATCTGTTCGATTTCAGATCCAAACCGCTACCCGAAATTGTGTCAATTTATATTTCCATCAAGAGTATTTGAGGGTTCTTGTTTTTCTACATACTCAAAAAAGGATGTCATCTCTTTTATTTTTCAATCCAGTGGCTGTGTGGAAGTATCTGTAGTCTTATATAAAGAATATATAATTCTTTATACTTTTCTGCTTCCTAGAAGATTTTGCTTCTGTAAGGGCTATCTAAAACAGGAAGCTATTCTGGCTCCTCAACTGCCTCTAGACAGACACTGGGGATTACTCCTTTGTCTTCACCATCCCCTAAATATAGGTCTACCTTATCATTATGTCTTTCACACTCTTGGCCATGACAGTCTCATCGGCCCTCCACTCTTATCCACACTGAGCCATATACTCTTGCCAACGCATTATTTGCGTTTTTCTACCTCTGTGCCTTTGGGTATGCCACTTCCTGTCTTTCTTTGAAATTATACCCATGTTTCAAAAAGCATTGCCAACACCCTCTCTCCAAGTTCTTCTTTACCATTTTGTACTGTTTTTATCTCTTGCTACCTTGTGTATTAATACATGTGTATATATTTTAATCTTCTTTTTTTATGTTTTATTTTGTTGTTGCATTTTAGGTTTGGGGGGTACATGTGAAGAACATGCAAGATTGTTGCATAGGTACACACATGGCAGTGTGGTTTTCTGCCTTCCGTCCCCTTGCCTGTATCTGTCATTTCTCCCCATGCTATCTCTTCCCACCTCCCCACCCCACCGTCCCTCCCCCATTTCCCCCCAACGGACCCCAGTGTGTAGTGCTCCCCTACCCGTGTCCATGTGTTCTCATTGATCAACACCCGCCTATGAGTGAGAACATGCGGTGTTTGATTTTCTGCTCTTGTGTCAGTTTGCTGAGAATGATGGTTTCCAGGTTCATACATGTCCCTACAAAGGACGTGAACTCGTCGTTTTTGATGGCTGCATAATATTCCATGGTGTATATGTACTCTTACTTCATTTTTAAGTTCATTGCTGTGTTTTCTATGTTTACGTCCCTCCATAGCATCTTGACATAATATACTACCTTGCACAGAATAGCTACTCATTAAACATTGCTGAATAAAGTAATGCACCATGGTTGAAAATAGGCCTGGGAATTAAGTTTTTGCTTCTAGGTGTCATGACCCTACCAGATAATACATTCTACAGAAAACAACTATAAAGTCTGAACATATAATACAAAACACAACTACCAGAAGATACTGGAAAGTGAATACAAGCAAACCATTTCAGGCTGTTGATGCTCATTTAGAGGAGGGGAGACAGGAAGCTATATACGTGCATTTCTATTTCCATGGCTTTTAGCCTGGGACCAAGTACAGTTCATGTAGTTCATGGTATGGTAGGAAGCACCTCACATGGAAGATTCTTGATATTTCTGGGCTGGGAAACCATAGAAGAGAAACTGGGAAAGCATGGATGCCAAAGAGAATAGAAGAATCCCAGAAGGGAAAGAGCTGGAAGGGAATCCCCAAACGGCCTGCCTATGTCTCTGACTTGTCCCTGAATTGTAGCAGCTCAGCCAGAGACCAAAACTCTGAACTAAGACCAGCTCTGAAGATACAGAAGAGTGAGCAGATGCAGAGACTCTCGTGAAGAGGGTGCACTCTTCACTTGGAGGATGGATAATAACAAACCTTCCTGACACTTTTGGCCTTGGGCTGACTGCAGTCACAGCATCACACTGCACACAGAGCAGGGGTGGGGCACACGTGGAGAAGTAGCAGAGCCTTTCTGGCCTGAAAACCAGAAAAGAGAAGTTGAGAATCCATAAACTCTGAAAATAGTGGAGGAATCCCAGAAGAGAGTCAGAGAAAGGGACCCTTAAACTCTGCCTGTCCACGTCTTTGACTAAACCTTGAACCACTCATCTGCAGAACAAACTTTAAGCAGCCTGGCTAAAGACAAAAAATCTAAACAGAGACGGAGCTGCTGCTCAAAATACAGAGTTTTCGGTACTAGCCCAGACAGGAATCTCTACAATGTAACATTAATATTATTCAGGATACAACCCAAAATGTCCCAACAGCCACAGAATCAAAAATATGGAACACATTTTCTACATACAACTGGAGTTCTACCCCAAGATGAACCAATGTTAGAACTAACAAAGATTTTAAAGTAACTACTATGGCTTTCCTCAGTTTTTTCTTTGCATGAAACATGTTTTTAATGCATGAAAATTTCAGCAGAGAAAGGAGATGTCTCAGCTGAGCAATAGAAACAATTTAAAAGGGCCAAATGGAAAAAAAGACAGACATTTGCAGATATGAGATGCTAACACCAAGCAGAATAAACACAAAGAATCTCGTGTCAAGGCATTTTAGCATCAAAACTGTTGAAAGCCAATAATAAAAAACAAGAGAAAATCAACAAAGTATAACATAGTACCAAGTTCCCTTATGTGGGAACACCAACTCAGTTAACCTCTCACTTCTCATTAGAAGTCATATAGTCTCAAAGAGAATGGAAAGATGCTAAAGGAAGTTCTTCAGGCTGAGCAAAAATGATGCCAGATGGAAACTCAGGCTTTCAGAGAGGAAAGAAAAATATTTACAAGAAGTAGTAAATATCTAAGTAAATGCATAACATTCATATTTATATTTTTCATTCTATTTCCCTTCTTCCCTCCCTCCCTCCCTTTCCTCCCTTCTTTCTCCTTAATTTTTAAATAAACTAAAATTCCTAAATGACATGGTGGCAAGCACCTGACATAGGAAACTCAGTATTTCTGGCCTAGGAAAGCACAGGAGAGAAGCTGGGAAAGCATAAATACTGAAGAGAGTAGAAGAACCCAGAAGGGAAAAAGCTGGAAGGGAATAACCTAAATTATCGCATTGCCCTTTAGGATTCATGTAGATGTATATATAACAACCATAGTGTGCAGGAGAGGAGAGGAGGGAAATGGCCCTGTACAGTTGTGAGAGTTGTGTATTTTACATGAAGTGGTATATTTTAATTTTTGTGGGTACATAGGTATATATATTTATGGGGTACATGAGATTTTTTTTGATACAGACATGCAATATGAAATAAGTACATCGTGGAGAATAGGGGTATCTGTCCCCTCGAGGACATTTATCCTTTGAGTTACAAACAATCCAGTTTTTCTCTTTAAGTTATGTAAAATGTGCAATTAAGTTATTATTGACTATGGTCACCCTAAATGGCATATTATTACCTGTAAGTTGACTGTGGAAAATTAAGAATGTATATTGTAATCTCTAGGGCAACCACTATAAAAGTAATCATAAATAAATAAATAGCTCAAAAGCCAACAAGAAAATTAGAATTCTTAAAAACATTCGAATAATTTTTTCCCCAAAGCAGGAAAGGAGGAACAAAGTGAGAGGTTTCGAGTAGAAAACAAAACATAACATGGCAGACTGAAACCTAACCACGTCAATAATGACATGAAGTGCTCACGGACCAAACTCTCATTAAAAAGCAAGAATTGTCAGAAGGATAAAATAATACCCAACTGTGCACTGTCTGCAAAGGACATGCTTTAAATATAAAAATATAGGTTGAAAGCAAATAAGAAACAGCGGTACCATGCAAACAGTAGGCATAAAGTGGCTTTACTAATATCACATAATACGGATTTCAAAACAAAACCAAAGGTGAATAGGGATACTTCTTAATGATCACAGGGACAATTCAACCGGAAGACATAGCAACCACAAATGCGTATGTGCCAATAACAAAGCTAAAATATCATGAAACAAAAAGGTGACAGACAACTCCACCACGTTGGAGATTGAAACAACCCTCCCTCAGCAACTGGCAGAACATCTAGACCGTAAAAACTTACTGAAGACATAGAAGATCTGAAAAATACTTCCAGCCACCTCGCCTTGATTGATATTCCCAGAACATTTCACCGAACAATGGCAGAAATTCACTTTCTTTTCGAATGTATGTAACACACTAAGTTGCATCCTATTTTGAGCCGTAGAACAGATCTCAATAAGTTAAAAAAAATTAGAATTATCAAAACTAAATTGATGAAATCAATAAAATGCTAGAAAAAGCAAAACTGAGAGAGAAAGCAGATCTGTGACTCCCTTGGGCCCAGGGGGACAGCACAGAGAATCATGTTTAAAGAGGCAGCAAGGGGCTTTCTACTCTGCATCTTAATTGTGTGGTCACACAATTGTATAAAAGCGATGGAATTTATGAAATTGAACACTTAAAATTGGTAAATTTATCATGTGATCGTTTCAAGAGGCAAAAAAATAGGGAAACAGTCAGTTTGGTCATTTTCATCTAACAAATGCCAGAGTTCGATTTTAAACTGTAATTGGAGACCAGAAAAACATTTAAAAGGGAAAAAAGTACTTCTGTGAAGCTCCCGTGTTGTGCAGGGTACCATATGTTTCACCACTTGAGACGAGCTAATTTATGGTAGTGTTTAAAGAGTCCAGCTTTTTTGGAAAAAGGAACTATATACAAGTTAAGCTTCTAAGGAAGACTTAGAAGCATTCTTTCTCCACATTCCTTCTTGCACAGCCCAGAACTAGTCTTGTAACAGAAGAAAAGCTAAGAAAGAACCACCCTGAAAAAAACCAAGCTTCTTTTTGTGCAATGAGAAGATTTTTCATCTAAGCCTATAATCGGTTAAAAAGCGATCGGGGCTGACAGCAGCAGTCTGTTCTGTGGCATCCACAGCCTCTCTCTGGTGTTCCCAGGGAGAATTCTGGTAATAACTGCTACCATATTTTTGTAGTACCTTCATGGGTTGTTTTAGAACAGAATGTACAATTCACTTCTTCCCAGGTGTTGTCAGGATGTGAACATGCGACACTTTATACTATTATTACATTTTACATGATCATTCTTTATATAAAAAGTAAAATGGCTCTAGAAAAATTATTTTATATGGCCCCTACTTTCAAAATCTAAACCAAACAGTGCTTCCTATTACATTGCTGTTGTGAATTACTTGAACTATTACGATAGCATGTTTCATCAAAACATATTTCAGTAGTTTACTTTTGGCATAATATCGGCAGCATGGAGAGTAAATCAAAAGCAGGAAATAATTTACAGTGTCATCTCAAAGTAGAAAGGCATGGCACTTTTTCTTAATGTGTCTTTCAGACTCAAAGCTTAAAACATAATATTTTTCCTATGATGGCAACTATTTTTATATTTATATATCTCTACACACACATACACACAGATACACACACACAGATACACACAGAGAAAGATTATTCCCCAAAATGGAAACATTTACTTTGAGCAGTAAGATTAAGGCTGAATGGGTTCATTGGTTGATCAGTTTTGCTTTGCTTTTTTGAAATTTAATACTGTTATACTGCCTCTATAGGAACAGCATGCCCCTGCTAACACACTTCTGTCATTGCCTTATCAAAATGGAGAATAAACATTGCCACAGCCCCAACATAGGAAAATGTGTTACCAAGCTTTTAAGTGTATGGGATTTAAACTCTTCTCATGTTGTATCAGATCTTTACTGTAAACTAGCCAGAATATTTCCCAGCAGAAAATAGTAAGTGTGTCTTCCACTGGAAAGAGCACTTCATAAAACTTGTTTCACTACAAAACGGAGTAACCAGTCTTTTGATCCCTTCTTCTTCCCCACCTCAGAACTTACACTGCCATTCCTTGTTTTCAAGACTCACAGTAATAAAGGTTTTGAATTTTCCGTGTTGGAAAAATTCTGACATGGCATTGTCTACTACCCCCACCATCAAAGTGAGGATGAGGCTGTGTGTCTATAGTTTTAGTCATACCCATGGCCATTTTCCCAAGTAAGGATCCAGAAATGTGTATTTTCCTCTTGACCCTGCCATCGATTCCCTGTTTATTCCTCACTGAATCTTTTCCTTCTCTACATTTCCTTGGCTTCATAATGGACATATTTGCTCACTTTAATTGAAGATTCCTGAGTGACCCTGATCCTTGGATGAAAATTCTGAAGAGAGGTATAAGGAATAATGGGACAGGAGTAGGGGCGTATCCCACAGCAGTGTTGAGAAACAAACCAGCATTCAGGCTTTGCCTGCCCCCAGCCAAGCCAGCACAACCTCCTCCTCAGGGGCTACACACTCAGCCCTCAACGGGACGGTGCTGGGACTCGTGCGGATGGACAGAAACCAGGAAGGAGGAGAAAGCAACTGTAAGAAGTGGGAATGTCCCTGGCTCCTCCTCTTCATAAGTGCTCGAGGTTCCTAGGTTTATGGGTCCTCACTGATTATCTAGCTGTAAAATTCATGCTGTCCATCTTCTCCAGCAAGGAGACAGAAGTGGAAACTAGGTTCCTGGCCTCCTGATTTGGGGTTGATCACACCTAGCCTGTCTGCCTCCCCCATTGATTATCAGCAGCCCCTTCCTCAGGACTCCGTGAGTCCATTGCATCTAGCCTTTGCCACGGTGGTCTCAACATGAGTGTACTTTAAAGTCTTCTCTGCCCTCTACGCAACATCCACCCACATCTAGCTTCAAAAGAAAACAGAAAAACATTTTAGTTCTCTTGGAACTCATTGTATAAGAAACACATGTACTTTGCAGAATATTTACAAGAAATGGTTCTTCAGATTAATTAGAAGTCTCAGATTTGCTTTTGACCTTTAAAAGCCAGTAGTCATTTGTAGCTCTGGTCTACAAAGCACTGATGAGTATCCTCTCAATAACTCAGTTTTCATGTTACGAAACAGACTAATTCTCCTACCATAGGTAATGAACCCTATTTTTGAATCAGACCTTTTGATTTTTCCAGTTTGGCTTATTTTCTGAATTTAAAAGTACCATGCCCAATTATTATATATGTAGACAATTAAAATTGAAGTGGTTCATAAGCACAATACAGTTCTCTCTCTATCCATGGGGGATTAGTTCCAGGACTCCCTCAACACCTCCCCAAAACCCACAGATGCTCAAGTCCATAATATAAAATAGTATATTTGCATGTAACCTGTGTACGTCCTCCTGTATACTTTAAATCATCTCTAGATTACTTACAATACCTAATATAATGTAAATGCCATGTAAATAGTTGTTATACTGTATCATTTAGGGATAATTGCAAGAAGAAAACAGACTGTAATGTTCAGTACAGATGCAACCATCCTTTTTTTTCCTCAGAATATTTTAAAACCATGGTTAGATGAATCCAGGGACGCAAAACCTAGGGATACAGAGAGCCGACCATATTTATAAATTTAGTTTTTCTCTTTATTTATAAGCTGTGGCGACCAAAAGAGCCTTGGTGTGAAAGTGGTCATCTTTTTCGATTCATGCGACTGATGAGAATCACAACTCAGATGGTTTTTAAGGAACCTGGGAGACCCCCTTTCCCTTCTGTCTTCACATTTTGATACCAAATTATTTTATCTTAACAAAGCAAATTTAACACTGCCTCCCTGTAAGTGAATGCACAGACTTCTCCCTTATCCTGGGCTTGGAGACAACCCAACCCAGTGTCACCAAGAATGTAAAATCGAAGTCAAGAAAAGAATGCATCTTGTGGTTCCAAAACCATGGAAGAAGAAAAAATGGATTACATGGTGAGGAAGAGGAAGCTTAGGGCTCACTGACCTTCCCCGATTCCTTGTTTTAGACGTGGTTAGTATCGGTGGGTGAAGTTAGCCTCAGCCTCTGTAAGCCTCCAGCATGTCCTTGCTGCTGTGGCGTGGGTTTGCAGGGTGAACTTAATCAGCTCCAGGCGTCCTTACTGCCAGGCCAAGTCTGCCAGCCTCTTGAAAGCTCACTCGTTTCAGATTTTGTTTTCTGGGTTTCCTTATTTTTTGTAATTGAGGGCCTGAAGCCATTATTTAAGACTTTTTCAAACTTCTCTTGCCTTCAAGTGTTCATTGGACTGTTTTATAGGGTGAGGGGAGGTAGTATTGTGTGTTTTCTAAGCAAGCCCAAATTACGTATTTTTTAATCTGTCGAGTTAACCTTTGACGAAAGTTTACTTGAATTCAGTAAACGTATTTATGCTTTAGCCAATTCTGAGTTAATGTGAAAAGTGTTAACATTTTTAAATTTTTAAGCATAAATATAACATATATAGTTATGAGAATTGCTTTTTAGTTCACTTAAACATAAAGATCTTCACGTTTAAAATGTAAATGATATTGTGACGAATGAGGCTGTTCACATTTCAGATGAACTTGTTTCAGTGCCTTGAGGCACTTTCTATTCGTCATAACTTCCCTGAGGTTGACTTACTGTGTTTTACTCTTATTTATCCAAATATGTGTTTATTTTTATACATTACATTTTTCCAACTCTAAATCAAAACTGAATGCCAAGGATATTTTGTTTTTGCTTGGATGAGGGGCTTACATTTAAATGAGAAGACTATTAAACCTGCTCTTCTGAAATAATTTTAATAGGCATGTGTTTCCAGCCCTGCAGGTTAAAGAGCCTAGTCTAATGGAAGGGGCGCACAATAGCAGTGTCATTTCTTAAAGGGATACCACATGTTTGTGAAGCCCTATCGCTTGTGCTTCAGCAAGGGCTCCAAATGGAGTCTGGCAGCTCTGCTTTTTTCACGGTGCTGTCTAGCTCAGCAGTGACAAGCAAAGACAGGCTGGCTTCTTCAAGGAGCCTTTCAGTAAAGTCTCAGCTCTCAAACATTCCGAAACTCACTGGTGGACTTTCCCCTGTAGACCATTCATTTATCAGGAAATGAAATTGGTTACAGGGTTTCTCACATTGCCAAACCTCACTGACGAAAAATGGTTTTTTTCAAAGTTCAGGAAAAGCATTTACAATTTTTTGCTGTTCACTACCTCTTGTCTTTGTGGGAACCCCCATCAATACAAGGGTTTGAGAACTCCACAGGGAAAAGGTTGCCGTGGGAGGTGGCGAGGGAGTGAGTCCGGGGGCCACTTTCATAGATATCAAATCCCATCCCTTTCGAATGGGATTTTTTTTTTACGTTGGCATCTTCATCTTTCAAACTACAGTGTCAATTTCACAGGAGTGATTTTTTTCCACTTCAGAAACGAAAGCCTTTAAACATGACATGAATCACTTTATTGGCAGCATAGCCTTGTAACTTAGACCAGAGATCATTGTTTAAACTTTGTGAAACTAAAAGGAACAAAAATAAAGAGAAACATGTAGTTGTATGGCACAGAGAATGTTTGGATAAGTGAAGGTTAAATTATTACAAAGTATGTAATCTAGTTCATATGTTTAAGGACCGGAACTAGGCTAAATTGTCTAAAATATTCTGACGTACTAAATCATTTTATTTTGTAAAACAAAATCTGACTAGCAGGGCATTCTGTTGTAGGCCAGTCTGTTGAGTGCAGTCTGCAACCTCCTGTGTTTGGAATTAGCAGGCCCAGAGGTAGGGCACAGCATGCATGTGGCAGTTATTATGGCTGTGGAAGTGGTTGCTGGCTAATTGATAGCAGTAGCGGTAGAAACAGCCTTATTTAATTTTCAATAGTCCCTATGACAAGACACTATAAATGGGATCCTTTGTAGTCTTACCATTATCGTCCTTTCTCTCTCTGCCATTAAATATGTGATAGTTAATATATACACTTGATGATATTAAGGAATGAATCCCTTTGACTCTTTTTCCCCCTTTGGAGCCTCTTTACATTTGACTTTTAGCCCTGATTATTTTAGGCCCCCAAGTAAGTAGTGATTTACTGTCAGTGAGCCGGTTACCCTTGACGGTTGTAGCTTCGATTTGCTAAAAATGTACTTATGGTCATAAAGCCACCTCTTAGCCTATGCTGGCTGGTGGCTTTGCTCATAATCTGAACCCCAAAGAGACACACTGGTTCCATAAAGGGTACATGAATGAATCATATTCTGTGTTCATCATGGGAAGATAAGGTTTTGTGAACTTGAATTGCCTTTAGAGCATTGTGTCCATGGTTTCAATTGTATCACAGAATGTTACACAGACTGAAGTTAAGTGGTTACTTTTTGTCAAGGGTTATCTTATTTTTCTCCATTCAGTTTAACATGTGTACTGCAAAAGACAGTATTTTTGGAAATGAAAGCATAGTCTTTCATTTAAACTGTGCATTAGAAGAATTTCACTAATGAAAGTATTCAAATCATGTGCCTAGTTCTTGTTTCTAACAGCCTCTGCCATTAAATAAATATCGGTCTTATCAAAGTCATGCATTCAGCATTTTTCCTGTTGATAAAGGCATGAAAAATAAAAGCAGGTAGGCAGTATAAAAGGTTTGCCTTCATCTTTGGTGATCTGTATCCCAGTCCTAACCTACAGGAACTGAGAATGAAAAATCAGTGATTATTTTCGTCCTTTATAAATGGTCTGCACATTCCACCATACAGCCTCACATTGTTAACGGGTTCCTATTGAAGAGAAAACACCAAACCCAATATTAAGAGTTGTTCAAATCGGGGCACAATGGGGTACAAGGAACCATATGGACTCTTGATCATTATATTTATTTATGGTGTTCCCACAGTCTTCAGGCCTCTGAATCTTTGAATAAATATCTCTAACATCCAGTGGCTAACATTCCTTTTCCTACAAAGCTGCTATTTGCAATAGAGATTTTCTTGCCTTTCATTTATTTGTTCAACTAGTATGGATTGAGCAACTCCTGCCTGCACAGCACTCTGCTAGTGGTTGTCCCTTAAAGAACTTCATTGTTTAGGAGGGCACACTTTCTAAAGTAGCATTCAAGAAACAGCTTCTCTTCTACTCTCTCCTTTTCAAATGTGAGGAATCTTAAGCAAATTAGAGAATGCAAATGGGCAAAGGGGGCTTGGGTGGCAAACGGAGACTGTTTAAACTCTGAGGGCTTTGAGCTATCGTGGTTTCCTCAGGTGTAAAATGAAGAATGGCTGTGGGCAGAGTGCAGACTCTGGAGCACGTAAGTGGAGAGGCAGGTGGGATGCTGGAGGAGTAAGAGTGAATCCCCAGTCCTGCAGTTACTTAACCCTTACTGTGCATCAGTTTCTCACCCTAAGGACAAGTCTATCTCATCACCTTACCTACATCCTGGAAGAGTTGGAGAAATCAAAAGAAACAATGCATGTAAACTCCCTAGCCCAAAGCAAGCTCTCAGTAACTGTTAGCCAGTGTTAGTTTCTCAGGGATCTGTCAACCTCCATGTTCCAGAACAAAGCCAAGAACTTGAGCTATAGATTCTGAACAATCAAAATGGATGGCTCAGAGCTCTTGTCTTATAGTTTATTAATCTAAGAGCACTCTGAGCCTCTTGGTCACATCCATACTCCTTGCTTGATACACAGTTTTAATAAGCTTAGCCATCTGGTTCCTAAGTCCATAACAGAGTAGAAGCCACAACTTAAAAGTTAACGGCTACAAGTTAGTACACTACCAGTTGTGAAAATCAAGGGCCACTTGTCCTGATTATCAAGGGAAGGGACACAAAACAACACACATGAGTCTTACTTTTCAGCATCTTATACAAACTTTTACATGCTGTTTATGAAAATGTACCAGAAAGAGTTATGAGTATGGCAGTCATGACCCTGAGGAAAAGTTGAGATGATACAGGACATAGAGCTGATACCATCTCCACCCTTGAGAAACACAAGGGCATTTGAGAATACCGAGTGGGTGACCTAAGCCCACTCAACAAGGCTCAAGGTGCCAGTCTGAGCTTTCAGAACAGACACATTGCTGAGTGATTTTCTTTAGCAGATTCATTTTCGTGTTATTTAACTTTGGAAGGGATCATAGCAAGGATTCTTTTAAATGCTGACTTTGACATGTGATTTGATTTATAACAATTTAGTTTATTCACTGTTTTACATGAACACATTAGTAGCTCTGTCAAGACTACGTTATCTAATTTAACTCACACATTATCCCATCTATGTAGGTAAATATTTTACTAATATGTTGTCACGTGAGGGTAAAGTAGGCTGTCTAACTCCGAAGATCTCTTCTTTCCATAATCAATGTATTAAACTTCTTTTGTTTTACCTGTGTCTCCTCAGTATACATTCTACTCTCACAATAAGCAAACTGAAAACTTGGCATTGTAAACTTTTCCCTGGTTCCAGTGTTTTTAAAAGATACTCCAGTGTTTGTAGTTATTTAAAAGAAAAAAAAAATCAATTCAATGCAGACATATTCACATGAACTATTTAGAATTGACCTTGATTTCAAATCCCGTAAATGACACTTTCCAGTAGAATAAAAAAGTTGGTTTGGAATGTAATCAATTCTGGAGAGGAAATGGGAGAAGTTATTTCCTTGTTTTAGATTTCCACTCTTTTATGCCGCTGAGAGAGGGCATAGAAAAACGGGGAGAAAAGAATCCCCACTATTTATCTTCGGCGTGTGAGAGCTGCATGTGGCTTTTTCAGTTTTAACAAAAGCAGCCAAGTGTCAGGGTACCCAACTCATTTTTGGAGTTGTTTGATTTGTCTTATACTTGTCACCTCCAGCAATCTAGCCTACCAAAATCTGTCAAAGTGACTTAAAAACAGTATTCTCTGGAGCTTCCTTCATTTCTAAGAAACGGCATCAAACTCTGCCTTCTCTCCATTGTAAGCCTTAGGATTTGTGGGAAATGTTTTTGTTTAAAGAAAGGTACAGAGGAACCAGTCGTAAGTCATCTATTCTTAAGGAAGTGGACCAAAAAATGTCCTTTCTCTCAGCATCAGTTGTTAGAATGGAGAGAGAAGAGATACCTGAGAAACCCTCTTTTCAACCCCCTTATTTTATGAATAGGGGAAATGAGAATTGCCTCATCCAAGGTCACAAGGCTGGTGGGGGCAGATCCAGGCCCTTAGCCTGGACTTCCTGACTGCACCTGGCAATGTCCCTTTGTACTACACATGGCTGTTCTCTGCATTGAAGGGACACTGTAACTGTTAATATCAGTCCACAATCCCCTCTCAAAGCAGCCTCAAAAAAGCTTGAAAGTCCAGCTATTACTAGTCATTGGCCCTGTGCTATTCTTTGTGTGGAAGGATGATGCCCTGAGTTTTGGCTTGATGTTTATGATGTATTTGTGTTAACTCGAATTCTCTTTCACTGACCTGTCCTCTTTGTGACTAATGAAATGTCTTTGCAAGAGGGCCAGTTTTGGAGGGCTGGGTGGCCTGTCAGCACTAACATCCCAGATCTGTCTAGGCCAGGCGTCCCCAAACTTTTTACACAGGGGGCCAGTTCACTGTCCCTCAGACCATTGGAGGGCTGCCACATACTGTGCTCCTCTCACTGACCACCAGTGAAAGAGGAGCCCCTTCCTAAAGTGCGGCGGGGGGCCAGATAAATGGCCTCAGGAGGCCTCATGCGGCCCGCAGGCCATAGTTTGGGGATGCCTGGTCTAGGCCTTGGAGAGACTGTGTCCCCGGGCAGTCTTAGGGGCTCAGTGTTCTAGTACCGTAAATATTTTCAGAACTGTGTTTTGGAGTTGTACTTTCATGCGTTATTTGTGACTAAATTTAATATTCTTAACTGCAGACTTTATTTTCTTATGTTATATATCATTTAACTGCAAGTTGCTCTTTAACTGGCCATTTGAGAGGCAGATTCTGCTGCTCTGCCGCTGCATGTGGCATGGACAATTCTTGCTGATCCCTCCCAGTTCTCTGAACATGGCATGCATACTCCCAGCCTCAGCCTGTGTTCGTTTCCCATGAGGGCCAGCAAAGGCCAGTGCCTCTCTCCAAGATTTTCACCTATCACTCCACTCCTTCCACTGTGAACCTCTATAGCATTCACATCACCCCACTCCTTCCCCACTGAACCTCCATAGTGCTCACATCACCCCACTCCTTCCCCTCTGGAACCCCCATAACATGTCACCCCACTCCTTCCCCTCCTGAACCTCCACAGCTCTCACATCACCCTACTCCTTCCCCTCCTGAACCCCCATAACACATCACCCCACTCCTTCCCCTCCTGATCCCCATAACACATCACCCTACTCCTTCCCTTCCCGATCCCCATAACACATCACCCTACTCCTTCCCCTCCTGATCTCCATGAAACATCACCCCACTCCTTCTCCTCCCGATCCTCATAACACATCACCCTACTCCTTCCCCTCCTGATCCCCATAATACATCACCCCACTCCTTCCCCTCCTGATCCCCATAACACATCACCCCACTCCTTCCCCTTCTGATCCCCATAACACATCACCCCACTCCTTCCCCTTCTTATCCCCATAACACATCACCCTACTCCTTCCCCTCCTGATCCCCATAACACATCACCCCACTCCTTCCCCTCCCGATCCCCATAACACATCACCCCATTCCTTCCCCTCCCGATCCCCATAACACATCACTCCACTCCTTCTCCTCCCGATCCCCATAACACATCACCCCACTCCTTCCCCTCCCGATCCCCATAACACATCACCCCACTCCTTCCCCTTCTTATCCCCATAACACATCACCCTACTCCTTCCCCTCCTGATCCCCCATAACACATCACCCCACTCGTTCCCCACCCGATCCCCATAACACATCACCCCATTCCTTCCCCTCCCGATCCCCATAACACATCACCCCACTCCTTCCCCTTCTGATCCCCATAACACATCACCCTACTCCTTCCCCTTCTGATCCCCCATAACACATCACCCCACTCCTTCCCCTTCTGATCCTCATAACACATCACCCCACTCCTTCCCCTCCTGATCCCCATAACACATCACCCTACTCCTTCCCCTCCTGATCTCCATAACACATCACCCCACTCCTTCCCCTTCTGATCCCCTATAACACATCACCCCACTCCTTCCCCTCCTGATCCCCATAACACATCACCCTACTCCTTCCCCTCCTGATCTCCATAACACATCACCCCACTCCTTCCCCGTCTGATCCCCTATAACACATCACCTCACTCCTTCCCCTCCTGATCCCCATAACACATCACCCTACTCCTTCCCCTCCTGAACCGCCATAACACATCACCCTACTCCTTCCCCTCCTGAACCGCCATAACACATCACCCTACTCCTCCTCCTGAACCGCCATAACACATCATCCTACTCCTTCCTCTACTCAGCTTTCATAGTGCTCATTTTCTACACCATGTATTAGCTGTTTAGTATATGCTTCTTCTGGTAAGATCTTAGCTATATGTCCTTTTTTCCAAACTCAGTTGTAACACCTGATGTCAGGGACCTGCCATCTCCCTTTTTCTATCCCCACTACTCAGCCTGGGGCCCTGCCCTCAATAGACACACACTGCATGTGTCTTCATTATGATGGGCTGAAGAGGTATGAGTGGGCAAAGTACAGGAGGCTATGTTGGCCAAGATGCAAGTATGACAGCCACCTTGTAAGCTGTGACAATGTCCAGGGAAGGTTTGATAGAGGGCAAGATCAGGGATACGAAAGGCAGTAAAGAAGGTATGATATAGTCATGAAAACCTTGAAAAGAAAAGAATCCAAATTGTACAGATACTTTGGAAAACAGCTTGGCTTAGCTACTAAAGTCAAACAGATGCACTCTCTCTCCCACTCCTAGGTATACATCTTACCTAAATGCCTGCCCTTGCATATGACGAGTTGTGTAAGAATGTCCATAGCACTATTGTTCATAACCATCCACCCTGGAAACAACCCAGTGTCCATCAGTGGTATAATTAATGAAGAAGTTGTGGTATATTCAGGCAACAGAATACAGCAACGACCATGAATGAATCACAGCCAGCCCCAACGTGTTTAACTCCCACACACATAATGGTTAATGAAAGAATCCAAATACAGAAGGGTATACACCATGTAATTCCATTAACATAAGATTCACAGATAGGCAGAACTCACTGAGAGTGCTATGGAATGCAGGTAAGGTGGTAAAAGTAAGTATAAGAAAGAGCAGAGAGTGCCCACCACAAAAGTCAGGGTGGAGATGGCCAGGGAGACAGGAGAGAGTTCTCTGGCCAGGCTGGAGCAGTAATTCCACACATACTCACCTTCTGCTATAGGTTGGTGCAAAAGTTATCACTGTTCTTATCATTACTTTTCATGGCAAAAGCCACAATTACTTTTGCACCAACCTATTTAGTTGTTCCACTTACATGTTTGGGAACTTTTCGGTATGCACGTATTTCACATAAGTTTTTTTATAAAGTGAGGAGGGACAGTCCATCAACTCTCCTTTACTTAAAAGTGAACAAAGTGTGGTAAGTGATAGAAATGTTAAAGGGATTCCAATGAAGATAAAAGTATTCTATCAACTATGTAAAATTATTTTCCTGTTTGCATTTGCATATACAAATCAAGTGATTTCACCCATTTTTTTTCTCCTAAGATGTGATCTATGCCCATTACTAAAAGGACTATAAAGAGATACATCATAGTATTTCATAGTTGTTATATATTTGGATTGTGGAACCAATTTTAGTGATAATTTTATAAGCTCTGTTTTTAATTTTTTTCAGTGAATAATGTATTTGATTTTACTACGAGTAATGTAAAAAAAAAAAAAAAAAAAAACTTAACTGTTTCACTAAAAGAAGGAAAACGTGGCCTAGGCAATATGAGTTGGAGGAAGTTGTAATGACTGTGTGGACTTATAGTGGAGTTACTGGTTTTAAAGCAAGTGGGAAAGGGAAAATAGATTATATCCCTGCTTTCTCTAAAATAAAGACCCAAGCCTTCTGTGGGTATTTTAGTGACGTGGAGTGCAAAGAAGCCCAAGCCAAGCTTGTGATTTGTCTATGAGCACTTACAATTTGTGATTTTTCGTTATTCTCTCTGATCTAGCAATGAATTGGCTAAACAAGTAACTTTTAAATATACCTTCAACAGTTCAATACCTTCAGAAATGAGTATTGTTTTCTGTTTGTTTTTTTTTTTTTGAGACGGAGTTTCGCTCTTGTTACCCAGGCTGGAGTGCAATGGCGCGATCTCGGCTCACCGCAACCTCCGCCTCCTGGGTTCAGGCAATTCTCCTGCCTCAGCCTCCTGAGTAGCTGGGATTACAGGCACGCGCCACCATGCCCAGCTAATTTTTTTTGTATTTTTAGCAGAGACAGGGTTTCACTATGTTGACCGGGATAGTCTCGATCTCTTGACCTCGTGATCCACCCGCCTCGGCCTCCCAAAGTGCTGGGATTACAGGCTTGAGCCACCGCGCCCGGCCTAGAAATGAGTATTGTTAATTTAAATCATGTAAGCAAGTAAAAAGTTTGAGAAAACAATTTGTCAATAGCTTAGCAACCCTTGGGGCTAGAACATCTGTGTTTTTAAGAGGCAATGTTTAGTCATGAAATGACTACAGATTAATACTAGATACATAATAAACAACAAAGAGGTTGAATTGCAAAACAGTATTTGAAAGTAAAGAGAGAAACTACAATTTTGAACATGGTAAAAATTAAGCCTACATTTATTTTAGTTGCAGATTTAGAAGTGTGAAAAGGAAAAATATATGTATATATTGAACACGCCGTCCCAGTGATTTATTAATAGAACTTAATACACTCTCGCTGGAGATTTCAAATGCATGCTAGCCTCTCCACAGATAAGTGCAAAGGCTAAAACTTCCTTTGCATCAGTCTAGCTAGTTTGGCATTATTTTTAACTTTCAAGTAGGATTTAATCAAATAGATAATAGAGTGGCCCTGAGAAAGTGAACGTGAAATTTCTTACTGTGAGCAGTTTCTTTAGGGAGTATGACATCATTGAGTCTGGTGTGGAGAGCTTCATAGAAGTGAATCTATTTTCAAAATTATGTTTGATGTGAATTTTTACATGTTTACTTCAAAGGCATTTTCATTACAAGTGTCAAATCACTTTTGAGAAGGATAGAATAAAAAGATTAGCTTAAAATAATTGAAATCTGAGAAGTTAATTTTATTGACCAGTGAATAGATTTATGAAGCATTTCATTTTGAGATAAGAAAATGTATATTTTCAAGTTCGAATCTGCCTAAAAATGCTTCTTTCCTAGGCATGGCAGTTGTTCTGATTAGATTTTATATAATACAGGCCAGGCACGGTGGCTCAAGCCTGTAATCCCAGCACTTTGGGAGGCCGAGGCGGGTGGATCACGAGGTCAGGAGATCGAGACCATCCTGGTCAACATGGTGAAACCCCGTCTCTACTAAAAAAAAAAAATACAAAAAATTAGCTGGGCATGGTGGCACATGCCTGTAATCCCAGCTACTCAGGAGGCTGAGGCAGGAGAATTGCCTGAACCCGGGAGGCGGAGGTTGTGGTGAGCTGAGATCGTGCCATTGCACTCCAGCCTGGGTAACAAGAGTGAAACTCCGTCTCAAAAAAAAAAAAAAAAAAAAAGATTTTATATAATACATACGGTTAGACCATCAGTTTCATGGTAGGATTCTATATAGGCTTATAAATTGTAAGTGGTCAATATATAATAAATATAAAATAAGAAACGTAGTCCTTTTGGGAGTGACTGGTTTTACTGTCTCTCTTCTAAAAATAAAGTTATTTGTACTGTTTTTGCAAACATGACTCTATTCAGATTTTCCCCCAATGTCTAAAGTTCTTCTTCCCTACCCAAAGTCACCCCTTGCTCTTAGCGTTTAGAAACTATTACCTTCAGCTGGGCATGGTGGCTCACAGCTGTAGTCTCAGCACTTTGGAAGGCCAAGGCAGATGGATCACTTGAGGCCAGGCATTCCAGACCAGCCTGGTCAACATGGCAGAACCTTGTCTCTACAAAAAAATTAGCTGGGCATGATGGCGAGTGCCTGTAATCCCAGCTACTTGGGAGACTGAAGGGGGAGAATTCCTTGAACCTAGGAAGTGGAGCCTGCAGTGAGCCAAGATTGCACCACTGCACTCCAGCCTGGGCGACAGAGTGAGACTCTGTCTCAAAAAAAAAAAAAAAAAAAAAGCAAAGAAAGAAATTACTACCTTCTCAGCAAAGCCTTTCCAACCACTTAGCAGCCCAGCTGTTAGAGCACTTCATACTTTGAATTATCAGTGTGTTATATGGTTGTGGCTGTCCCTTTAGAGAACAAGGTCCCACCAACAGTGACTGTCCTAAACTATGTTTAGTTTCCTAGCCCTGTGATAGTGTTTTTCATTTACATATTTCTTTAGTTCTGTTTATATATATTTACAAAATATAACTTATTTCCCAAGCTTTTTAGTAAGAGGGAAATTCTTTGGGCATAGATTTTTTTTTTTAACTGCCCTTTCTCTTTTGATTAATTCCTAACTCACTGTTTCACTCATCCTTTTCATGTGGATTCTCCCTGGACAGGCCTGGGTCAGGTGTGGGAAATTGGGCAGAGCCTGTAACAATCTCAGTGGAGGGTTCTGTGGCTGTTGTTTTTTAACTTGCGAAATATGTGCTTTTTCTCTTATTTGTTCCCTTGTCCTAAAAATAGGTGTGCTTTAGTGAAAGTTCCAATTAGCAGGGTTCCATTTCCTGTAGGTTTTGCTGCACTGGAAGTGAGAGGTGACTAAAAACTGATCTTAAAGAATATTCCAGAAAAAGAGCTTCTGGGTGGGGATTTGGTTGTCTTCTGCCCATAGATTAAGGCATATTGCCTCAGTGGCTTTCCAGATCTATCCTAATCTCCTTCCCATCACGACCCCCATTCCCATGCTCATTTTCAAAGGTGAAAAGGAAACAGCACGGGGAAGAATCCCTGGGCTGACATTTGGATGCACACTTCTGAAGGGGCGTGACAGGATGACCCCTGACTGAAGTCAGCTTTTCTAAGCTGGAACTCTTAACCCTAGTGTGTTCCAAGGACTCCTGTTTCCTTTCCAAATAATTCAGGAGTCGGGTGGAGGAGAACAGATGGCAAACAGCATGCCACCCGTGTGTGTTCTGTGCGTGGCAGTCAGGGCTGGGCACTGTGCCATTGGTGCAAAGCACCTGGAGTCTAGTCTGTTTTGACTCTTGTCTTGGGAATCTTAAGGGCTCGTGGTTTTCCCTGAAACCTGTGGGAGGAAGCTTGCTGGCTTCACATTTATGGCAGGAGGACCAAAAGAGTTCATCAGTGTCTGCGGAGATCCCAGAGTCAAGGCCTGGGGACTGGCCGGGTCACAGTCAGCAGGTCCTGAGCTGGGCTAGATAAGGGTGTGCTTCCTAGACTCTGATCATAAAGTTAATCGTTGGTGACAGTGAGTCTGCCGTTATTCCTAAGCTATTGTTTTCATTTTATAATATTTACAGGGCTGGCAATCAGATTAAAATGTACAGACTAAGTAAAAGCTCCTTCCTTCAGAACTGTGTACTAGGACTTTCTCCCAGGCTCCCTCTGCACCTTTTCTAACCTTAGAAGATAAAGGTAGGAGAATTATAATTCTGACAAGTGTTGCAGACAGCTTGCTTAATCTGGGCTATGAGACTGTCAGGCCCGGAGGCTCGTCTCAGCAGCTACTGCTGAACTGAACATACAGGCACCATGAGGTCAGCTGCAGAGAGACCCTTTCCCAGAGGCAAACTGGCTCACAGAGACTATCAGAAAGATAAAGACTCATTAGGATGGAGCCAGATGGAGGATGGAAACAGAATTTTATTTGTCTGCTCTTTTGTTTCTAGGGAAAAACAAAAGTAACATAGGTCATTGAACTCTAAACATATGAAGTTTGACTATTGACAGAGGAAGCTCTTGGATTCATTTCTAGATCTCTGCCTTCCCAGCGCTGATTTCCTTCCCTTTCTGGGGAGAGGCGGCTCTTTGCCAAGTCTCCCTGCCCACTCACCCTGGTGGCATTGCCAGCTCTCCTCTGTTCCCACTGCCATCTTTGGGTCCCAGCCCTCAGCCCCCACCGCCTGGACCCTGCACTAGTCCCCCAGCTGCTCCCCATCCAAGGGCTGCTTCCCTTCCATCCAGAGGTACCACATTGTTTCCCAAGCAGACTCCCAAGAATATGCTCAGGTCCTGGGCACAGCTCTGCTGCGGTGTATGGAGTGGCCCCCCTTTGTACGCAGAATAACGTCTAGGCTCAGTCGCAGCAGACCTCCATAAACCTGTCTTCCAAGCTATTTTCACATTCCCCCTCTTATTCTCAAAACATATAGGCTGGTCCGTACGCACCCTTGTGCTTTTCTGTCTCCCCATCTGTGCTTCTGTTATTCCTCTGTCTGGGTTGCCCTTCCCCCTACCTCTACATGCCCAAATCCTACCCTTGGTTTACAGACCACCCAAGTGCCACTTCCTTCTTGAAGCCTTTCTTGATGCTTCCAGTTTAATTTCTCCCTTCCCTGGATCCCCATAGATCATACTTATTTGCATGATTTAGATGATGTTATCACTTCCTATCTTGTCCGATAGTTTTATTTATTTATTTATTTATTTATTTATTTATTTATTTAGAGATGGAGTTTTGCTCCTGTTGCCCAGGCTGGAGTGCAATGGTGTGATCTCAGCTCACCGAAACCTCCACCTCCCAGGTTCAAACCATTTTCCTGCCTCAGCCTCCCAAGTAGCTGAGATCACAGGCATGTGCCACCATGCCTGGCTAATTTTGTATTTTCAGTAGAGATGGGATTTCTCCATGTTGGTCAGGCTGGTCTGGAACTCCCAACCTCAGGTGATCCACCCACCTCAGCCTCCCAAAGTGCTGGGATTACAGGTGTGAGCTGCCATACCTGGCCATTGATAGTTATTTTTGTTCATCTTTTATCTCAATGCCTAGATTATGAACATGGTTCAGAGGCTCTGCCTCTACTTTTTGGTATCTTCTATGGCAGTCCATTAAGAAACCATTGGGATTTGTTTAAACACAGAGTACATGATCAGATTTTTATTATAGACTTTTTTGTTCATGCCCCCCTCACTACCCACGAACCGCTTAGAAACGCCATTGTATGGGAGGGTTCGAACCTTTTTCTCAGTTGACCCGGCTTCTGAACAGTTTCCCATGCCGAGAGAGTGCCTTCTACTTCTGTCCTCTCCATCAGGACCACCCTAGGTGAATTACCTTGCCAGCATCCCCTGACTGCACATCCACAGAGTCAGTCTGTGTGTGTGTGTGTGTGTGTGTGTGTGTGTGTGTGTGTGTGTGTGTGTGTTTCTCTTGCTCTCCGTGTCTCTCTCTGTATCTGTCTCTCCTAAGCCACCCTGTAGCAGAGTACTGTTTCTCACTCATCAGTGCCTGACCTGGGGCTGCATGGCACACAGAAAGCCTACCTTCAAATCATTTATGTCCAGTGTTGAATGGAAACTATCCAAACCCATATCCAGCCAGGCACTTGGTAGGAAATGTACAGGTACTGCTGTAGGCAGGCAGGGACAGGGCACTGGAGAGAACCACTCAGGACTCTTGGAGGAAGGGGACGCATGTGCACCGGCCCTGTAGGAAATGGCAGTATGGTGGGAAGGACATCCTCGCTGTAAAGAGCCGTGTCAGAAAAGGCATGGAGGTGGGCATTTGCCTGAGGTGTGCAGGAGATCCTAGGGAGCTCCTTTGGCAGAGGCTGATGGTTTGCTGAAATGAGAGGAAGCAAATGAAGCTCAGAGGCCCTGGGCAGGCAGTTTGTGGAGACTCCAGAGTCCATCCAGATGAGAACTGGCAATTATTACATTGTACTTTCCAACATCAGGTTATGTTAGAGGATTGCTTTTTAGTGATTTTTTTTTTCATTTTTAGTGATTTTTTTGATGCTTAAGGGCAGGGACCATATTTATTATTTTTATTAAATGCTTTTATGGTACAAAGGATTACCCTATAATTTATTTTATTATCATATTGGGTTTTCTTAAAGTGGAGCAAACTGTTCTTACCTGTTTAATAAGAGTGAAATTATAAACTGTCCAGAATTAGCACCAAACTAATTTAGAGGAGGAAAGTTGGGGTAGATTAAATGAGTGCCCATGAGTTAATGACTTGTAGCTGGTTGATGGGCACTCAGTGTTCACAGTAGTATTCTCTCCACTTTGGTGTATGTGGGTAATTTTCCATAGTAAGATGTTGAGTCTCGGGTGGTACTGAGTTAGCCTTCAGCTTGCAGGGCTCCCAGCACATCCCCTCCCTCATACCACCACACTGTGCAGCCGCCACCTGAGCCTCTAACTGTCAGCTGAGCCCGTCGCTCCAGCTCTGACCTCTGGAACAGCCAGGAAAACAGCTAAGGGTCAGCCATTGGGTTAGGGTCCTGGTATAGTCACAGCTAAGTGATGCGGACCCATCAACTAGGTGGCAAAGACAACCATTATTTTGTATCACCATTGTATTTGTTAAAGCACTAGTGATTAGGGTTATAATGTAAATATTAACAAAAAGGAAGGAAGGATGCATGGGTGAGCGGGTCGCCTTTTGTCTTAGTCCGCTGGGGCTGCTATAACCAAATACTGTCGAATGGGAGGCTTATAAACAACAGAAACTTATTTTTCACCCTTCTGGAGGCTGGGAAGTCTGAGATCGAAGCACCAGCAGATTTGGTATCTGCTGAGGGTCCACTTCCTGTTTCGTAGACAGCACCCTCTAGCTGCGTCTTTACATGGTGGTCAGAACTAGCTGGCTGGCTGTGGTCTCTTCTATAAGATACTAATCCTTGCAAGAGGGATTTAATCAGAAGTGTTTTTTGTTTTGAGGTGGAGTCTTGCTCTATTGCCAGGCTACAGTGCTCAATCTCAGCTCACCGCAACCTCTGCCTTCCAGATTCAAGTGATTCTCCTGCCTCAGCCTCCTGAGTAGCCGGGACTACAGGCGCACGCCACCATGCCCAGCTAATTTTTGGATTTTTAGTAGAGACTGGGATTTCACCAGGTTGGCCAGGATGGTCTGGACCTCTTGACCTTGTGATCCACCCACCTCGGCCTCTTAAAGTGCTGGGATTACAGGCATAAGCCACTGTGCCTGGCCCATAAGTTTTATCTTAAAACATCTTTCTTCATCAGAAAGTGTTTTGTACGCACTTAGAGGTAGTAACCATAGACGTTGGATCTACATGTAAGTTTCTCTTTAAATAAGCACAGCATTCTATCTTCCTTAAATCTGCTTTTTCACTGTACAAGCTCTGAAACTCAGATGTTGTCATCCCTTTCATCCTGAGTGTACATTAGTTCTCTCTAGGGGAAATTTAGAGTTTTCACTTTGTTTTCTTATTTATACCAAATTTTGAGTTAAAAAAAAAAAAAAAAAAAAAGTATGTTCTGCATTTCCTTGCTCTAAGTAAACCCAAATATAAGTGTCTTATTATTTGTTACCTATATCCCAATCCCAAAATATAGTATGTTGATTATTTAAATTTGGAATTTCCTTTTGAAAGATCCTTTAAAATGTTTCCTGGGTGTTACCATGGTAAATCTCAATGTTGTTTAATTTGCCTACAGCGTATAACAAATGGAATTATCTATCATTGGTCCCCGAAAGTAAGTTAAGAGATAAGCAATGTGTCTTTCTTTATTGAAATATGTGAATTTGTGCCAGGCATAGTGGCTCACACCTGTAGCCCAAGCACTTTGTAAGGCCAAAGCAGAAGGATCACTTGAGCACAAAACTAGCCTGGGAAACCTAGTGAGACCCCCATCTCTATAAAACAGCTTAAAAATTTGTTGGGCATGGTGATGCATACCGTGATCCCAGCTACTCAAGAAGCTGAGGCAGGAGGATCACTTAAACCCGGGAGTTTGAGACTGCATTGAACTATGATCACATCACTGCACTCTAGCCTGAGCAACAGAGTGAGACTCTGCCTCTTAAAAAAAAAAAAAAAAAAAAAAAAAAAAACAGAAGAAGGAGGGGAGGAGAGGGGGGAGGGGGGGAAGGGTAAATTTGGCATAATTGGAGCCTGTGTTATAAAATATGAGTGCTTGCTCTTAATTCTTTGTTTTGAAAATGACTAGAGATCTCCAAATACTCCATCTACAGATGTTTCACTTGCTTTCTGGAGCATTGATTTGGGGGGGTGGAAAATGATAGAGGAGGGAAAGATCTTATATTCTCTAGTTGTCCTTTGGCTGTGATCTTTGTTCCAAGGCAGAAGATGGGCTCCTTTGAGGCCCTTCTCTGGGATTGCTTGGACAAGGCAGAGCAAGGTGCTTACAGAGTCCAGCCAGCAGCCATGCCTGGCCCTCACTGGGCCTCTCAGCCCTGCCCGTATCACCTCAACGTCACGTCCAGTCTGCAGCTCCGCTCTCCACCAGTCAGAGAAGGCTTCGTCGGCCATAATGGTTTACAGATGAAGTAACTAAGTGTCAAGAGGGACATTATTTGTCTGAGTTTATTAGTGTCAGAGCCACCTCTAAAATCCAGATGTCTTGAATTTTCCCTCCATGATACCATTCATAGCCTAGATGGGAGAGGTACATGGTAGTCTTAAAAGTTTACACTTCTTTTTCACGGTATTTATTGAAATTTCACATAATCAATCAGTATTATAGTTGTTGCCATGGGAAGCATGAAATGCCGGCTGCCTGCTCTTCTGCCTTCCAGCCTGTCAGGCTGGGGAGAGGAAGACACCAGACGTCATGGTGGTGTGCCTGGCGCAGCTTCAGCTGTCAGACTAGGAACAACGGGACAGGGTGGCTCCTGGGCCACCACCAGACCGCCCCCCCCAGTAAACATGTGGGGCAGGTAGAAATGAGCATGACTCCCAGCTCCCTTGCCCTGGCTCTTTTTGGCCCCAGCATACCACAGGCCTGCCTGGGAAACACTTTGCATGCTCGTGTGGGGCCCTGCCTGAGCCAGTCCCTGAGCAGCGTCCGAGAGAGACCTGGGCTCAAGGAGCAGCAGTCTGCAGAGGTGTCGAGCCCTTCCTCTCCACCGTGTACTCCTCTGGTCAGTCAGCATCACTGTTTTGCCACCTCTGAATATACTTTCCCTCTATCCTGCCTGCAGTGTTATTGCTGGTTCATAAAGTTGTAATCTGTGAAACTGTTCACTTCATAAGAAAATTACCAAAAAATCCAGATCACATGGATTTATACCAGTGCAGTTAAATTTCTAGCCTGCCCTGAGGCCAGATCAAGACTCTAATTTGGAGATGGTGTGCCAAGTTTTACACTGCTAACACACTGAGAAATGAAACTTATGACCTATGCCTTTTTGTACAAGAAAGGGTAAAAGCAGGAATCCAGCTGGGCCGTAGCTCACACCTGTAGTCTCAGCACTTTAGGAGGCTGAAGTGGGCAGATCTCTTGAGCCCCAGAGTTCGAGACCAGCCTAGGCAACGTGGAAAAAACCTGTCTCTACAAAAAATTACCCAGGTGTGGTGGCATCACCTGTAGTCCCAGCTACTAGGGAGGCTGAGACAGTAGGATTGCTAGAGTCTGAGAGGTTGAGGCTGCAGTGAGCTGAGATTGCAAAAATGCACTGCAGCATGGCCAACAGAGTGAGACCCTGTCTTTTAAAAAAAAAAAAAAAAAAAGCAGAAATCATGAATGAAAAAGAATAGGCTTTTATAAATGGAGATTTAATCTTTGTTTCAGCTTACAAATATGAATCTTTTCATGCTCATTAGCCCCCTGTGAAGATTCTTCTCTCCTCAATTGCATCTAAGAGCCAAATCCTGTTTCATTTCTGATCACATCACCTGTCCCTTGCTTATTAGCTTTCTCCACATTGGTTTTGGAAAACAGAGTTTCAAGTACGCTTTTTCTTTTTTGCTCTAACAGTGACAGTGAAAATGCCCTGTCTTCAGTAGCTCGTAGGGGCTCTGCAGCAGTGCAGCAGAAAGCAGAGCCTGAGTCCATTCTGTGGCTCTTGAGTGTCTGAGTTGTCTGAAAAGTCCTGCCTCCATTTCAGGGAAGTGGGAGCACAGGATGGCAATGAAAATCAGGAACGACTTGAGAAACCCCAAAGTTGCCTTCAGCCTGTGTGCACCCCACCCCGTCCTGCCCATTACTCACTTCCCCCAGCCAGGCTCACGTAGCTGCTGGGCTGAGTCGCCTCCGTTCCCGTGGCAGCGTGACCACCTCCATCCTCACTGGCCAGCAGCGTGGAGCCGTTGTTCTGTTAGAGTCAGCCACTGGTTGCCTGTTCATCATTTGATGTGAGCCCTCCCAGGAAGTTTTCTGGAATGCTGGAGGGAAACATTTCTTCACCCAGCCTTTCCAGGCTTCAGCTCATCACAGTCACTTCCTTCCCATTCTCATAGCAGGGAGATCTTTGGCCAAGAAAGGGAATTCAGGTTACTCACCCACAGCACACTGCTGTGCTCCTGTTTAACATTCTGCCCACTTGGCCCTCTGCATGTTGGGAAGTTCTGCAGCTTGGCGTGGGGCTACTCAGAAGATGGGCCATGGGCGGGATCCCACACAATCTGTTCAGAACCTCGAAGACAGTGTCACCACTATGGATTAGGAAGAACTCTCAGCACCTTGTATTCAGATTCTACCTCTCGTTAGTATCATCATCTTTGAAGACAGACAGTAGAATTCTCCACTCTTGCCCTTCATCTCCTAACTTGGAATCCAAATCTTCTCCCAGCCTCCTAAGTAGGAATTGATTTGCCTCCCCATCAGGCAATTTCACTCGGTATTGCGGTCAGCCTTCCTGAGGAGTTGCCGCCTCGCAGCTGATGGCTTTTAGATCACAAGTCTGTCCTCCACCTGTCCCCCAACTCTAGGCTCCCCAGGTGAACAGGCTTCCCTCGAGGCCACCTCTGCGCCTCCACCCACCTTTCCACACTTATGTCTAGCCACACCTCACTGCTGGTCCCCAGAAAAGCACTGTCAGCCTCTGTCTGCTCCAGAGGGTCCCTCCATATGTAGTTCCAGCTCCCCCGACCCCAGCTCTGTTTCCACAAGTCAGAACCCTGCCCACACATCAAGGCAGTAGGAGGCAATGCACCTTCCCTCCAGCCCCCAGAAAAGAGAGGGAAATTGAAAACTAAAGATAAAGTTTCTCTCCTTTCTGTGAACCCCCTTAGCCTGGGTCTGTGACAGAGGTCCTACCAGGGACAAGATTTGCTCAAGATTTGGACTCAGCAGGGCTTCTAGTTGGCGTGGGGCTACTCAGAAGATGGGCCATGGGCAGGATCCATGATGGTTTGTGGAGAGCTTGTCCCAAGCATGGAGTTCCCCTTTATAAACTTCATGGTTTCCCTAAGAGTCTTTTCGCCCTCAGTTACAAAAACCGTTAGTGTCGCTTATGGGCACTCCAAAGTGGTGAAACCATTTCCTGAGCTCAGGGTCTGTGTCTACCAACCTTGTAAGTGCTCCTCTTGGGTGGTAACCTATTGCCCAGAGCCTCCCCCCACCCCCCGCCGCACCCCCTGCCTCCAGAAGCCAAGGGTCCCTCTGTGTGGCCAGCCACGGTGTTCCTAGATATGCGGTGTGTTGCAGCTGTCTTCTAAGCAACTCCCATGATGGGCTTCTTAATTTTAACTTTGTATTTCTTAATTTGTAACTTCTAATAAGCGGCCCTTTATACTCTATTTTAAATTTAGTTCTGGCCTGGTGCAGTGGCTCACACCTGTAATTCCAACAGTGGATCACCTGAGGTCAGGAGTTCAAGACCAGCCTGGCCAACATTGTGAAACCCCGTCTCTACTAAAAATACAAAATTTAGCTGGGCATGGTGGTGTGCCCCTCTGATCCCAGCTACTCAGGAGGCTGAGGCAGGAGAATCGTTTGAACCTGGGAGGCGGAGATTGCAGAGATTGCGCCACTGCACTACAGCCTGGGCGACACAGCAAGATTCCATCTCAAATAAATAAGTAAAGTTTTTCATTAGTTTTAAAATTAACTCACATAAAATGAAACTTTTCCACATTCAGTGCTGATGTTATTCATAGACCAGTGCTTATCTTCTTTTTGTTAGGTTATAATATTTGATAGATTTGTCACTCCTTCCATTACACTTGGAAGAGCCTACACTTCAGTCTTGATCAACAATTTAGCTGAACTTTTGATTCATTATTTTTCCCAGAGTCTGCTGTCCAAGCCCACCTAAAACTACCGGCCCTAGTGTTAGCCAGAACTACCTGGGAGAGTGTCCTCGGGGAGCACCACCTGCTTCCCATCCTGGTCATGCTCTCTGCTTGTTCTTTCCTCCTGCTAATGGATGCACCCTGTTCAAGGTGCAGCACTTACTCCTCTCTTTCCTCTACAGCCAAGCAAATGCCTCATATTTAGTTGAAGCCCACCAACATTTGGTGTAAGGAATCACCATTGATGAACTAAAGTTACATAGGATATGGGGGAGGAATGACAGTGACGCTACATAATCCCCAAATTTATCATTCACCCCTGGAATTAAGAAAAGAATGTGGCCAGCCGTGGTGGTCCACACCTGTAATCTTAGCACTTTGGGAGGCCAAGGCAGGTGGATCACAAGGTCAAGAGATTGAGACCATCCTGGCCAATATGGTGAAACCCCTTCTCTACTAAAAATGCAAAAATTAGCCAGGTGTGGTGGCACATGCCTGTAGTCCCAGCTACTTGGGAGGCTGAGGCAGGAGAATTGCTTGAAGCCAAGAGGTGAAGGTTGCAGTGAGCCAAATCACACCACTGCACTCTAGCCTGACGACAGAGCCAGACTCCATCTTAAAAAAAAAAAAAAAAGAATGTAAATGCATCCTTTACTATTTCATGACAGGATCTCGAAACCTGTATAGTTTTCATCTGAGCAGGACTGCCCACCACAAGCCCTGCATGTGCTGTCTGTAGTAGCTAAGCCATCACTCTTGACCTGTGCCGTCTGCCAGCAGTTACTGGTCTGCCTTGCAACCAGCAATCACCCATTTCCTTGTCTATTTCCAAGACCTAATATGGTCTTGAAATTTTTTTCAGTCTGCTATGTAGCTATTGGATTTTAAATTGTATTAAACTCTCTGGACCTATGCCAGGTGCTTGCTAGAGTTTCTGATGCTGTCTTATATCATCTTTAGGTGGAAGGGGGAAAAGCTCCATTGAACTTTCGTGGTAATAAAATTATTGCAGTTGTGCCCTCCCTCTGTTCACTCAACTTCCTGTGGGTTTTCACCAGATCACATGACTGACAGCAGAGACAGGCTTTCAGGGTTTTGGTCTGCGTGTTGTACCCAAGTCTCAGCCACCAAACCAGACCCTTGCTTTGTTTCTGAGCTGGGCTTCCGGATGTCCCACTGTGGTAGGTTGATTCACTGAAGCTGATAAAAGCATTCCAGTCAAACTTGAGTCTAGCATTACCTCTGGCTCCAAAAATCAAAACAACAGGATTGCTGCAAGTAGCTTTGGATTGAGATCAAGCTACAAGCCTGAGAGATGGGTTTTCTCTCCTTGTTGAGCTGTGTCACAGGACACGTATCTCGGAAAGAGAAGAGTGAAAGCCAGGGGCTCCTCACCAAAGTAGCCTGGGCCTGAGAGTACCTTGCCCTGTGCCAGCCAATTCTAGTTGAATTCCTGCCCTAACTATGAGGTCCAAGCCCCCCGATCCTTCCAGGCACCTCCTGTGTCTTCCCGGGGCTTTAGCAGCCCTCAAAGCACATTGACCATCAGAGTCACTCACTGGAGCCCAGCGGGGTTCTGAGAAGCCCAAGGGAGGGGATATGTGGGTAGAGAAGAGCTGGACAGATGGCAGAGCTGGGAGGGGCTGGGGATGCCTGAGCAGCCAGGGCCCTGAGCCACCGAGAGGGTTTATTGACCATGTTGGAGATGAAGACACTCTCAAGTGAGGAAGCTGGACTTAGCCTCACAGGATGGCATCATTGTTCTCTACAAAGGAACGTAAAGCAAAGAGTGACTTTTTCTAGATTGTTGATTTGACATTCAGATTGACATTTCTTGGACTGAGTCCTGACAAAATGTGTCCCCAGCGTCCTTAGTGCTAAATTAAACCTTTTGTCTTTCTTTTCCTTAGTACTTTAGACTTCTAAGACATCTTAGAGGGAGGAGCACATATTTTTAAGAATTGCTATTTACGTCTCAACCCATGCTGGCACTCTCTATAGGGAGGTAGATGGACAGATAGATTCGGAGAGGGGCCAAGTTAAATTCAACACGGGCTTACCCAGGTTGACTGAATAACATTTTCAAAATTCTTTTATGATCTATGCCTAGTGTTCACCCTTTTAAAGTGTTCCCAGGCACTGCCCTTACAAACAACTCCCTTCAGGAAAAAGGAAGCTCCTTACCTTGTGCTTCCAGGCGTCTGCTTTGCGTACTCAGTCCTGGAGAACATGCATAAATAGCAGACAGCCCAATTCCCCTTCCTGGAAGTTTTAGGTGCTGCTGAAAAGCTTCAAGCAAACAATATCTCTGCTCCCTTGCTCACCGTGGGAGAGAGGAGCTGCACAGTGCTGTCTGCGTGTTCAGGCTTTCCGGGAATGGCCGTGTGTTCATGCTTCTCTCCCTCCCGGCTCTCTTGGCCCCCCCACGACTAGTGGTACACACTTGGGAGACAGCAGTTTAGGAACCCGGTCTGTGGAGGGGACCAGACGTTCACCAGCCAGCACAGACGGGGGCGGCGCCCGGCACCTCAGCCCCTTTAGCTGGGAGCTCCTAGGCCGCAGAGCAGCTCCACAGCACGTTCTTGTTTGTGTTTGTTTTCAGCAGTTGGGAGCCTTAGCCTTTAAAACTGTCTATCGTCAACCCCCAGGACATTCAGATACCATCACCAATGTGAAGTCTGTCTAAGTAGAAATCAACAAATGTTGACTTCAGGGTTGCAGCTGAACCCAGGCCCGACCCATTCAGCTCTTCCTCCCAGTGAACTCTGCAAAGCCTAGAGGCATGGCAGGGAATACTTTAGACCTTATTGGTCTAAACATAAAACCACATCTCATAAAACCACACCCAGTCAGAACTGGAAGGAGCTCAAAGGTCCCTCATTTCTCACAAGGATAGAAAACTGAGTCCTGAGAAATGCTGTGACTTGCCGCAAACTGCCCAGCTTGCCAGTTGCTGAGCCAAGACAGAGCCAAGGCCTCCTGACCCCAGACTGGGGTCACCTAGTGATCAACCCCATCATTCACAGTGAGGAAACACGATCACAAAAGATTAAGTGACTTATCGGTTAGGAGGACATTGAGGAAACATCCGAAGCTCATTATCACTTGAAAGACATGAAAACCTAGTGTCCATGTTGACCACAGAGATTTTAAGAAGGGCACTCTCAGGTCCCTTTTGAAGGCTCCAGAGGAAAAGCCTGAGCTTCGTTCAGCTTCTGGCTCTGCCACGCACTGCTGTGGTCTCTTTTTCATGTCACCTATCCTTTTGGGGCCTTGGTTGTTTTAATCTCAATAATAATAATACCCGTGTCACAGGATTTTTGAGCAGGTTTTAAGCCATTCATTCATTTAATTCCTTATTCAGCAAATGTGTCTTAAGGTGTCAGTGACATGCCAGACGCTCATAAGGTGAGAGAGGCCACTTCTGTTTTTAGAGGGTGGCCATTGGTGAAGCGGAAAGTGCCTGGTACGTGGCAACTGCAGTCGAAGTCACTTCCACCGAGCTTCCTGCTGGGTTGTTGCTGTGAACTCCAAGCAGAAGCTTCATCCCTGGTCAGCCGCAGCCCCTGCTTCCCCTGCAGCTCAGGGAGTCAGCTGCCAGGCCCCAGCATCAACGCGGATGTTGTTGAACGTGCTGCGCGATCTTACAGGAAGGTGGTAAATGCCTAGGTCAGGTACATGGCAGAAGTTACCTCTTCTTAGATGGTAAACCCTGCTTCGTTACCCCCTTCTTAGTTAACCCATTAGATGGTAAACACCTAGTGTCACGTACATTATAGAAGTTACCCGTCTACGTTACCATGGCCATAAACCTGCCGCAGGGCCAATTTTCTCCCCTCCAGTTGAGTCCGACTCTGAGACAGAGAAGGCAGTTCTTCAGAACCTGCTTCTACTGTGAAACAGCTTTGTTCTTTAAAAATGTGGATGAAGATGAGCTCAGTGCCTTTAAGCCATTTGTCAGCACTTGTTTCTGGTTTTCATGCAGGAAGGCTTATTTCTATTACTGAGTGTCAGTGGCCAAGTGAGAAGTGTCCATTTGGGTGCATCAGAGAAATGGGCTCTGTAATCAAATCTCAAGACTAGACTTAGCTATGACCAGGCCATGGTAAGCATCACAGTATGTCTAGTCTTTTGGTTTGATTACAGAACACTATAAGGGCATACCTTACACTGGCATACCATTTTAATGTCAGTGATAACGGCCAACATTTATAGAGCACTTACCCTGTGGCAGGCACTATACCAAGGCCTTCATGTGCCTTACCTCTTCCAATTGTCAGTACAACTCCGTGAAGTGGGAAGGATGCTTCCATTCCAAGTCTCAGAGTACAGTAAATCCATCTGAGCAAGGATGTGAGACTAGTCCAAGGTCACTCAGCTAGTGAGGACCGGCCTTTTAGCTCTTGAAGGCCGAGAACTTGTGTGCCCTAGTGGCTGTGTTTTAAGTCCTGTGTTTACTATACACTAGGCCCTCAGTAAGTATTTCCTGAGTGAATAAATGGGAAACAATGGGTTTGAAACGACGATTATCTGCCTGCCTTTGGAGTTGCTTTTTCTAGTTGTTTCAAAGATGAAATGAGTAACTATATGTAAAGTCTTTGAATTTGCCTGCCACGTGGTAAGTCGTCAGTTGTATTAGCTAGAAACATTAGGTATAATCTCAGAATTTATTATTTTTTATGGAGAACTTCTATGGAAATATCAATCAGCTTGAAGAATAACTTCATAATAAAATATACATGTCTGCTCTTAATAAAGCTTATACTATTTTTTACTATTTTTTGTGTACTATCACGTGTTATATACTGGATGTTCCTAAGATTTTGTTTGCAACATCTGAAAGCCATAGTTATTACTGGCCAAAAAGTATACTTTCCGATTAAAGGAAAGATCTCTGTGTTGTTAAGAGATGTCCTGTGCCTTTGTGGAGAGTGAGATGGGTTATTGTTTTGACATAAACTTGAGGCATTTTCACCTCTGTTTCTACCAGGTAGTGGGAAGGATAGCCATGGGCTGCCGGTATCTTCCCCGGATCCTCTCCTGCAGGATTTAAAGGCAGTCTTTGACTCATCACTCCTAGCGGAATAGTCATCAGCATTTCCCCAAAGCCATGAGGGCAGGTGAACTTACTGCCAGCCCATGAGCTTAGTAGCGGCTCTTGCCTCAGTTTCTGTAATTCAGCTGGAAGGAGTTCTTCTGAGAGTGGTCTGCAGTTTGTTCATTTTATTTCCCATTCCACCCCGCTCAGAGATGAGGAAAGCAGCCTCACGTAAGCTGCCTCTCAGCCTCTCCCATGGCCTTCATGAGGAAACCCCACATAAGTCACTGAATAGAGAAAAGGTTTCACATCGTTGAGTCCTTTTTATTTCTAACAAGTGCGTTTTAATGACGACTTTTCCACATAGAAATGTAGGATGTTATTCCAAGAAAACAGTCTGTGGGGGACTCCGCCCCCACCCAGCCCCTCGCTTCTCTCTGAGTCGGTGTGAGGTTTTCTGAAGTTTGAGGCCATCCTAAGAACTAGGACTTTTGTCTCCATTATTCGGGGTGAGTTTCATTCTTCTTCATTGTACCACCGCTATCCTCTTGTGATTACTGCCGTCATGTGGCTTTTTGTTAAGGACCAGCAGTGTGCTGAGTTCTGCGCCTCACACCCAGAAGGGTTTCATGGAGCCTGAGAGAATCAAATTTAAGGACAAATCCTTATGGTGGCCAGAACTCTGATGTCACTTTTCAAACTAACTTTGCACACGGTAATACCTAGGCTTTAAACCTGACCCCACCCCAGCAGGCTGCACGACCTTGCACTGGGCACTGAGCCTCTCTGAGCTTCGATTTACCGTCTCTCCATGGTGTCGGCACTGGCCTCAGTGGGACATTTGGTGACCGACTAGGATGCCACGGGAGCTTCAGACAGGCATGGTGTGTGGGGAGCGCGGGTTAGTGGGAGCTATGCATTGCCCCACTCTTGCTACAAATGCAGATTTTTCACAGAAAAGGATCTCATCACGTTGGTACCTCCAAGACGCCTGATTCCATGACGAAGACTTCCCTCTAAGCACCCACATACCTGAGAACCCCATGTCAGGCTGGAATCGACACAGTGTGTGGGGAGGCTCCCAAGCTCTTCAGGCCCTAGGAGACCCCCCAGCAGTTAAGGAGCATCCAGAGAGCACTGCACAGGGCAGGTGGGGTGCAAGGGGATTTCAGGAGTGGGCGAGGAGGGAATAGAAAGCTCGGGCCTTAGGTGTCAGCTGAGAGGGGGAAAGAATAAAGAAAGAAAAATAAAGCTGGGGCCTCGTTGAACTCGCTCATGTCACCAGGTGCTGGAAGCAGTGCCACATCCTGACCTGATCAAACTTTGCTAGACTGACCGGAAGAGCCCAGTTAAAGAAGTTGTCTCCTCAATTGTGGTCATGAACCATGTCATCCCCAGACACTGAGACTTCCAGCCTGTGCTGGTGATGGCAAAGAGCCGGCAGGAAACACTGGTGGTCTGAAAAGGTGCAGGTTTCACTGGACTTGAGCAGCTTTGGAAAGGGGACTGCAGTGTGAGGTGGAGGGCATGGGAGATCTAGGCCTAGGTCACGCTAGAGCTTAGCACCTATTTCTGTAGCAATCTGGGAGCCACGAAGTAGGGAACTGCTGATCGCGGAAGCCATAGAAGATGGGGTTGTGCTGTCTGGTGTGTTGAAGTCACATCAGCGGCCAGGACACCCTCCTTTTTAGGAATTCTTACACGCTTTTTCAAGATGTAACTCTTGCCACAAAGCCTTTCCAGCTTCACTCTGCTCCTCTCTGGAGCTCTGTAGATCCAACACTTGGATGTTTTTAGTTGGTTTTCTTAAATTTATTTTTTAAATTTAATTAATTTATTTTTAGAGACAGGATATCAGTCTTTGGCCCAGGCTGGAGGAAAATGGGAGTGGACTGGGATGGTTCTAGCTCACTGCAGCCTCGAACTCCTGGGCTCCAGCAGTCTTTCCATCTCAGTCTCTCGAGTAGCTACAGACATGCACCACCGCATCTGGCTACCTTTTTAATTTTTTGTGAAGATAAGGTCTTGCTAGGTTGCTCAGGCTGCTCTTGAATTCCTGGGTTCAAGTGATCTTCCTGCCTTGGCCTCCCAAAGTGCTGGGATTACAGGCGTGAGCTACTGCACCTGGCCCAGATGTTTTTAGTCTTAATCACTGTAAATGTTATTATTTTTAAATTCTTGTAACTGCATGTCTGTGTGTGTGTTCGTGTGTGTGTGTGGGTGTTGTGTGAGTCTATCTGTGTGTGTGTCTGTGTAGTGTGTGTGTCTTTGTATTGTATGTATCTGTGGTTTGGTGTGTGTCTGCTGTGTATTTGTGTCTATGTTGTATGTCTGTGGTGTGTTGTGTGCGTGTCTGTGCATTTCTGGGTGTGTCTGAGTGTGTGGATCTATGTCGTATAATGTCTGTGTTGTGTGTGTGGGGTGTGTGTGTAGCTCTGTTGTGTATGTGTTGTGTGGTGTATCTGTGTTGTATATATCTGTGTTGTGTGTGTGTTGTGTGTGTCTTTGTGTCTGAATGTGTGTGTCAGAGTGTGTGTATGTTATGTATGTCTGTTTTGAGTGTGTGTGTGTTGTGTATCTGTGTTGTGTATGTCTGTGTTGTGTGTGTCTGTGTCGTCTGTGCATGTCTGGGTGTGTCTGTGAGTGTGTCTGTGTGTTGTGTGTGTGTGTTGCGGGTATGGGTGTGTATGTGTACATGCAGCTCCTCTACCTGCTTCTTCCCTTTCCTAACTATCTTTTCAATCCACCCAGCTAGCATCATCCTAGTCAGGCCTGTTTCTCCCTTCCCTGGACCAGGCTCCTGCCCCTGCCTGCTGCCCCATGCCCTCCAGTTCTCCCGCCGTGATGGGAGCGGTCACTGCACAGATTCTACTTGTGCTGTAGTCTTCAGGCCCTTCAGAGGCTGCCGGGACCTTACATGCACCTCCCGAGTCTGGCCTCTGCTCTTCAGTGTGTGCTCTTCCCCCACTCGCTCCTTAGCCTCCAGGTGCTGCGCCTCCTGCCTCACACCCAGGCCTTCCCCACGCGGGGCCCTGGGGGAACTCACCTCCCCTGCGTGTGGCTGCCACCTCCTCCCTCTGGCTTCTGGAGCTCCTTGTCCTTCCCTGCCTCGCTGCCCTGTTAGAATTGGCTTTTTGTTGCTGCTGCTGCTGTTTCTGCCTCCCTCCTCCACGAAGGTTTACCTTCTGTGAGGACAGGAGCTAGGTTCGGCTGCTGCACCCCCGGATCTCTAGGCTCTGGCCCACATAGTGCCTGCCTGGCACCGGGCAGCAAACAGTCAGTAGAATGAAGAATGAGTGAATGAACCAATAAATGGACTCCCATAAGAAGGACTAAATTAGATAATATACAGAAAGCATCTACAGTGTGTCTGGGACATAGTTGGCCCTCAATACATGGTTGATTGCTTCATTGATTCACTCACTCATCAGTTTATTAAGTGCCTGGCTAATATCCTTGGGGATACAGCAGCTGACAAAACAGATAAAAACCTCTCTGCCCTATGGGTACTGCCTTCCAGTATAATGTAATAAGTGCCCCTGTGGATGCATGTGGGGAGGTGTGTGGTTTCCTCTCTCTCTCTCTTTCAGCTCTCTCTCAGCCTTCCCCCATACCCCTCCCCCCAGGGCCCTGTCCCCTCTCTTCCCTCCCCACCTGGGACAAGGGTCACCAAGCTGGAGTCACTCCTGCCAGCAACGCCTTGGCAAAGGAGAGGCCCAGGGGCCTTGGGTAAACTCTAGCTACTCCTCAAGCTGCTGAAAGTGGAATCACTTCCTCTGTTCAGGCTGGAATAAATAAGTCAGGAGTAAAATTAGAAAATCAAAAGCCCAAATCCCAGTGACGTGCCGATGCTCAAGTGCCGCCGTAGGCCACAGCGCTGCGCAGCCTCTTACACCGCAGAGCACCGGAGCTCACAGACCAGGGCGCCTGCGGGGTGCGGGCAGAGCCAGGCCCACGCCTTTCCCAGCCTCCGTGAGGAGCAACCTCGGACTCCCTCCCTCTCTGCAAAGCCAAAGCCATTGCTCCTGCCTCCGAGGAAGAAGACAGTGAGGCCAAGCTGTGGCTGAGCAAGCTGGCCACCCCACAGCCCCGCTCCTCCAGAGCAGCCCCCCTCCACCAGAGGCACACTCCTACCCCTTCAGGTCAGGGCTCAGCATTGTGAGGGGAAGGTCCTCACCTCCAGAATGACAGAACCCTGAAGACAGTGCCTCCTAAGAGCCAGCCCCCGCGCCCCAATATTCACACTCGGGAATATTGGCCTGAGCCCTGTCTGCCTCCCAGGCAGGGTCCACGTCTCAGCTGGGATAGTTCTCATCGTATCTTAACCTCTGTCGGGGTCCCTAGCAGGGAACTGTCAGCCAGACTGACATTAGCCAACCAGGACCCACTGTGTGATTCGCTCTCCCCATTGGTAATTCACATTTTCTTGGGAGCCATTTGATAGCTGAAATACTTTAAAGCCCAGAGCCCTCAGGCCCTGTGACTGGATGGCAGCGGTGGGTGAGCTCCCTGCCCACCACACCACCTGCACACTCCCACCGCCTTTGCTTGTGCATGGAACTGTGGGATTATAAAATCATCTTACTTTCATTGCAGAAATTTCCAGAATTGAAATTCAAGTATGTGGAAGAGGAGCAGCCTGAGGAGTTTTTCATCCCTTATGTCTGGTCTCTTGTCTACAACTCAGCAGTCGGCCTGTACTGGAACCCTCAGACCATCCAGCTGTTCACCATGGATTCCGACTGAGGGCAGGACGCTCTCCCACCCGACCCCTCCAGCCACGCAGCCCTTCACGTCAGTTCATTGCTGGGTAACAGAAGCAGACAGACAGATGGCCTGCGGTATCTTCTGTTAAAGAGGATTGCACAAGTGTGTTTTCCTCACACACTTTGATTTGGAGAACTGGTGCCAGTTGGCAGTAGATCACTCAGCGTAGATAGTAGTGCAAGAAGGGGAGGAAATACACAATAATAAATGTAAAAACCTGCTATTCAACATGCAGTTTTATTTCTAAGCCAAAAACCTAGAGCTCTGCCAAGATCCTGATGCCTTAGGCACGTCACACTTCAGCAGTGCACACTATTCAACAGTGTACACTACTTTTTTTTGCATGTTCAAGATAGTTGTTTTGGTCTTGTGTGTGTGTGTGAGAGAGAGAAAGAGATTCCTTTAAGATTAAGGAGCATCAATGAGAAAAGATGATGAGGCAGGAATTAAGAAAGAAATGAAGCTGTGTGTGTGTGTTTGGTTACCTCTCAGAGGGCCCGTAATTTCATGCCTGGACAATTTGATATTAATCTTGAACACCTCTGCATCTTTTCTTAAAAAAGAATATGGGCTGGGTGCAGTGGCTCACATTTGTAATCCCAGCACTTTGGGAGGCCAAGTTAGCAGAATCGCTTGAGCCCAGGAATCTCAGACCAACATGGGCAACATAGTGAGATCCCATCTCTACAAAAAAGTTAAAAATTGGCCAGGCATGGTGGCATATTCCTGTAGTCCCAGCTACTCAGGAGGTTACGGTGAGAGGATTGCCTGAGCCCAGGAGTTCAAGACTGCAGTGAGCTAAGAGGGCGCCACTGCAATCCAGCCTGAGCCACAGAGTGAGACCCTGTCTCTAAAAAACAAACAAACCAAAAAAAAGTGGCTACTTCTCATGAAGCCCAGATTAACGTTTCTGTGAATACGGTCTGTAAACTGTCGTTGGAATGAAATTGGAGTCTAGCACAAATTAAGTTACTCTACTCTGTATTAATCAATCATTGGGCAAAAGAAAATCTTTATTTGCAAACAGTCTTTTTCCTTCACCCACAAGAATAGAAAAAGGAGACTAGTTTGTTCATACTGGATTCCACTTGGGATGAAAAGTATGTTTTCTTCTTTGTTTCTGATTTTTTAAGAACGCTTCTGGGCCAGTGTGATCCACGTGTTGGTGCCTAAGCTGGAGGAAGGAGCTTCTTGGAGGTAAACAGCCACTGGGGCTGCGCGGAGGGCCAGGTGGGACCTTCCTTCACAGTCTAGACGAGGAGCCTAGCTTCATTCTCAAAGACAGAAAAAGTATTTGCTTTTCAACATAGAAAGTGCATAACCCCAGACGAGACTGAGCACGCTGTTCCAATCCACTACAGCTCATCTGCTTCAGGCCTGGCTTCTCCTGTCCCATGTCCCAGGGCTGCAGGCCTGAGTCATTCGGGTCATCACATCTTCTGAGGGCCTAGGAGGAGCCATCCTCAGTCACCCCAAGCTCTGTAAAAGGTCAAAACACTGCCAGCATCTCAGTGCACCACTGTGTGGGCTCCACATGGGGAAGGCCCGGCCAAGCCGTGTTCTCAAGGGCCTATTGAGATAGGGCAGGCAGCCTCCCTATCCTCACCTGGGTGGAATGAAACAGAAGCTCACTGAGGCCAAGGGACTCATGGAGGACCCATCCCTGGTGGGGTCCCGGAGCCGAGTGCAGCTTGCCCCCCAGCCCTGGTCCCTGAGGGGCTTGTTCTGTCAGGCCTCCTCCTGTCATTGCTGGAATGGGAACTCTGACTCCTGTGTTCACCTCAGAGTGCACGTACAAGACATCCAGTCTAGAGGTGGGGCCTGGGGACACCTTCTACTGATACTTAGTCAGATTTGTGGGAGAGCCAGTCTGGAGGAGGAGGAGGAGCAGAGCTCTCAGCCAGCAGGGGGAGCGATGATTATCATTTCAGGTAGCAAGGATACATAGTTCCTACGTGGGGAAATTCTTTGCAACTTCGTTTCCAGAGCATTTTGTTTGGCTTCTTTTTCCTTCAAACCAAAAAATGTTTTAAATGTTTAAGGTCATGTGAAGCAGCTGAGCTTCTGGCAAGACCGCAGAACTGTCCTCTGAGTCTGAGGGCTGGGCAGTGCCACAGGACAGTCCCTGGGCTCAGGACTGTCAGTTCTTGTCATGGGAGGAAATGAGGCCCCTCAAAAACCCAGTCATCTTGACAGAGGGCACACTCCCGAGGAAGCCCTGACTGGGGAATCATACAGCCTCTCATCCAGGCCTCCCAGCTCACTGAGGTGCCCCCAGAACCCTGATCGCCCTTCCGTCTTTCTCTCTTCTCATTCATCACACAATAGAAGTACCCACTGGCGAAAAGCTCAGCTGGGGCAGCAGCCTCCAAGGAGGCCTGCAAGGATGCTCCCAACCCTGGTTCCCCTCAGGAGGGAGGCCCCACCACATGCATCACTGCCACAGCTCTGCAAAGCCACCAGAGATTTCTTATTTTTGTGAAAGATTTATTATATGGCAATAAATATGAATGATAAACTTTCATTATACTTGCATTGATTTCGAGTATTTGCTTAGAAATTTTTACACACAGTAAACATATGTAATGATGCAACACAGGATCATCATGTGTTCAGATGGAAATTAACATCTGATTTTACCCAAGGTCTGAAGCTGTTACTGCAGTGTGTCATTTTAATCAACAAAGAGTTCTGCCACAATATTTCATTTTAAATAGCATCTTCCCTAACAAGAGTTCAAGGCACTTTGCAGAAAAGCTTCAGAATTCTAACTCTAGTTCCCACAGTCCCCCATTGAGGGTGGTGTCAGACAATCTATGAACAACCACCTTGCAACAGGACTGCCACCATTCAACAGTGCAGACAACACAGCTCAAGGACAAAGACAGAGAAAGGGAAGAAGAGAAGGTCCCTGAAGGTGAGGCACAGAAAGTACACTGCACACACAGTCCTCGCTGGAAAGAAATCACAGGGGCTGGGAAGTAGACCGTGGAAAGAGGAATGGACACAGGGCCAGCATCAGAACACTCAGCAACTTCCTAAGAGCTTGCTAAGGTACATCCAAGAGAAATATTTAGTCGGGGAAACTTAAATGGTGAATAAATTTCTTAATATATCATACTTTAAGCAACATTTCATCCTTCAGATTCTGAGGAGCCAGGGTTTTGCACTGGGTGGTACAGCTCTCTGCATAACTGAGTTACCCTGTGCGTTTTTAGAGAGACATAAATTAGAGTTTCGGCACTCGCTGTACTTCATAGGCTTGAGTTTGCAAGGTCCGCCCTTTGGATCTCTTAATTCTCTCCTAGGCACTATGCCTGCAGTATCAGTAGTTGCCACCTGATTTTAGGGACTGATCCGTGGGCCTTCTGACTCCAGATTCACAACTGTTCCAGTGTCCTGCATCACCTCCTGGAGTCAAAGAGGTCAGAGTCTCTATTCAGTGATGAAGAGCCAAGCTAGCTTTGCATGTGAAGAACTGAGGAGTAGATTATAGCTCATGATCCACGGTAAATAATGCATATTTATTTTGCAGAATTCTATTAAAACATAAAATTTAATCTCCTTAGGGTATCACTATCAGGGTTCCCACCCAAAGCAAGGGAGATTCACCAGCAGCCCCTTGCCCCAAAAGATACCATACTCTGACCCCCTAATCTGACTTCACAAGCTATCTAAATGCCAGCTACTCAGACACAGCCTCTGGCCTTAGCAAAATCCCTGGAGGAAAAGCAACCCCATAGAGCTGAGCAAGTAATACTTCACTATCTTGTTGGCTCTGGGATCCTTCAAGCAAATTTTTAAAATATTTTGACCAGATTTCCAAGCTGTCCTTGGCTGGAGGGTTGATCCCCCATTACTATCATTAGACCATCCCTCATGGGTTCTGCAGTTCAACTTCTAAACCACCTCAGTACCTGAATGTGGTCCGAGATGAAACTAGATTACTAATGCCTTCAGGTGCCCAGCTGAAGCAAATGCAAATTCTGTGGAGAAAGTGAACATAACCCAAGGCCTCAAATTACTTCTGCAGCGTTGACATCAGAAATACCCAGAGAAGGCCAGACAACATTCATTACTTACATTAAAACCATTAGGGAAAAACAGGCAACAGAAGTACCCAAAAGGACTCCAGATACAGAATTTAAAACAGTTTTGCTTACTGTGTTCAAAAAGAAATAAGACGCATGGTCAAGAATTTCAGCAGAAAAATAGAAAGATAAAAACCCATTGGAAATTCTATGCAGTACTGTAATGAGAAGAATCATTTGGTGAACAGGTTTAAGAGCCGATTAGAAATAACTGAAGAGAATAACATGAAAAATCGGGGGTGGGGTGGGAGCAGGAATTATATAGTAAAAAAAACAAAAAACAAAAAACAGCACATAGAGAATAGAGGGTAAGAGACTTAAAGGGTACAGTGAACATGACCTAAGTGGTGTTGGCATCTTAAGACAGTAGAAGAAAGTGATACTTAAATAAATGGCTGAGAACTTTTCCAAAACTCATGAAAGATACCACACCAAAAACTCAAGAATCCCTCCCACAGATTCCAAGTGGGATAAATAAAAATAATCCACACCTAGAAACATCATAGTAAAACTGTTGAAGACCAAAGAAAAACAGTATTTTAGACCTGCTGGGGTAGGAGGAAGGAATATAACCATCAAAGGAACAATAATATTAGACTGACAATTCCTTCTCACCAGAAACAGTGGAAGACAGTGAAATACTGCCTTCTATGGCTCTGAAAGAAAATGACCGCCAACCTAAAAATTTCTAATCAGGGAAAATATCCTGCAAAAATGAAGAGCATATGAAGACATTTTTAGAGAAACAGAAGAATTAATCAGCACACCTAACCTAAAGGAAAATTTAAAAGGTATTTTACAGACAGAAGGAAAATAATCCCAAATATAAGAACAAAGCCTTAGGAAAGATTGAAGAACAATGAAAATGACAAATATTAACTACATAAAACAATAATTACATCTTACAGAGTTTTAAATATATAAAGAAATAAAATGCATGAAAATAAAGGGATTTAAGTGAGAAGGGCCTAAATGGAATTTTAATTGTTCTAAGACACTTGGCATTATCTAAAAAGTAAAAATTCATTTAGTATTAGTTTTTGATAAGTCATGTATGCAGGATAATATTTGAGATATCAATAAAAGTACAGTTTTCCACATAATAACAAAATTTTAATAATTTAGTGGACAGACTTTAGAGTTGCAAAAGAGTCCAAGGAAGAAGAAAAAGTAGAACAAGTGGAACAAATAGAAAGCAAGATATCTGTGATAAATCCATTATTACACTAAATGTAAATGGACTAATGCTCAGATGTTGACAAATACTGTCAGCCTTGTTTTAAAAACAACCACATACTATTTACAAGAGACTTTTAAAACATTAATTTCTAAATTTTGAAAGAAAAAGATGGAGAAATACATACCCAGCAAACAGTAACCATGAGGAAACTGGTGTAGATATATTTAAGTAAACTTAAGGCAATTTTTTAAGAAACAGAAGGGTCAATTCAGTTACTAGAAAGATAATCTAAACTTATATGCACTTAAAATATAACCTCAAAATATGTAAAAGACAGTTTGATAGGAAATGTAGGCAAATATGCAACCAGAGTGATATTTTAATATGCCTATTTTGTTAATTGGTAGAAAAAACTAGCATACAAAAATCAAGTTATAAAAGATTTAGCAATGAAATGAGCAACCCAAATGGATGTATATAGAACACCAAACTCAATAACACACTTTTCAGACACAAATGGCACACACTCTAAAATACTGAGCTATAAAAATTTCAACAGTCTAGATGCAGTGGCTCACATCTGTAATACCAGCACTTTGAGAGGCCAAGGCAGGAGGATCACTTGAACCCAGGAGTCTGAGACCAGCTTAGGCAACATAGTGAGACCCCATATCTACAAAAAATCCAAAAATTAGCTGGGCATGGTGGCATGTGCCTGTAGCCCCAGCTACTTGAGAGGCTGAGGCAGGAGAATCACTTGTGCCCAGGAGGTTGAGGCCGCAGTCAGCTATAATCACACTACTGCACTCTAGCCTGGGTGACAGAGCAAGACCCTGTCTCTGAAAAAAAAAAAACATCTCAACAAACGAAAATACTTCAAATGAAACATCTCTGACCATAAAGGAATCAAGACAAATTATTTACGAAAAGATAATTTTATAATCCTCATATTTTTGGAAATTAACGGTTTCCACATAACCCATCTGTCAAAGAAATCAAAATGGAAATTTGAAATATTTTAAACTGATCATGAAAATACTACATATCAAAACTAATGGAGAAAAAAATTGTGGGATGCAACTAAAACGATGCTTAGGAAGATGTCTTTTAAAATTAGAGGGTACATGTTCAGGTTTGTTATGAGAGTATATTGTGTGATGCTGAGCTATGGGCTTCTAATGATTCTGTCACCCCAGTAGTGAACATAACCAATAGAAAGTTTTTCAGCACGTGCTTCCCTCTCTCCTTCCCTTCCTCCCTCCTTTTGGAGTCCCTACATGTCTATTGTTGTTCCCAAAATATTTGTATATATCTTTAAATGCTTATGTTGGAAGAAAGGTTAAAAATCAATTAAGCAACTACCTCAAAAATTTTAAAAACAGCAAATGAAACCCCAAAATAAGCTAAAACGACAGATATAGAACACAAATATACAATAAAGGGAATCAAAGTCAAAAGCTGGTTATTTAAAAGGATTAAGAAGATTCATTGGCTGGGCGAGGTGGCTCACACCTATAATCCCAGCACTTTGGGAGGCCAAGGCAAGTGGATCACCTGAGGTCAGGAGTTTGAGACCAGCCTGACTAACATGGTGAAACCTCATCTCTACTAAAAATACAAAAATTAGCTGGGCGTGGTGGTGGGCACCTGTAGTCCCAGCTACTCAGGAGGCTGAGGCAGGAGAATTGCTTGAACTTGGGAGGTGGAGATTTCAGTGAGCCAAGATTGCATCACTGCACTCCAGCCTGGGCGACAGAGCGAGACTCCATCTCAAAATAAATAAATAAAAGAATTCATAACCCCTTAAAATACTGATCAAAGAAGAAAGGATAAAAGGCAGGAGAGAGGAATAACCAGTATCAGAAAGGAAAACAGGCAGGTTACTTCAGATTATTCAGACATTTAAAATATTTAAGAGCCAGCCTGGCCAACATGGTGAAACCCTCCTGTCTACACACACACAAAAATTAGCTGAGCCTGATGGTATGTGCCTATAGTCCCAGCTACTGGAGAGAGTAAGGTAGGAGGATTACCTGGGCCCAGGAGGTAGAAGCTGCAGTGAGTTGTGGTCATGTCACCACATTACAGCCTGGGCAACAGAATGAGAGACCATGTCTAAAAAAAAATTTTTTTAAATATATATATGTATATATACACACGTATATTTTATAGACTGTAATGAATACCAATAAATTTTAAATCTAGGTGAAATCTTTATTGCAGTGATAGGTGTATACATATATCAAATTGTACACTTTATTACGTATGTGCAGTTTTTATATATTAAGTATGCCTCATTAAAGTTGTTTTTAGATTTTGCATAAAATGAACAAATTCTTTTTAAAAAATAATAAAGCTCTCCAAAACTGACATGAAAAGATCCTGAACATTGGAATCGTCTTATATCTAGTGCATAAACTGAGTCCATAATTACAACCTGCCACAGGAAATTTACAGACCAAAATGGCTTCAGTAGTGAATTTAACCAAACACTTAAGAGCAAAATAATGCCAATTTTAGACAGACTCTCCCAGAGAATACAAAACCTTCTATTTGTTTTATGAAACCAGCTTAACCTTACATAAAAAAAATCTGCCAAGAACAATACAAGAATTACAGGCTAGTCCTCATGGTATAGATGCAAAAAGTCTGAACAAAATGTTAGCAGATAGAAGCAAGCAATCTACAATAACAACGTGTAAAAATACATCGTGATCAAATTTGATTTGTCATTCACAAATCAATCAGAGTTATTCACACAAACAATACAGAAGGAAAAGTAATGCAGGCGAAAAATGTGATAAAATTCAAGTCTTGGGTGATCGAAATGTTTAGCACACTAGGAACAAAGGAAGCTATCTTAATCTTATAAACATTATTTAAATGCTACAGCAAACACTTAAAATATTAAAATCTTTCATTCTGAGATCAGAAGCAAAAAAAAAAAAAATGTCTATCATCACTTCTATTCAAGATGTCACTAGGTAATGCTACATGTGCCTAAGTATTTAGCGGGGAGTGTACTGGTTCCTTAAATTACTTCGAAATGCATCATGAAAAGGGGGAAAAAGGATGGCTTGATGGATAGATATGTGATAAAAACAGATACAGTAAACTTGGTAAAATCTAGAATGGTAGAATCTAGATGGTGGCTATAACAAATATACACTGTATAATATTCAATTTTGCTATACATTGAGGAAACTATCACCTGAATTCCTAGCCTAATACAAGATTTTCTTTATAATTAATTGGGTAGAGTCAGAAGAAAATAAACTATCATCATTTCCCAATAAATGGTGTTGGCACAGTGAAGGGAAAATGAATCTTGACCCCTACTTCACGCTCTCTGCAAAATCAATTCCCAGGGGGCTATAGAGCTAAATGTGAAAGGTTAAACTATAGTATTCTAGAATAAAGCATAGGAGACTATCTTCTCGTCCTTTAGATAGACAACAAAAAAAATGCTAACCATAAAGAAAAGGTCAGATAAATCAGATTAGAGTCAAATTAGGAACTTCTGTTTAACAAGAGACATCAATAAGAGAGTGAAAAGGTAAGCTGCAGAGTGAAAGCAGATCTTTGTAATGTACAGAACCACAAAGGGATCAGATAAAGACTATACTAAGAATTCAATAAGGAAAAATAAAATTGGCACAAGACAAGCATTTCTGAAAAATTTTCAGTTCACCAAAAGGACTGAAATGACATGGAAAAGGACTGAAATCAAGGAAAAATGCAAATTGAACCCACAATGAGATACCCGATACCCATTGCGCAGTCACCAGAATGGCTAAATTAAAACGGTCAACAATGAGATACTACTTAGCCCAGCGCCTAGTGGCTAGGCTGCTTCTCTCCTTTCCAGTCGGAGGCCTCTGCTGCAAACATGCTCCAGATCACTGGTCAGACCAAGAAGCGCCCGTACTTGATCCCCCTTTTTGTATTTATTGGAGCTGGAGGTATTGGAGCAGCACTATATCTCTTGCATCTGGCATTGTTCAATCCAGATGTTAGTTGGGAAAGAAAGCATAATCCAAAGCCCTAGAACAAACCGGGTGCCGATGATCAAACAAGTTCTATCAAGTGAATGTGGATTACAGCAAACTGAAGAAAGAAGGTCCAGATTTCTTTCTTTTTTTTTTTTTAGACAGAGTTTCGCTCTTGTTACCCAGGCTGGAGTGCAATGGCATAATCTCGGCTCACCGCAACCTCCGCCTCCTGGGTTCAGGCAATTCTCCTGCCTCAGCCTCCTGAGTAGCTGGGATTACAGGCACGCGCCACCATGCCCAGCTAATTTTTTGTATTTTTAGTAGAGACGGGGTTTCACCATGTTGACCAGCATGGTCTCAATCTCTTGACCTTGTGATCCTCCCGCCTCGGCCTCCAAAAGTGCTAGGATTACAGGCTTGAGCCACCGCGCCCGGCCGAAGGTCCAGATTTCTAAATGAAATGTTTTACTATAAAGCTGCTTTAGAATGAAGGTCTTCTCGAAGCCATCACACGGTTTTCCACTTAACCAGGAAATATTTCTCCTCTAAATGCATGAAATTGTGTTGGTGTAATCCACTGGCGATTACACTGATTAATAACCAAAACTGGGGAAAAAAAAAAAAAAAAAAAAAAAAAAAGGTCAACAACATCAAGTGTTGGTGAGGATGTGGAACAACAGGAAATCTCAAAACCTATATGTAGGCCATGTAGGAATATAAGTTGATAGCACTTTGAAAAACTGTTTAGTAATATCTACAAAAGTTGAAGATGCCCATGCCCTAAGACCTAGCAACAGGTTAAATCAAGACTGTTGATAGTGCAATTATTCCTAATACCTCAAAACTAGAAACACCAAGAATATCAACAGTAGAACGTGTAAATAAATGGCAATATATCTATGCAATGTAATACTACACAGCAGTGAAAAATAACCAGCTACATTCAGTTATGCAGATGAAACGCAAATATTACAGCATCCAAGAATGATAAAAAATAATATATACTGTATGAGCTCATTCACATAGAGAAAACAAGGCCAAAATAAACCTAGTTTTGGAATGTACACTTAAGTAGTAAAACTTTGATGAAGGACAAGGGCAGGCCTAGCCTGAAAACCAGAATCCGGGTTACTTTTGGGAAAACAGAGGCAACCATGATTGGGAGGGGCACAGGAGGAACGAGAAGCTGGCAGCGCTAGAAGTGTTTCTTTCACTGGCAATAAATCAGTGAACTGTTCATTTTCATCTTGTGTATTTTCTGTATGTTTATTAGATCTTACAATTAAAACTTAAAGCTAATCTAAAGTTAATTTGCATTTTAAACAAGACTGATAGGAATTTACCTCAGAATAAGTTGGTCATCTCTCGTGTTTCCTCACCCGCTAAATTCTAGGTGGGTCTTGCTAGAGGAACAATATTGCAACTAGTCCTAAAACTCTGAATGAGACAGAAGATTTGGCTTCTGGAAGGTTGAGTTGATTGTTTTTCTTAAGTTCTCAAGCTTTCTTCTTGGATATTTGATTACTGTTACATGAATTTCTACTGACTGATGCGTGGAACCCAATGAAATGGCCGTTCATTCAAATGAATGCCAAAATCGCCTCTCCCCACAGAAAGACCGTAGGCGTCAGTAAGCCCTGGCGGGCCCGTCTCTACTCCCAGCCCCTTTCCCCCGCCCAGTGCTGTCAGCCCGGCACCTGAGCCTAAGCAAGTGACCCTCTGCACCCAGCCAGGAACACTGCCTGCCATGAGAAAGGCTCCTCCCACTAAGCATGGGAATTCCTGGTCTGTGTTCTTACCATTTCCAGAGGCAGAGGAGGGGCCTCCAACCCAAGGCAGGGAATTTCTCCACACGCGTGGCAGCTGCTGTCTGGGCTCTGGGCCCCCAACTCTGAGCCAAGGCCATGGAGAGATGCTTAAACGTAAAGCCTTCGTGGCCACCCTGGGCTTTGGGGAAGCAGCTCCACTCCTCACCCCACCCTGGCACTCGCTGGCTGCATGGCCCTGGGCAAGTTCCCCATACTTCCTGACATCACTGTCTTCCTTATGAAGCAGGACACTTACATGAGACACCGGGTAAGGAGCTGACATCCTCATGACATTACAGTTCCCGTCTGTTTTCTCACTTGCCTGTTCTCATCTCAGCCCCAGCCCCACCTGTGATAGAGGAAAGACAGAAAAAGAGGCTGAGAAGTCACGCCGTACCCAGAACACATCTCACCACTCTCCCACACCACACCACTGTCTCGTGGTCCTCATTTTTATGGAACATTGAGGAGCCCTTTGCACCTGGCTCCCACTGTGTGTCTGGAGACATGGATTGCTTCCTTGAAAACGTTGCTATTGCAGTTGAGAGAGTGGGTTCGCTGTCCCTGAAGGGAGCCCAGGAAGAGCTTGTCAGAGAAGAGACCTACCTGCTGGCCTCCACGGTCCTTCACTGCCCTGGGGGAGACAAGGCCGATTAGCGCGTGAGCCGGGGCCATAATTCGGCCAAACCGTTATGGTGGCATTGGGTGTGGACACCCATCTGTGGTCACCTTCATGGCTTCAGAGCCTGGGTTCCAGCTCCATGTGCCCGCTGTGAGAGCTCAGGCTGACACAGTCTCTTCGGAGCTCAGTTTCTACATCCTCCTATACCAAGATGTGGCAGAACAAGGTTAGAGTCACCAAAAACAGGCCATTTGTTTCTTTGGGCAGGGTTACCAGAGGGTTCGGGCACCCGCCAGTGGAGGTGTGGCGACCCAAACAACAGTTCTCAAAATGGGATCCAGAGACCTGGGGTTCCCTAAGGCGCTGTCATCATCATCATCGTCAGTTATTTGCCTTCTCTCTTTCATTCTTTCATGAGTGTTTGGTGAAGTTTTCCAGAAGCTGCATGTTTGTGGTATTGCAACAGATTAAATGTGGAAACTGATACAAGAGCCTGGCTGTCTTCTATCAAGGCAAACACCAGAGATTTGCAAAAATGCAAACCGATGCCACTCTTCCCACAAACCTTTTTCTTTTGAAGCATAGTCTTCTTCAAAAAGTTCTTTATGTTAGCATGTCATGGGTTTAGTATTGTTATTCTCTAGTGAATTAACATTTTAAAATTTGTTTAATTTTTAATAAATATGGGCAGATACAACCCACAGAAACAAAGCTTTTAGGAGTCCTCGTGGTTTTTAAGAATGCAAAGTAGTGCCAATCCCAGAGACTTTGAGAACCACCGATCCGAGGGATAGTTTCTAGAGGGATGGTCCTGGTCTCTGCTTCTCAGCCCGGCCTGTTCAATGGTTTTATCGGTGTGTGGAGGAAGATATAGAATGTTCTCCACATCTGTGAGCGACAAGATGACTGCGTTGCTCAATACACCACATGATGGAGAGGATCCAGAGAGAGGAACGGGCTGAGTCCGAGAGACGAACTGTAGCAGGATCCACTGTGGAGTTCAGCCTTTGCGCCTGGCAGTTTGCGCTTAGGGGAATGAGTGTCACCCAGTGGCTTCACTCAGGCCAGTAGTTAGGAGTTCCAGTTGTGTGTAGTGGCTGCCGAAAATGATGATGTGATTATTCCTCATTAGTAGACATAACAAGTACCCAGGACAGGGTGGTCACCATGCTGGTGACAAATTCAGCTTCTGTCTAGCTATAAACACCTCTATCTTGCCTTCATTTTTGAAGATGTTTTCCAAATTCTAGGTTGGAGTCTTGCTCTTCACAAGCTCAGCTTAACCAGTGACTTGAGTTATTGAGGAGAGAGATCCAGGAGGGCTGATCACCAGCAGCTCAGGACTGTAGCTCCCAGTGAAAGCACAGAGAACGAGAGGATGCCACACTTTCAGATGAATTTTTGTTGCTCACGCACCAGGAGATTCCCAGTGGAGGAGCCCCACGGGTCACCAGCGCGACTCTTGTGGCCGGCACAGCAGTTCTTGGTGCAGAGTAAAAGGGACTGGGTCCCCTTTTGGTCGACATTTGGAGCTCTGGGAAGGCAGAGTCGCCCATTCAGCTGATTGAAAAAGGGACTCAAGAAGGAAGCCAGACCAGAGATTCCTGGGCAGAAAAGCACCACGAATCTTCATGCCGCTGTTTTGGCCTGTGCAGTGGGTTGCTCAGATTCCGGTGCTGGGAATCAACAAGTTGGACATCCACTCGGAGACCTAATTTGAAAGTCGGTAATTACAAAGACAACAGGTGGATAAATTTACAATGATGGAAGAAACCAGCATAAAAAGGCTGAGAATACCCAAAATCAGAATGCCTCTCCCCCTACAGGGGATCACAGTTCCTCATCAACAAGGGAACAAGGCCTGATGGAGAACGAGTGTGTTCCATTAACAGATTTAGGCTTCAGAAGGTGGATAAGAAACTTCTGTGAGTGATCGCGCCATTGCACTCCAGCCTGGGTAATGAGAGCGAAACTCCGTCTCAAAAAAAAAAAAAAAAAAAGAAAGAAACTTCTGTGAGTTAAAAGAACATGTTCTAGCCCAATGTAAAGAAACTAAGAACATTGAAAAAAGGTTTGAAGAAATCCTAACGAGAATAGACAATTTAGAGAGGAATATAAGTGAATTAATGGAACTGAAGAATATAACACCAGAACTCTGCGAAGTATGCACAGGTTTTAACACTCGAATTGATCGAGCAGAAGAAAGGATATCAGAGGTCGAAGGCCAACTTAATGAAATGAAACGAGAAGACAAGATTACAGAAGAAAGAGTAAAAAGGAATGAGCAAAGTCTCCAAGAAATATGGGACTATGTGAAAAGACCTAATCTACATTTGATAGGTGTACCTGAATGTCATGAAGAGAATGAATCCAAGCTGGAAAATATTCTTCAGGATATTATTCAGGAAAACTTTCCTAACCTAGTAAGGCAGGAAAATACTCAACTTCAGATAATACAGAGAACACCACAAAGATACTCCTTAAGTAGAGCAACTCCAAGACACATAATCGCTAGATTCACCAGGGTTGAAATAAAGGAGAAAATTCTAAGGGCAGCTAGAGAGAAAGGTCAGGTTACCCATAAAGGGAAGCCGATAAGACACAGTAGATCTCTCAGCTGAAACCCTACAAACTAGAAGAGAGTGGGGGTCAATATTCAATATCCTCAAAGAAAAAAATTTTTAACCCAGAATCTCATATCCAGCCAAATTAGGCTTCATAAATGAAGGAAAAGTAAAATTTTTCATGAACAAGCAAACACTCAGAGATTTCATCACCACCAGGCCTGCTTTACAAGAGCTTCCGAAAGACGCACTATACACAGAAAGGAACAACCAGTATCAGTCATCCCAAAAACTTACCAAAAGGTAAAGAGTATCTCCATAATGAAGAATCTATATCAACTAATGGGCAAAATAGCCAGCTAGCATTAAACGACAATATTAAACTCACAAATATCAATATTAATCCTAAATTTAAACAGATTAAATGCCCCAATCAAAGACACAGACAGGCAAATTGAATAAAAAGTCAAAACCCATTGGTTCGCTGTATCCAGATCCATCTCATAAGCAAGGACACACAAAGACTCAAAACAAGGGGTTGGTGGAAGACTTACCAATCAAATGGAGAGGAAAAAACAAAAACAAAAACAGGAGTTGGAACTTTCCTCTCTGACAAAATAGACTTTAATAGTAACAAAGCCTAAAAGAAACAAAGAAGGACATTATGTAATGGTAAAAGGATCAATGCAACAACAGGAGTCAATATGTATGCACCCGATATAGGAGCACCCAGATACATTAGACAAGTTCTTAATGACTTGTAGAGAGACTTGGACTCCCGCACAATAATAGCGGGGGACTGTGACATCACATTGTTAATATTCGATGGATCGACGAGATAGAAAATTAACAGGGACATCTATGATTTGAACTCAGACCTGGAACAAGTAAACTCAGTGAATATTTATAGAATTCTCCACCCCAGGTCCACAGAACATACATTTTTCTCAGTATCATATTACACCTATTTTGAAAGTGACCACATAATTGGAAGTAAATCACTCTTCAGCATTTGCATAGCATTTCACAGACTTAAATGAAATATTGGTTGGCTGTTTGTTATTTTCTTCCCTTATTTCTTCCTGTTTCCGCTGTTAAGCACAATTATCGGCATAAAAAAGGTTTTTAATACCTATTTTTAGATTGCATTCCAGCCTGGGCAATAGAGCAAGGCTCCTGTTCTCTCTCCCCCTTTCTCTTTCTTTCAAAAAAAAAAAAACAGAGGCCAGTGGCTTCCCGTCTCAGAATAAAATCCAGAACCCCTACCACAGCCCACATGAGTGAGCGGTTCTCAACCCTGGATACATGTGAGGGGCACAAAAATAAAAATAAAAAATAAAGAGGAGTTACTGGCAAATGTGGGGCTCCTTCCTCTCGAGCATCCTGTCCCTCTTCCTCCAGCCACACTGGCTACCCCAACATGCACCCTCTGACTCGAGAGCCCAGGAAGTCCGTGACTTTGCTTGGGCTCGGTTTGCTGGGTCCTGGCGTACTGGAAAGGCCGTGGGGAAATGCAGGCGAAGGAGGAATTTACTGAATTATGCCAACCCACATCCATGCACAGCCACCTTCCCCTGCAGAGAGCACACACACCCTCCCAAAGAACAGAAGCCCAAAGGAAGTTCCACCGTGTGACTGCACCAGCCTCATGTCTGCTGGTGGTCTTCCTTCCTAAGTACAGGAGGCAACAGTTTGACCTAATCTCTCTACCCATACTGGGTGAATTCCCACCATCTACCACCAACCACCTCCAGTAAATGCATTTTAGGTGATGTTATTTGCAGTAAATATGTAATCTGCTTGAGCTAATTTGGGGAGAAAAGGGTTTATTTCTGGATATTTGATAGCTGCCCAATTCCAGGGTGAGCCAGGGACCTAAGCTTGGATAACACCCAGCCAGGGAAAAGGCCCAGGACTGAGAGGCAACGTGGCTGCTGCCCTGCCCAACACTCGGTGTCCTGCCATGCAGCTAGAGACCAGTCAGAGATTCTACCCACGGTGGCCCCGGAGAAGCCAAGTTCCGCCGCTTCGCCCGAATGCCCCTGCACTTTCCGAGTCCCAGCTGGCTGGCTCTTCCTGGAGAAGGCTGGGCTGCATGCGGAACTCCAGCATCAGAGCTGCCTGGAGAAAGAAGCCTTTTGCTTTCCTGCCTCTAGTGTCAGGAGAGCCCTCTCTATGTGGGGAGACTGTGCCTCGCGAGACAGACTGTGACATCTGCACTTCAGCTTAGGCTAGGGTTTGAGGCTGTCGAAACAGCATTCAAAGAATGGAGAATATGGCTGGACCTGTAATTCCAGCACGTTGGAAGGCCAAGGCAGAAGGGTCGCTTGACGTCAGGAGTTTGAGACCAGGCTGGGCAACATAGCAAGACCCCGTCTCTACCCAAAAAACAAATTTTTTAAAAAATTAGCCACATATGGTGGTGTATGCTTGTGGTGCCAGCTAGTCGAGAGGCTGAGGTGAGAGGATTCCTTGAGCCCAGGAGGTCAAGGATGCAGCTAGCTATGACTGTACCACTGTATTCCAGCCTGGATGACAGAACAAGACTGTCTCTCTGTATTTTTAAATGGAGAATCTGCCTTCTCAGGGAGCAGGGATTTATGTATGATTATGATTTCTGCACATCTGTGTCCCACACCTTGTAATCTACCTGATTATAGGAAATAATGGTTGAATAATGTCCGCATTTAGCACTGTGTCTAGAAATGGCAAGCCCTCAGAAAATCAGAGCTGGTGTCATCTCACAGACAGGAGGCCCCAGCAAGGGCAGAGGCAGCAGCCCAGTGCTTCCTAAGGTCACATGCTCTGTCCCTCTGTACTTGACACCCTCTGGCTGGCTTCCCTCATACTCACAAGAGGGCTGCCACAGCTCCTGGTGTTACATCAAGGCATGATCTCATCTGGAGCACAGCTCGGGAGTGGGACTCCTCTCCCAGAGGCCCCTTCACATGTCCATGCCCAGGCCTGTTTCCCACACTCATTTCTAAAGCATTATTGGCAATGAGAGGAGTCCCCATCATGGCACCAGGAGGGAGCCAGCCTACGTAGCTGTAGAAAGAAGAATAAGTCCCGGGATATTAATCAGGCTCTGATATATGGTTGAGATGTTTGTCCCCTTTAAATCTCATATTTAAATGTGATCCCCAGTGTTGGAGGTGGGGCCTGGTGGCAGGTATTGGATCACGGGGGTAGATCAGTCACGAATGGCTCAGTGCATTCCCTTGGGGATGAGTGAGTTCTTGCTCAGTTAGATCTGGTTAAGAGTTTGGGGCCTCCCCCTTGGCTCTCTTGCTCCCTCTCTCGCCGCGTGATATACTGGATCTCCCTTCACTTTCTGCCATGACTGTAAGCTTCCTGAGGCCTCACCAGAAGCTGAGCAGATGCCAGTGCCATGCTTCCTGTACAGCCTGCAGAACCATGAACCAATCAAAGATCTATAAATTACCCAGCCTCAGGCATTTCTTTATAGCAACAAGAAACAGGCTAACACAGATTCTTGCAGGAAGAAGGATGAGGAAGGCAGCAACGGGCAGCTGACCAACCATAGTTTGCCCAGGGGCACAAGGAAAGGTCAGAGCCAGGTTTGCAATGAAAATCCCCATCCAGAGCCCTCCCAAGTCCCGGCTCTCTGCCCTTCAGTCAGATGAAGCTGCTCTAGAGCCAAGGGACAGTTCCCAGGACAAAGGCCAGCTCTGTCTATGGTTGGCCAGGAGGCATGGGGGACGGATACGTGCATAGCCATTCACGGCCTCCCCAGCCAGTCCTCAGCACCCCCTACATGCACACACGGACACATACACACACCCCACAGACTGAATGATGGAAGGCGACTTCTCCATCTCCCAGAGTCTGCTTAATAGGAAACAGGGTTTAGTGGAACAATTGATGGCAACCCGCGCCCTCAAACTGGAAACATCTGTCCTTGCTGCAGCATAAGCTCTGCAACCCAGCTCCAGCCCAGTTCCTGAACGGGCCGACCCCACCTGGCCCAGGGGACCCAAAAATCTTCCCCCAGCCTAGGAGGGGTCTGCAGACTCCCAGCTCTGGACCCTAGCACCTCATTGGCTCTTAGCCTCATGCTGCTTCAACCCCAGACCATAAGGACTCAAGGCTGATGGTCCCTGGGCTAGACTTTATCTACCCACTCCTACTGGGGGCCAGGGCTGGGCATAGAGATGTCTCAGGGGAGGGGTCTAGCCTTAGCCCTCCAAGACCCTCACTCATCCCCCCACCTCTGCTCCATCTACACCACCCTTTCTGTCCCATCTCCCTGGTCAGTCACTGTCCCCCTTCAAGGCCAGACTCAGCAGCTGTCCTTGCAGCCAGCCCAGCTGGTCAGATGCCCCTCCCTGGGCCCACAGTGTTTGGGTCCAGACCCTGACTCCATGAGGTTAGGAAGCCACTCCGGGCAGCGTCATGCCATGCACTTCACAGATGAGCCCCACTACCATGCTGGCATCTGTAAGGCCCCCAGGAACCTCCGGACAGGAGAAGTCACCAAATGCACCTGGGACCAAGGAGACATGGCACAAGGTTGGGACCACTGCAGGTTCCAGAAAACAGAAGCTGATACCCACACACTTGGCTGCGTTCTAGCCACTACTGCTGGGGTGGAGACCAGGGCGCTCCCCTCAATCCCACTGGAGAGAACCTGGCCTTGGAGCAGCTGCCTGGCTACCCAGGGGCACCTGTGTGCCTGGGCTGTCACTGGACTCTTTGAGCCTCAGTTTCCCCATCTGTACCTGGAATGCCAAGCCTGTAGAAGCAAACGATGGAACACAAGGTGACAGAAGTGAAGTACCTGGGAAGCGGGGGATGGAGAGATGTCAGGGGCTCAGTGGTGGCAGCTGTCACTGCAGGCTGCCAGGAATGTTGGTCCTAACCTGAATTCACCTGAATGACGACCTCATGAAGGGAATTCCCAGGGAATTTCCCCAAGTGTGTGTTGAAAAGATGCAAAGGCCAGGCAGGGGGAGGGGCAGCACCTAAGCCCCAAGAGCTCTGCCCAGATCCTGGCACGGGGGCCTTGTGGCAGGGCTGTCAGTCTTTTGGGTGAGGGTAGAAGGAGTAGAAGAAACTCTGCCTGGAGCGAGAGCCTGGGTCTTAGCCACCTCTGAGGAGGACTCACCTCATTAACCAGATTAAATCCTGCCTCCTCCAGGAAGCCATCCTGGATCAGCTCAGCCCCAGTGGCCTTCCTTCCCAGCTTCCAAAGCTCAACCACAGTCCTGCCATTTCCATTCCCTGCCAAGGGCACAAAACAAATAAAACACCAGCATCAGCGATGAGGAGCTGGCCTTTCCTGTGCCCCAGTCTCCAGTCTGCATCATGGGGATGACATTCTTCCCTGCAGACCTCAGATGGCCATGGAGGCCCGAGGGGAGATTGGCCTGCCCTGAGGCTAGGAGGAGGCTGCTGCTTGGCAGGGGGCTGTTGGCTGAGGAACGTAGGGGCTGGAGGATCTGTTGTCACAGGGAGAGGCTGGGGCCAGGGTGTGGGGAAAGGGGACACTTGGGAAGTTGAGTCCTGCTCAGGGACGGCCCCTCCAGCCGCTGGCTGCATTCACCAGTACACCCCCCAGCAGGACGGAGCTGGCAAAGCAGGGGGTGTCTAGGGCAGAGAAACATCCCCAAACCAGCCACCCCAACCCCACAGAGAGCAGGAGGCCCCAGCTCAGCCTCCTCCTCGGCTTAGAGACCAGGAAACCAGATGTCGTGAGGCGGCCATTCCAAAATGCACACATCTTCAAAGCAGGGCTATTTTCCATGTCCTTTGGGCAATTTTAGAACAAGTTTATAAAGCTGGAATGTTAATGGATGACAGTCGCGCTGTGCTCATGCATGCATCTGTGTCTGGGCACCTTTGGTGGCTGTTGCCGCTGCAGCCTCTTGGGAGGTGGAATGGAGGGGGCGGGGCATTTCTTAAAGGACCTCCAGGTTTCCTTTTAGTTTCGCTGCATGTTGCAAAGGACTGAACCTTCAGGAATTGAGGGACGGGCTTCGTGGCCAACTGTCGAGGGAGTGTGGACAGCCCTGAGGACCCCGTCTGGGGTGGGGGTGGAAGGCACAGTCTGGTCCGAAACCATCCTTCACACGCCCCTTATCCCAGCTCCACGTGGAATCCAGGTGATTCATGCACTGAGGCCGTCAACGGGGCGGCTGAAACAACAGATGCGAATTTTCTGGCCGTTCTGGAGGTCGGACATCCAAGATCAGGGTGTGAGCCGAGCTGGCTGCCCCGATGCCTCTTGCCTGGGCTTGCAGACAGCCACCTTCCCGCCGAGGCCTCGTGTGGTTACCCCTGGCCTGTGTCTTGTCTGAGCCCTAATCTCTTCTTTAAAGGACATCTGTCATGTTGGATCAGGACCCACCGACTTGGCCTCACTTTAACAACCCCATCTCCATGGAGCGCGGTGGCTCAGCACTTTGGGAGGCCAAGGCAGGTGGATCACGAGGTCAAAAATACAAAAATTAACTGGGCGTGGTGGCGCACGCCTATAGTCCAAGCTACTTGGGAGGCTGAGGCAGGAGAATCGCTTGAACTCAGGAGGTGGGGGTTGCAGTGAGCCAAGATGGTGCCACTGCACTCCAGCCTGGTGACAGAGCAAGACTCTGTCTCAAAAAAAAAAGAAAAAAAAAGAAAAAAGAAAAAGAAGTCTCCGGGCCAGGCACAGTGGCTCATGCCTGTAACCCCATTGCTATAGGAGGCTGAGGCCAGGAGTTTGAGACCAGCCTGAGCAACATGATGACACCCCATCTCTACAAAAATTAGCCAGGCGTGGTGGCACACACCCAGCCTCCCAGCTACTGAGGAGGCTGAGGCAGGAGGATCCCCTGAACCTAAGAGGTGGAGGCTGAGGAGAGCTGTGATCATGCCCCAGCACTCCAGCCTGGGTGACAGAATGAGCCCCTTTCTCGAAAGAACAAAAATAAAATCCATCATCTCCAGCTCAGTCCCATTCTGAGGTGCTGGGGAGTTAGGACTTCAATGGAGGAATTTGGGGGGACATAATTCGGCCACAACACCGGACGCCTCCCATTCCTTCAGTCGGACCCTCAGTGCTTCCAGGTTTAACCACATTGCCTTGCTTTCCTCTACTGTCAGGGGCCCTCCCCACTCCCCACCCCCTACCCAACATACGCCCCTCCACAGACAGGGTGGGGGGCCGAGGGCAGCTCCAGCTTCTCCTCCCTATCCCTGCCAGCCAGAACTGGCTGCCTACCCAGCACAGCCACCCACCCCAAAGCAGAAACAGATTCCACTGCTCCCAGGCAGCTCTCTCCCTGTGAACTCTGGTCTGCTTCCTCCTCGGCATGAAGGCCCCGGGGTCTCCACGAGCCCTCCTGTCTGGGCCTGATTGACATAGTGCCTCCCTGGACCATCTCTCCGCGGCACCCCAGAGGCAGTTCAGTAGACCAGGTGATGAGGAAGGGGCCGCTGGAGGTCTGGGAGAAGAGGCAGGGCCAGGGGGCTTCAGGCTGCCGAGGAGACGTCCCACAGGGCACCCAGGACGTGGTCTTCCCCGGGGACATGGGTTTGGGGTCCCATGCATGGGAGATAAGCATAAGCTAAGGTGGAGACCCTAGCGGATACCCACATTCAGCGGTGCTAACAGAAGGAGGCTCCTTGGGGGGAATCTAAGGCCCCCGCATGGAGGAGGAGGAGGGAGCCGGAGGGAGGAGGGGTCACAGAAGCCAAGAGCCAGGGCCCCACCAAGAAGGCTGGAATGGGGCCGAGAGGTGAAGACAGGTCAGGCAGAAATGAGCACAATGAATTTAGCCACCCAGAGGTGCCAGGCTTCGTGGTGACAGGAGTCTCTGTGCCGGGTGGGCAGGAAGCAGGTGGCAGCCGTTTTATCAGTTACCGCATGACAATAATGCCAGAGCTCAGCCGCTTCGAACAACCAGTTTCTTATGCACCCAGATTCTGTGGTCAGGAGACTGGCCAAGGCACAGAAGGGGCAGCTCGCCCTGTCCATGATGTCTAGGACTTACTGGCGGTCTCCAAAGCTGGGGCCGAAATGACCTGGACAGGACTGTCTTCCCTCATGTCTCGGGGGTGACGCTGGCTGTGATCTGGGGCCTCTGCCGGGGCTGTCGGCTGGAACTTGGCCTAGGGCCTGGGCTTCCTCCCACCTGGGACCTCACAGTAGGGACTTGGACATGGTGGCTCAGGGCTCCAAGCAAGCGTCCAGCACACCAAGTCAAGGATCCATCACATTCACTCCAGAGCCAGAAGAGGAAAGGCCGCATCACACAGGGGCTGAAGAACACGGATCCGGAAACAGACCGCCTGGGTGCCAATCACACGCCAGCAGGTACTGGCTGGGGGACCTCTCAGGGCCTCCATTTCCTTATCTATAAAGTGAACATCATAACTGATGTCCACACGAAGTTGTCGTGAAGATTAAGCCTGTGCTGCAAGGTGACGCCCTCAGAGCAGAGCCTGACGCAGCCTTGGTCTGTCCTCCTCCCAGCTATGTGTGGCTAGAAGGATTATCCTAAGGGGAGTTCCTTTTTTTTTTTTTTTTTTTTTTTTGAAGATAGAGTCTTGCTCTGTCGCCCAGGCTGGAGTGCAATGGCACGATCTCGGCTCACTGCAACCTCTATCTCCCAGGTTCAAGCAATTCTCCTGCCCCAGCCTCCTGAGTAGCTGGGGTTAGAGGCGCCCACCACCATACCCAGTTAATCTTTGTATTTTTAGTGGAAACAGGGTTTCACCATGTTGGCTGGGCTGGTCTGAAACTCCTGACCTCATGATCCGCCTGCCTTGACCTCCCAAAGTGCTAGGATTACAGGCGTGAGCCACCGTGCCTGGCCCCTGAGGGGCGTTCTTAAGAGGCAAGGTGCGGGCATGCCTATGGGAGGGGAGGCAGGAGCCCAGGAAGGGGTAGCCTGCAGCCTCAGGGGTGGCTGGCAAGGCCTTCCAGGGGCCACGGCAGCCTCCATGTGCAAGGTCACATTTCAGCTGTGCCTCAAAGACCGGATGGGGGAGGTCCAGCCTGGGGATGCTGTGAGCCGGGGCTTGGCAGCCCCAAATTGAGGCAGGTTCAGAGAATGGGAAGCGGCTGTGGCCTGGAGCTGAGGCCAGGGCCAGTGGAGAGCAGTGGCCCTGGCCATGGCCTGGCAGTCCTAGTTAAGGCTGTGATGATGGTTTTGACATTTGAGAACACGTGGCAGGCCCAGGAGGTCTCCTGTTCCAAGCCCACTCCCCTGCGCCACGGTCCCTCCTTGCCTTCCCTGTTGCCATCCTTAAACAGGGCAGAGGACGAAGGAGCCCATTAGGCTGTGATTTCAATGTGAAATCACTCCCAAGAGGCTGTGTGTGAGCCCAGTGCTTTGGGAGACCATGACAGGAGGATCACTTGAGGCCAGGAGTTCAAGACCAACCTAAGCAACATAGGGAGATCTTGCCACCAAAAAACATTTTAAAATCTAGCTGGGTGTGGTGGCACACACCTGTAGTTCCAGGAGCTAAGGCGGGAGGATTGTTTGAGCCCAGGATGTGGAGGCTACAGTGGGCTAGGATCATGCCGCTGTACTCCGGCCTGGGTAACACAGCAAGACTCACCTCTTTAAAAAAAAAAAGAAAAAAAGAAAAGAAAAAGAAAAAGAGGCTGCTGGACCAAGTATGCGTGTGTGTGTGCGCGTGTGGGTGGGGGGCGTGTAATAATCAGGGTCATCACCCTGCTGGTCCAGCCAGCATGTCAAGTCTGTGTGTGGGGCGCCCTCTGCAGTTAAGCAGTTCACAACCCATGCAGCAGTACCTGGCAGCCCTGAGTGTGGACTGTGGACTCCAGTCTGCTAGGTAACCTCACTGAGGCCAGGCCCAGGCCCCGCCTCCCAGCCCCTCATGCCCTGCCTTCGGGAGCTGCAAACCTGGGCTCACCACTCTACAGGCTAGGGCAGAGCCGGGTAGGAGCCCGTGGCCAAAGTCCTCCCACAGGCCCCTAATGGCTTCCCCTCTTTCCGCCTGGTGAGGCTGCTCCCTGGGCCAAGCAGAGGAGGCAGTGCCCTCCGGTCCTGGCATGCACCTCCTGCAGATGCCCGGGACGGCAAGGTGCGGGGCGGCGTGATCTTGGCTCTGAGACTGGCTAGGCTCCTCCTTTCTTACCTGAGTCATGGAATTCTCCAGAAGCAGGCAGGGCTGTGGCCTGGAGCCAGGAGAGGTGAGGTCATGGGTTGTGTCCAGCACAGGCCCTGCCATCAGGCAGGGAAGGGTGTGTCCCCTCCACGGGGTGTGGCGGCTGAGCCCAGGTTTCCCGGAGCTCCTGGCTTTGACCTGAGCCGGGGCGTCCCTCCTGCGGCCCAGAGCTTCTTCGGGGGTGCTGCACCTCCGTCCGGGGCTTCATGTCCCTCCACCTTTCTTGCCCAACACTGGACGACAGAGAAGCCCTGTGAGGGGAGAGGGGGTGAGTGAGGACATGTGGGGGCTGCGTGCTGCAGGTGGGGTGGGGCACACGTGAGCTGTGCACTCCACCTGGAGAGGCGGGGATGGGATGTCCTAGTGAAGGCTAGAGGGGCAGCCAGGGCCTGACTATGGCAGGGAGGCTCCAGTGTGGTGACCAGACCGGCCCTGGAGGGGTCTGAGCTGAGGCGTGGCTTGGCAGAGGTCACGGTGTAGCTGGACAGCTGTGTGGGAGGGGAGCGGAGGCCGGGGGTGGAGGGCCTCAGGCAATTGCAGACGCGCCCTGACGACTGCACGGGCTCCATGCGGGGTCTGGGACCCACTCTGCACACACCTCACCGTGTCTCATGCCCTGTTGGCCACTCTCCCACCAGCCCCGAAACAGAAGGGAAACTCCGGGCTCCTGGGTCACACAGGGGCTGTGGAGGCTTGGACCCAGCTTCCCCAGCTCCAGTGCCAGCGCCTCTTTCCCCTCACCAACCACTGTGCGTCCTGATTTCACTCCAGGTGCTGGCCTCAGGCTGGGTGCCTGGGAGGGCGTTGTCAGTGGAGGGGGGTGGTGCATTTCGGGGGCAATGGGAGATGAGGCTGTTTTCAGGCATGCTGAGTCTGTGGCGGGGATGGGACATCCCTGTGGACATGCAGAAACTACCCAAGATGTAGGTCTGGACTTGGGAGAGGCTATGACTGGGGCTTCCAATGCCAGCTCCCCAGAAGCAGGAAAGACAACTCCAAGCCACCTGAGCCTTCTGGGGATTCAGAGAGGGGAGGTGCCAGGATACGGGATGGGAGTAGGATTGGGGGTTACCAGACTTCCACCCCAAACCATAGCAAGCCACCACCAGGGAGCCTGGTTTGGGGTCTGGGACGGTCTACAGCAGGGGTGAGGGTGGAAGAGGCATGGGGCACAGGGTGAGTGGCCAAGGGCAGCCTCCTTGGACAGAGGGGAAGGTGGGGTGGAGGGATCTGCACATCTGCCCAGGACCCCTGTCCCTGGGGCTGGCCACAACTCCTCCCACCCCAGAGCTGCAGGGGGATGCAGTGGCAGGAAGCTGGGGCAATGGTGACAGCGAGACCACCCCTCCCTGCCTGATACCCCACCCCTGTGTGAGGCACAGTCATGGTTGTCACCCCAGTGCTGCCTGGGGACTAGCTCTTCACACTCAGCAGTTACAGCAGGAGCCAGGCTGCTGGGAAACAGTGGGTAGGTGTCTTGGGGGATACTGGAGCATCTTTCTCCACGCAGCCCCAGACTCACAGGGATCTGCACATGTGTGCACACACACATACACACTACACATCACACATACACACCACACATCACACATACACACACACCACACGTTACACGTACACCACACATCACACCACATATCACACACACACCACACATCATACACACATATTCACACACTCACCACACATCACACGCACTCATTCACACATACTCAAATCACACACATTCACTCACTCACTTACCACACATCACACACTCACACCACACATCACACACTCATTCACTCACACACTCGTACACATCACACACACCAATTCATACACCACACACACTCATTCACTCACACACACCATGCATCACACAAGCTCATTCACTCACATTCACACTGGTACACACCATATACACACTTACTCACATTCACACTTGTACATATCACACACACTCATTCACTCACACACCACACACATCGCACACTCCTTCACTCACACACACACAGACACACTTGCAGGCAAGATAGGGCTCACGTCATGGGACCAGGGGACTCCAGTTGGAAACAGAATCCCTGGCTGGGTGTCCTTGAGGGAAGGTTGCACTCCACAGCTGTGGCCGGCAGCCAGAGAGGGCAAAGCTGCCAAAGGTCATCCAGCCTGTGGGGCGAACCAGGGCTGAATGGCAGAGCCGTGTCCCCCATACCCCCAGGCTCCTGGCTCACTTCCCTGCTGTTCTCCAGCCTCTGCTTCCCTTCAGGAAGGCGCTGCCAGGCCTGGGATGCTGGTGCCCCAGAGCCCAGGCCTGGAGGGGCCCCTTGCAGGTGTGTGCCCAATGCCAGGGGCATGACCGTGTGTTCCAGTACCTTGGTGGGCAGGAGCTCAGGGATGCATGATGCCGTCCCCCTCCTGCAAAGGCCCAGACCCAGGCCTCTTAGGGGTCAGGAGCTCAGCTCGGCTGCTCCTGCAGGCCTGACTGCCCCTTCCCTCTCTGGTACCTTCTGGGGTTCATGCTGCTACTCAGACTCCCCAGAGCAGGGGCAAAGCCTCTGCCTTGGTTTCCCCAAGAGTGCCTGGCCAGGTGGGGCAGGTCTGCAGCAGGGGCATCCCCTGGGAGGGCAGCATTGTGACCCCTGTGGGGTTGGGGTGGTGCAGGAGGGGGCCGTGGAGGCAGGGTGGACCCTGCACCCGGATCCACCTTAGAAAGGAGTGGCCTAGGGCTGGGCTCGGTGGCTCAAGCCTGTAATTCCAGCTCTTTGGGAGGCCGAGGCGGGTGGATCACGAGGTCAAGAGATAGAGACCATCCTGGCTAACATGGTGAAACCCCGTCTCTACTAAAAATACAAAAAAAATTAGCTGGGCATGGTGGCACGTGCCTGTAGTCCCAGCTACTCAGGAGGCTGAGGCAGGAGAATTGCTTGAACCCAGGAGGCGGAGGTTGCGGTGAGCCGAGATCGCGCCATTGCACCCCAGCCTGGGTAACAAGAGCGAAACTCCGTCTCAAAAAAAAAAAAAAGGAGCGGCCTAACTGGGCCTTTTTGTGTGAACGGCCTTGATTTCCGTTTGGTGAAGGGAGTGGGGTGGGGGGACCTCCTGCTTCTTGAGACCCTCTGTCCCCAGGGCAGCACCTGTGGGTGGATCCTCTCCCTCCTGGGCCTCAGTTTCCTCCTCCCGCAAGTTGGCACCGGCCTGGGACCGTCCCCATGAGCACTGAGGTCATGGCTGGGAGGCCTCGAGGCTGCCCCAAGAGGACGCGCCATAAATACCTGCTTGGCCTCATTATCTTCATTAGAGCCGGGAGCCCAGGCGTGCAGAGCTGAGCGCAGGGCCCGTGAGTCACCTTAAAAGAATGCCCCCCCCCCAAAAATTTTAAAAATAAAATAAAATAAAAAATAAAAAAATAACCTTGAGCCTGGGAGGCGAAGGTTGCAGTGAGCCGAGAACGGGCTTCCAGCGCTGCAGAGGGTTCCCCTAGTCCCTCAGCGTCGACCCTGAGGTCTCTCCTCCTCCTCCAGCCACCTCGATCATCCTTTATCCCTCTCCTCCCCCAACACACACACGCACAGACACACACACCCCCCCCACACCCCTCACCTCTGCCTGAAAACCCCGGGGTGGACACCCACTGTGTACCGCAGCCAGCTGTAACAGAGCTGCCCACGGGTGCTGAGGGGCCGGGGTGGCCTAGGGGAAGACAGGGCTCTCCGGGTGCAGGTGTTCCCGAGGAGGAACTAGGCGAGAGGCGGCGGCACGGCAGAGGGAAGAGGAGGTGCTGTGCCTGGAGGGGGTGCCCAGAGGTGGGCGGGGTGGGAGAGCTGGCTGTGAGAGCAGCAGGGGGACAGCCCTTTCTCTGGTCCCCCATGGCTCCCTGACTGGGCAGAGGCAGGCCCAGCCCATCAGCACTTCGGAGCTGGTGACAGGAGACCCACAGCGACCCCCCCGGCTGGGCCCTGCCAGCCCCTTTTCCCTCTGAGGGACCCCCCCCTGCATATCTGAGGGCTGTGAGCTGACAGCTTTTCCTCCCTCCATCATTGGCTCCCCCTCACTCTCCTCAGTCTTCACCCCCATCCCCAACCCTGGAGGCTGTGTCCACTCACAGGCCAGGGGACTGGGCCCTGCCCCAGCCCTGAGAGCCTCAGAGCTGTGATGATTTATTTTTTATTTTTTGAGATGGAGTCTCGCTTTTTTGCCAGGCGGGAGTACAGTGGTGCAATCTCAGCTCACTGCAACCTTTGCCTCCCGGGCTCAAGCGATTCTCCTGCCTCAACCTCCTGAGTAGCTGGGATTACAGGCACGGGCCACCACGCCCAGCTAATTTTTGTATTTTTAGTCTCACCATGTTGGCCAGGAGGGTCTTGATCTCTTGACCTCATGATCTGCCCACCTCGGCCTCCCAGAATGCTGGAGTGACAGGCATGAGGCACGGTGCCCGGCCCAGTTCACTATTTTTATTTTTTGGGGGAGGGTATACATTCATGGAGGTAGAGCGCTCCCATCCCAACTTGAGTGGGAATCAGAAGAACAGACTGGCCACCTCTGGGGAGGAGGCAAGGGGTGTGGGGAACAGCGCTGAGGGCCCCGTGCAGGGATCAGAAAAGCCTGAGCAGTGGAGGGGCGTGCGCCCTCCTGCCATCTCTTAAATATTCCTAGGACATCATGATAGCTTTAAACCTTTTGTGATAAAGACACTCCACAAACCAGGAACAGACAGGAACTTCCTCGATTCCATAAAGGATTCCTGTGAGAAGGTGCTCAATGGTGCGAGACCGGCTGCTTCTCCCCCGAGAGCAGGACGAAGGCAGGGTGTCTGTCCCAGAGCAGTTCTCACTCAGCTCTGTGCTGGAGGTTCCAGCCAGGGGGATCAGGAAAGAAAAGAAGTAAAAGGCCTCCAGATGAAGAAGGAAGAAGTAAAGCAATCTCTGCAGATGACAAGACATTATGTATACAAAATTCTAAAGACTCATTGAGAGATGATTAGAACTAATAAGTTCAGCAAATTTGCAGGATATAAAATCAGTACACAAAAATCGACTTTATTTCTATAGCCTAGAAAAGAGGAATCTGAAATGAAATTTAAAGAACAATTCTATTTACAATAGCATAAAAAAGAATAACTTTAACAACAGAAATGTAGCATTTTGAGAACACGAGGTAGGCAGATCACCTGAGCCCAGGAGTTCAAGACTGGCCTGGGCAACATGGTGAGACCCAGTCTCTACAAAAACAAAAAACAGCAAGGCTGTGGTCACAGATGCTCAGGAAGCTGAGGTGGGAGGTCGAGGCTGCAGGGAGCCATAATCTCACCACTGCACTCCGGGCTGGGTGATGCGAGTGAGACCCTCTCTCAAAAAAAAAAAAAAAAAACAGATCTTTTTATACTCTAAAAACTATAAAATCTTGTTGAAGGAAATTTTTTTAAATTACAACAAATAGAAAGACATCCCATGTTCATGAATTGATATTGTTAAGATGGCAATACTCAGGGCCAGGTGCGGTGGCTCAAGCCTGTAATCCCAGCACTTTGGGAGGCCGAGGCGGGTGGATCACGAGGTCAACAGATCGAGACCATCCTGGTCAACATGGTGAAACCCCATCTTTACGAAAAATACAAAAAATTAGCTGGGCATGGTGGCACGTGCCTGTAATCCCAGCTACTCAGGAGACTGAGGCAGGAGAATTGCCTGAACCCAGGAGGCGGAGGTTGCGGTGACGAGATGGCGCCATTGCACTCCAGCCTGGGTAACAAGAGCGAAACTCCTGTCTCAAAAAAAAAAAAAAAAAAAAAAAAGATGGCAATACTCCCCAAATCTAGAGATTCAACAGAATTTCCCTCTCTTAAGGCTCTGAAATGTCTATTTCTGTGAAGCAGAGATGGGGCCCTCATTTGGGAGAGTTGAGGGTCTCACCTTTATCATCCCCTCAGCTAACACCTGAGGGCTGTCCAGCTTAGGGCAGGAAGTTAGCTGTAGAAGGAAAACCTGGATGCTGGGGCCAGACAGGCCTCGTATGAATTCCAGAAATATGTGACCTTGAGTATCTTGCTTAACCTCTCTGAGCCTCTTTTTCACAACTATAAGATGGGAATTGACATCAACTATCTCACAGGGCAGTGAAAGATACAGAATGTTTGAGAAGCAGCTCTCAGGCGGTCCAGCCTACTCAGGGCCCACCTAAAATTGGCTCCTGCCTGCACCTTCTCTCACCCCAGCACCCCCAGTGCTCCTGGGTCAGATGGAGGCACCCGCCTCGGGATAGGCCCAGGCCTAAGGAAGGGTTGGGACCCAGGCAATGTGCACTCACGGATGTTTCCCAGTGGCCCGACCTCCTGCCGCAGCGCTGGGACTCACTGGCGGCTCCCAGAGCCCTCGGGATCCTTCATCATCAGTGTAAGCGCGAGGTTCCCCAACCCCCAGCTTCAAGGCTCCACAAAGAGATGGTTTGTGGGTGAGTGGAAGACACACAGCCGCGGCTTCTGGGAGGCTTGTGGCAGGGCCTCAGCCGTGTGGCTAGACCTGAGGCCGGGCTGCACGAGCTTCCCCGCAGGAAAGCTGGGCCCCTGGGAGCCGAGAGCGAAGAACGTGCGTAACGAGGAACATCTGTGGACCGTCCCGGGCACAGGAACGAGCCTGTATCAGCTCACCGGATGCTGATAACCGCGTGATGAGGGAAGTGGTGGTCTCTTCGCTGGTGGGTTTGCAGGGGTGGGAGGGGTTCTCTCTCATCCCAGCTTTACAGAGGAGGAAGCTGAAGGTGGCACGGGCAGAAGGTGGCTGCGCTGGGGCGAAAGCCGGGCTCCCTGGCTCCGGGGCTCGTCACTGCTGCCGTTAGCTCCTTGGTCAGGAGTGTGAGGCAGCGGCCTTGGAAATGGCCACAGCCACTGCAAACTGGGTGAGGAAAGGTGTCACGTGGGCTAACGTGGCCCTGACTGGAGAGATAGTTGGATTCCAGTTTTTTTTTTTTTTTTTTTTTTTTTTTTTTGTCTGTTGGTTTGCCTGTTTGTTTTTTGAGACGGAGTCTTGCTCTGTCGCCCAGGCTGGAGTGCAGTGGCGTGCTCTCGCTCACTGAACCTCCCAGGTTCAAGCAATTCTCCTGCCTCAGACTCCTGAGTAGCTGGGATTACAGGTGTGCACCACCATGATGGGCTAATGAAGTCCCCGTTTAGTCATACACCAACTCTGTGACCTTGGGCAAAATCACACCCTCTGCAAGCCTCCATTTGCTCACCTATAAAGCAGAGCTATAATCCCCTTGTCCTAGTGGATGGAAGAATTATGGATAATACCTTTTAGAATGTAGGGGTGTGGTATGAGGAATAAATCTGGAGGAGCAAGTCACTGGACAGAGGGTCACAAATGCATTTGGATTGGGCTGTGATGGAGAAGTCCGAGCTTCTGGGGAAGGAAAAAGCATGCCAGGTCCTAGGGATAGAAGTGGCTAAAGCAGGGAGGTGGGAAGGCGGGAAGGCACAAGAAGGAAAGCCAGTCCCTGTCCAAGCATTGCAACACTCGGCCTTCCCGAGAGCTCACTTCAGACAGGAGACACTGGAGCCTCAAGCACTGAATAACCTTCCCTGAGGCTGTGCAGCGGGAGGGTGGAGGAGTAATTCCCCTCTGTGAACTGCTAGCCTGGGGGCTCCCCAGGCTGCCTCCCTGTAGGGTGAAGGGTGGGCTGCGGGTCGTGGGCTGGGCACCTGGAGGAGAGAGGGGGGCACACAGGGAATGGATGGCCTGGATCAGGCACCCAATAGCCTAGCCTTGAAAACTCCAGGAAATTGACCCAGGGTGAAAAAGAGAGAGACACAGAGCAAAGCCAAACCATAGTGGAAAAAAACTGTGAAGGCCAGCAGGAAGTGATTGCCACCGAGTCAGGACGGTGGCTACTTGTAGGGGAAAGGAGGAGAAGCAGCTTGGGACTACTGGGAAGGGGCCCCCAGGACGAGGATGGCTTCTGGGGTGCTGGAAATGTTCCCGTGATCTGTGTGACTGCAGTCATTTCCTTCTACATCATTTATTCCACTGCACATTTTTCTGGAATGCCTATTTCATGATAAGAAACGTTTTCGAAAAGAAAAAACAAAAACCCCGCAATAATAGGACCAACAAAGGGAGCACGGCCACAGGTAAGGGTGAGACTTTGACATTGCCCGGAAGTATTGTATATAGGCCGGGTGCAGTGGCTCACGTCTGTAATCCAGGCACTTTGGGAGGCTGAGGCAGGCGGATCATCTGAGGTCAGGAGTTCGAGGCCAAAACCTGCCTAACATGGTGAAATCCTCTTTACCAAAAATACAAAATGAGCCGGGCATGGTGGTAGCATGCCTATATCCCAGCTACTCAGGAGGCTGAGGCAGGAAAATTGTTCGAACCCGGGAGGTAGAGGTTGCAGTGAGCAAAGGTCACACCACTGTACCACTCCAGCCTGGGCGACAAAGCAAGACCCTGTCTCAAAAAAAAAAAAAAAAAAAAAAAGTAAAGTAGTAAAGTATTGCTGTGCCGCAATCCTTGAACGTGGGGATGCTGTGGATGCGTTTTTGGAAACGCAGGAGAAAATGATTTGAGAAGTGGTAGAAGGGGTCTGATCAGCTCCAGCACAGACCCCAGGCCTGGTTAAGCCCCTTCAGGCTTGGCTCTTATACCAACAAAGTCTGAGGATCAGAGTTTCCATATTTACCCTGGGGGTCGGGGAGGTGAGGAACACCCAGAAAGCAGAAGGAAATCCTTTGCCTGCCTGCAAGCGGACAGCGGACAAAAAGACATCATTTAAAAAGTTCAGACCGGGGGCAGTGTGGCTCACACCTATCATCCCAGCACTTTGGGAGGCCGAGGTGGACAGATCACAAGGTCAAGAGTTTGAGACCAGCCTGGCCAATATGATGAATCCCCATCTCTACTAAAAATAGAAAACTTAGCTGGGTGTGGTGGCACTGGCTTGCAGTCTCAGCTATTTGGGAGGCTGAGGCAGGAGAATTGCCTGAACTGGGGAGGCGGAGGTTGCAGTGAACTGAGATCACGCCACTGCACTCCAGCCTGGGCAGAGAACAAGGCTCTGTCTCAAAAAACAAACACACAAACAAAAAGATGAGCTCAAGTTTGCAGAAACAAAACAGATCAAAGGTAGGTAATAGAGAATAAAGACAGGGAGAGCGAGGGAGGGAGAAACTGTCCAATCCAGAGAGCGGACCTGCGAGGAGGGGGCTGGAAATGGGGTAGATATTCATTTTTTTTTTCAAGTATTTCGTGAATATTTATTGAGAAACTAGTATGAACAAATGCTATTCTAAGTGCTGGAAATGGGGCATCTTTTTTTTTTTTTTTTTTTTGAGACAGGGTCTTGTTCCATCGCAGAGGCTGGAATGCAGTGGTGAGATCACAGTTCACTGCAGCCTCAACCTCCCTGCTCCAGCCATGCCCCCACCTCAGCCTCCGGAGTAGCTGGAACCAAAGCCTGGCTAATTTTTAAAATTTTTATTTATTTATCTATTTATTTTTGAGACAGAGTTTTTTGCTCTTGTTACCCAGGCTGGAATGCCATGGCTCGATCTCAGCTCACCGCAACCTCTGCCTCCTGGGTTCAGGCAATTCTTCTGTCTCAGCCTCCTGAGTAGCTGGGATTACAGGCACGCGTCACCATGCCCAGCTAATTTTTAGTATTTTTAGTAGAGACGGGGTTTCACTATGTTGACCAGGATGGTCTCGATCTCTCGACCTCGTGATCCACCCGCCTCAGCCTCCCAAAGTGCTGGGATTACAGGCTTGAGCCACCGCACCCGGCTAAAATTTTTGATAGAGATGAGGTATTGCCATGCTGCCCAGCCTGGCCTCAAACTCTTGGGCTCAAGGAATTCTCCTGCCTCAGCCTCCCAAAGTGCTGGGATTATAGGCCTGAGCCACTGCGCCTGGCCAACATCCACTTCTTCCTTTAGATCTTTTGTGTTGTGTTAATATTTTTTCCACAAACGTGTACAGAAAAGTTAGAAAATAAAAGGGATGATCTTGAGAGATCCGCCAGAGCTCTCGGCTGAAGGAGGCTGCCTGTGTCGGGGTGAGGGTGGGACCGGGGTGTACTCTGGGTTGTGCGCAGATTGCCGCATCCCCCAGCCCTTCAACCTTTGAAGGAGAACTCTTTGGCAGGACAGCTTCCCTCAGAACCCCCCACCCACCCGGTGCTCGGTGGGAAGCCACTGCCTGTGTTCCACTGTGGCCTCTTCTAGGCTGGGCTTTCTGAAGTACAGAGACCACTTTGTCCCCAGGGCGGGAAGGCTGAAGCCTCTGTGACGGCCTCCTCCATTCTTCCTTCCCCTTGAGGCCTGAGCCTCCTGCTAAAACCCACCACTGTGCCAGGCCTAGGCCTCGGCTCTGGAGCCCCTCCCCTCTCTGCCAGGCAAAGCCCACTCACCTCGAAACTGCCTGGCTACCCTGTGGCCTTGGCCCCACCTGGCCCACCATTTTGCTATGGTCTCAGAAAGCTGGAAACCAGCCTCACCTACGAGGAAAGGGATGTGTAGCTGGGCGCGGCAGCTCACGCCTGTAATCCCAGCACTTTGGGAGGCTGAGGTGGGCATATCACCTGAGGTCGGGAGTTCAAGACCAACCTGGCCAACATGGAGAAATCCTGCCTCTACTAAAAATACACAAGTTAGCCTGGTGTGGTGGTGCATGCCTGTCATCCCAGCTACTTGGGAGGCTGAGGCAGGAGAATCGCTTGAACCTGGAAGGCAGCAGTTGCGATGAGCCAAGATCGTGCCATTGCACTCCAGGCTGGGCAACAAGAGAGAAACTCTGTCTCAAAAAAAAAAAGGAAAGGTGTGTGTGTATGTGTGTGTCTTTGTGTGTCTGTGTGGGCTTAAGGGGTGGTAATCTCAGAGGTTCCCGGGTCCTCTGCAATCTCAATCAGGGCCCCAAAGTCAACAGTTGATGGATGGGTTGTTCTCTCCCTCAATGGGCAGAGTCCTGCTGCAGGGGACCCAGGTGGGACAGGGAGAGGGACAGCAGCTGTCCTCTCCCCTCATGGCCACCAGCCTTTTTTGGGAGTTGGGAGGAGGGACACCAGCAACCCCTCACTCAGACCTTGATGTCCCCCAGCACCCCCCAGACCTCCCCTTTACTGCAGAAGTGGGAGGAGCTATGCAGGCCCATCAGAGTGGCCGGGGGTGACACTCCTCACACGCCAATTCACCCTACCCTGTCCAGTGCTTCCCAATGTTCTTAAAATTAAACAAAAAAATTACAAAACACACTTGTTATTTTAAAAATCTGAACAAGGCCGGGCGCGGTGGCTCAAGCCTGTAATCCCAGCACTTTGGGAGGCCGAGGCGGGTGGATCACGAGGTCAAGATCGAGACCATCCTGGCCAACATGGTGAAACCCCGTCTCTACTAAAAATACAGAAAACTAGCTGGGCGTGATGGCGCGTGCCTGTAATCCCAGCTACTTAGGAGGCTGAGGCAGGAGTATAGCCTGAGCCCAGGAGGCGGAGGTTGAGGTGAGCCGAGATCGCGCCATTGCACTCCAGCCTGGGTAACAAGAGCGAAACTCTGTCTCAAAAAAAAAAAACAAAAAAATCTGGCCGGGCGCGGTGGCTCACGCCTGTAATCCCAGCACTTTGGGAGGCCGAGGCGGGTGGATCACGAGGTCAAGAGATCGAGACCATCCCGGTCAACATGGTGAAACCCCATCTCTACTAAAAATACAAAAATTAGCTGGGCATGGTGGCACGTGCCTGTAGTCCCAGCTACTAACTAGGGAGGCTGAGGCAGGAGAATTGCCTGAACCCAGGAGGCGGAGGTTGCGGTGAGCCGAGATCGCGCCATTGCACTCCAGCCTGGGTAACAAGAGCGAAACTCTGTCTCAAAAAAAAAAAAAAAAAATCTGAACAGTAGGGAAGTATATACAGTGAATGCTGAAAAACTTTCACTGACTCCCACACTCTCCAGAGCTTACTCCCTCCCCCTTTTTTTGTTTTGTTTTGTTTTGAGACAGAGTCTCACTTTGTTGTTCAGGCTGGAGTGCAGTGGCGCGATCTCGGCTCACTGCAACCTCTGCCTCCCGGGTTCAAGCGATTATTCTGCCTTAGCCTCCTAAGTAGCTGTGGGATGACAGGCATGCAGTACCACACTAGGCTAATTTTTGTATTTTTAGTACAAAAATATTGGCCAGGCTGGTCTTGAACACCTGACCTCGTGATCCACCCACCTCAGCCTCCCAAAGTGCTGGGATTACAGGCGTGAGCCACCGCGCCCCACTACTCCTCTTAATAGTTGAGAGTGAATCCTTCCAGACTTACCCCAGTATAGAGAAGCGTCTCTTGTCCACATGCACATTGTAACCATAATGCTTCCCGGTTTCCTACTGCCTCCAAAGTCAGCTCCCCAGCTCGGGGCCTGGGATTCTGCATAATCCTTCTCATCTGGTGCATCCCATTTTATTCCTGTATCCATTCAACAAATATCTACGCACCTGCTGTAGGGAACCTGACAGACAGACTCAGTCCATGTGGAGCCTGCACTCTGATGAAGGAGCCAGCAAGTAAGCCAAGGAGATATTTTTGGATGTTGCTGCTTGTCGCTCTAGACCCATTGCCACTTGGAAGACCTTCACTCTCCCACTGATGTTGCAATTCCTCCCCATTCTCTCTCTTTTTTTTTTTTTTTTTTTGAGACCGAGTTTCGCTCTTGTTACCCAGGCTAGAGTGCAATGGCGCGATCTTGGCTCACCGCAACCTCTGCCTCCTGGGTTCAGGCAATTCTTCTGCCTCAGCCTCCTGAGTAGCTGGGATTACAGGCACGCGTCACCATGCCCAGCTAATTTTTTTTGTATTTTTAGTAGAGACGGGGTTTCACCATGTTGACCAGGATGGTCTCGATCTCTTGACCTCATGATCCACCCGCCTTGACCTCCCAAAGTGCTGGGATTACAGGCATGAGCCACCGTGCCCGGCTCCTCCCCAATCTCTAAAACACATCTCAAATTATTCAGCCTGCTGGGATCTGTCTCCCCCGCCAGACTTCTTCACTACTTAACTTAGTGGTGCTATGTATTTTATTTTTCACTATGGAGTCACATTCGTCCTAGGAAAGCGTTAAGCACCTATAATAGTCACCTAGGATGTGCCAGATTCCACGCTACAGAGTGAGACCCGCTGATTAAATGTCACAACCCTACAGGTTTGTCATGGCCATTTTACATATGAGGAAACTGAAGCCCAGAGATGCAAAAAGACTGACTCAAGGTCACATAGAGTTGAAGCCCAGGTCAGCCTGCCTGCAGACTCTACTGCAGGAATCAGGTCTAAGTCCCGTACCCCCATGACACCCTGATGACACCATCCCTGATGGCTTGGGGCAGCCCTGACTTCAGTCCTTCTCCGCAGCACGCCCAAAGCTTTGTTCTGAAAACCTACTGTTCACCCCCTAAGCCCTGTGCTAGCGGAATAGTGTGGTTTAGAAAAAATATGGGGTGTGGATTTTGTGGGTGCCCCCCCACCTTGCCCATCTCACAAAGGGGAGAGGAAGGGTCTGTGCCTGGAAGAAATGCTGGCTGAGAGAGGAGTGGGTGGGAGGAGGGGGCGGCCCCTGGGCTCTGCCTGTGCTGACGAATCCTCCCAGCGTGTTTTGACACGTCTTGTTCCGAGGAGGGTGTAATTATTTTCAGTAAGGGTTTCCTAACGTATCATTAATGGATCGTTTCCCGCCTGCTGCAGAAGGCGGTTGCTGAGAGACTGGGTGAAGGGGCACATTCTCTAAATGTGCATGAGAATCTAGAGGAAGCTGGATGGTGGCCCAGCCGCCACATCAGTCCACCCTGCTCCCCAGCCCCCTCCTCACCACAGCAGACTCCCAGGAGCCAAGCATTCCCTGCCCAGCATGCGGGGAATGAGAAATGCTGGAGCTTTCTTTGTGCCTTTATCCAGGCTGGATTATCCCAGCCCGCTGAGGCTGGGTTACCTTGCACTGTGTTTCTCCATTGGTGACTGTGTCCATGCTGCAGTAGCGTGAGGCGTGTGTCACCTCCTGCTGGGGGCTTCGGTGACCTTTTGAGAGGACTGGTAGAAACACCAAACACCAGCTCCTTCATCTGGGCAACTTTTGGTAAACTGCTTATCCTCTCTGACTTCAGTTCTCTGTCCATAAGATGGAGATGGTAAGGGTGGAGGGGTGGGTGTAGAAAGGTTGGTTAAGGGACCAGGCGCAGTGGCTCATACCTGTAATCTCAGCACTTTGGGAGGCCAAGGTGGGCAGATCACTTGAGATCGGGAGTACAAGACCAGCCTGGCCAACATGGTGAAACCCTGACTCTACTAAAAATTCAAAAATTAGCCAGGCGTGGTGGTGGACGGCTGTAATCCCAGCTACTCAAGAGGCTGAGGCAGGAGAATTGCTTGAACCAGGGAGGCTGAGGTTGCAGTGAGCTGACATCATGGCACTGCCCTCCAGACTGGGTGACTGAGTGAGACTCTGTCTAAAAAAAAACAGAGGTCGGGTGTGGTGGCTCATACCTGTAATCCTAGCACTTTGGGAGGCTGAGGCAGGTGGATCACTTGAGGTCAGAAGTTCAAAACCAGCCAGGCCAACATGGTAAAACCTCGTCTCCACTAAAAAATAGAAAAAAAAAAAAAATAGCTGGGCGTGGTGGTGGATGGCTATAATCCCAGCTACTTGGGAGGCTAAGATAGGAGAACTGCTTGAACCCGGGAGGCGGCGGTTGCAGTGGGCCAAGATCGCGCCACTGCACTCCAGCCTGAGCAACATAGCAGGACTCTGTCTCAAAAAAAAAAAAAAAAAAAAAAAGGTTGGTTCATGGGCAGAAGCATGCAGTCAGATGGAATAAGCTCTTGGGTTTGATAGCACAGTAGAGTGACTTCAGTTAACCATAATTTATTGTATATTTTTAAATAGCTAGAAGAGAAGATTTGAAACGTTCCCAATACAAAGAAATGAGAAATGTTGGAGGTAATAGATATGCTCATTGCCCTGATTGATCATTACACATTGTATGCATGTATCAAAAGACAGCACATGGAGCCCAAAATACATACAATTATTATGCACGAAAAGAAACCAAATCACCAAACTTAGTCTAAAAATCGTGTACCGTAACAGTAAAAAAATACATTAATTAGATAAAAAGCAAAAACAATTATTTTTAGGTTAAAAAAAAAATGGGGATGGTGCTGTGTAATTCCGAGAGAATTATAGCTAATGTTTGAAAAGGAGTCAGAATAAAATGTGCTCAAGAAATGGTAGTTATTGCTGTTTGGGGTTATGTGGATTTCATTCATTCATTCAACAAACTTATTCTGTGCTTCCCCATCTGGAGTCAGGCACCTTTATAGGCACTCAGGATGCATCAGTGAATATAAGAGGCAAAGACTTTGTCCAAATGGAGTTGACATTCTAGTGGAGAAGTTAGCCTCTAAACAATAACATCATAAGAAAATTATATGAAATAGTAAAAGGTAATAAATGCTATAGTGAAAAACAGAGTTTAAATTTTATTTTATTTTATTTTTTTGACACAGAATCTCACTCTGTTGCCCAGGCTGGAATGCAGTGGCACTATCTCAGCTCACTGCAACCTCCCAGGTTCAAGTGATTCTCCTGCCTCAGCCCCCTGAGTAGCTAGGACTACAGGCACCCACCACCATGCCCAGCTAAACTATTGTATTTTTAGTAGAGATGGGGTTTCATCACATTGGCCAGGCTGGTCTCAAACCCCTGAGCTCAAGTGATCCACCTGCCTCAGCCTCCCAAAGTGCTAGGATTACAGGCATGAGCCACCATACCTGGATAATATTTTTGTATTTTTAGTAGAGACAGAATTGGACATGTTGGCCAGGCTGCTCTCAAACTCCTAAACTCAGGTGATCCGACCACCTCCACCTCCCAAAATGCTGGGAATGCAGGCATGAGCCACTGTGCCTGGGCCAAGAGTTGAAATTTTAAATAGAGAAGGCAACACTGAGCCGAGACTTGAAGGAGGTGAGAGAGTGGGTGGTACAGGCACAGAGGACAGCCGGGACAGAGGCCGAGGGCAGGGCGTGACTTGGTGTCCGCTGGTCAGCAAGGCGGCCTCTGCGGCTGGAATGGAGTGATTGATTGGGGTGTGGGGGTGCAGGGCCATCAAGTAGGTCCTCACACTTCAGTCAGGAGTGTCTGGATCACCTGGAGGGCTTGGGAAACCCAGCTTACTACTCCCCCAGCCCCACCCAGAGTCTCTGGTTCAGTAGGTCCGGGACAGGGCCTGAGAGTCTGCATTTCTAACACATTCCCAGGGGCAGGTATGGTGGTCTGGGGGCCCTTCTTTGAGAACCACTGTAAAGATCACTGCCAGGTCTTCGGTTTTACCCTGGGTGAATGGCAGCCCTTGGAGGGGTCAGCCTTTTGAGCAGAGACTCAGTGACATGGCCTGCATTTTAAAAGGATTCTCTGGTTGCGATGTTGGTATGAGGCTGTAGAGGAACAAGGCTGGACACAGGAACGAGAGTGAGGATCGGAATTTCCAGATGAGATTGCCATGGTAATGCTGGTGGGAAGTGGTGGATTCTGGTCATATTTTGAAGGCAGAGTCGATAGGATTTCCTAACGGATTGGACACCGGGTTAGAGAGAGAGAGAGGTCAGAGGTCAGAGGTCAGGGATGACTGCCAGGTTTTGGCCTGAGTAGTACAAAGCTGCCATGAGCCTAACTGGCGAATCCTTCAGGGAGAGCAGTTTGGGGAGAAGCTCAGGAGGTTGGAGTTGTCGTGTTGAGTTTGCTAAGGTTGTTGGAGGTCAATGAGGAAAGGTCAAGGAAGCTGGTGGAATCGTGAGCCTGGAGGTCAGGAAAGAGGTCTGGGCGGGAGAATGAATGTGGGTGTTGTCAGCCAACAGGTGAGATTGGATGAGCCCACCGAGGGGGTGAGGAGCCAATGGAGCAGAGCGGAGTCCAAGGACTGAGTGGAGTCCTGAGGGCAGGAGAGGAAGCAGCCTCGGAGGAGGGAGGGGAGGCAGGAGAGGGGGAGGGGAGAAGCGGGGGAGGGGAGAAGGTGAGGAGGATGGGGAAAAGGGAAGGAGGAGGAAGAGGAAGAAGGGGAGGAGGGGGAAGGAAAACGGGAAGATGGGGAAGGGAAGAAAGAGGAGGAGGAAGGGAAGGGGAGGAGGAAGGGGATGGGCAGAGGGGCGGAGGAGAGGGGATGAGGAAGATGGGGAGGAGGAGGGAGGAGGTGAGAAAGGAAAAGGCAGGAGGGTTGTGCCTGGAAATGAAGGAAGTAGACCAGGCGCGGTGGCTCATGCCTGTAATCCCAGCACTTTGGGAGGCCGAGGCAAGTGGATCACGAGGTCAGGAGATGGAGACCAGCCTGGCCAACATGGCGAAACCCCATTTCTACTAAAAATACAAAAATTAGCCGGGCGTGGGGTGCGCACCTGTAATCCCAGCTACTCGAGAGGCTGAGACAGGAGAATCGCTTGAACTCGGGAGGCAGAGGTTGCAGTGAGCTGAGATTGTGCCACTGCACTCCAGCCTGAGCGACAGAGCAAGACTCCATCAAAAAAAAAAAAAGAAGAAAGAAAGAAAGTGAGTCAAGGAGGAGGGCGATCCCTGGGAATGCTGCTGATAGATTAGAAACATCAGGCCAGGTGAGGACTGAGACCCTGAGACCGACCGCTGGGCTCAGTATCACGGGTTATTTGGGTTCCTATCCTTCCTTCAGGTTCATGACTGACCCACTCCTGCATTCATTCAGGCATCTGCTGAGCACCAGCTCCGGGCCAGGCTATGTCCCAGGTGGTGTCAGGGCCGTGGGGAAATGGCAGCCCCTTCCTACCCTGGAGGCGGGTTCCGGGGCACCGTGGTGTGTACAGAGTACTTCAGCCGTTGCAAGGGTTTCTGCAGAAAATCTTCATTCTCATTCTTCACAGAGGTATGCAAGAAGAAGGGAAGTTGTTCGCTGAGGGCCCTGCAGCCCACGTGGCTCTGAAGGGGTCCGGTCTGGAGTGTCGTGAGAATCTAAGTTTTCAGGCCCCCTACGTGTTGAGGCTGCCTGGAAGAAAGTCTCCGGGTAGTTGAAGGACACAAGAGCAGTCTGTTCCTGTGTTTTTCTTCCGTTTTTTACTTTTTAATTAAGTAATCATGAATATGTGTCAATTGTGCATAATTTAGATGATACCAAAACACACAGCATGGAGAGGATATCTTTCTTTTTTTTTTTTCTCTCTCCTTTTTTTTTTTTTTAACAAAGTCTCACTCTGTCGCCAGGCTGGAGTGCAGTGGCTCGATCTCAGCTCACTGCAACCTCCACCTCCCAGGTTCACGTGATTCTCCTGCCTCAGCCTCCTGAGTAGCTGGGACTTCAGGCGCGCACCACCAAGCGCAGCTGATTTTTGTGTTTTTAGTAGAGACAGGGTTTCGCCATGTTGGCCAGGATGGTCTCGATCTCCTGACCTCGTGATCCAACCGCCTCGGCCTCACAAAGTGCTGGGATTACAGGCGTGAGCCGCTGCGCCTGGCCAAGAGAGTGCCTTTCTCCCTCCCGACCTTCTGGATCACGGGCGTCCCAGGCTTGCTGTGTGCCCTCCGGGGTCTGTGCACAGCAGAAACTGAGGTGCAGGGAGGCTTCTCTCGATACATCCGTGAGCCTCACAGTGAGTATGCACCTGCAATTTGCTTCTTATTCTCACCGTATATTGAAGACCCTTTCTTGTCAGAACCAAAAGTCCATTGTCATGGACTCCAGTGGCCTGAATGCTGCTCGGCCCCCAGCCCCTTGGGATCCACTCCCCACCTCCCTGCTCAGCTGGGCCAGGGAGGCTCCCAGCCAGGAGATCAGAGGCAAAAGGAGGTGGTGAAGAGCTCCCGCCCACTCCCTCCCCAAGGCTGAGCCTCGGTCACGGCTGTGTTCTTCCCCCAACCCCCTCCCCCAAGTCCCATAAATGGGTCCTCAAAAAACAGCTCACACCTGTAATCCCAGCACTTTGGGAGACCAAGGCAGGTGGATCACGAGGCCAGGAGTTCAAGAACAAGCCTGGCCAACATGGTGAGACCTCGTCTCTATTAAAAACTACAAAAAATAACCAGTCCTGGTGGCAGGTACCTGTAATCCCAGCTACTGGAGAGGCGGAGGCGGGAGAATTGCTTGAACTCAGGCGGCAGAGGTTGTAGTGAGCCGAGATTGAGCCACTGCACTCCAGCCTGGGTGACAAAGTGAGACTCTGTCTCAAAATGAAAAAAAAACAGCTCTCTCCCTGCTCTCTCACCCGCCCCCCAGCCGGAACTGTCTTCCTCCTGTGCCTTCAAGCTGGGCAGGTGGTGCCTGGCTTCTCCTAACTGCCCCAACCTTTGTAAGTTGTCCTTCCACCCCCTTGTCTTTGTCACCCCTTTGAGGCCCCTCTAGGGCTCCCTGTGGGGACCATGCCCCAGGCAACCACTTTCTAGGTCCAGGCACAGCTCTGGGTCCTTTTCAAGCATTACTCATGCAGTCCTCACATCAGCCCTTAAGATAGGAATTGTCAGTCCTATTTTGCAGGTGAGACACCAAGGTCCAGTAAGGTGAGGCACCTTGATCTCACTCCCTCTTCATGCCTATGAGCCAGGCCCCTAGGATGGAATTGTGTCTCATGCTTTCTATATGCAAGCTTTGGGGCATTTGAAGCCAGGAGTGTGCTGGGTGTGGACACCGGGTATCTTCCTCTAATTGCCCACCTTCCTTCTTATTCTATTTTTTTTTTTTTTTTTTGAGAAAGAAAAAAAGAATAATAAGAAAAAGAATAAAGAAGAGGAAGAAAGAGAAAGAGGAAGAGGGAGAGAGAATGGGGGTATTGCCTTACTGCCCGGGCTAGAATGCAGTCTAAATATGGGTATGCCTATAATTGTCCTTAATAATGGAGACATGAAAGAAAATGAGGGAAGAGAATAGCAAACAAGGAGCCAACCAACATTTCATTTAAACTTCTAAGTTGATATGATGTGGTACTGATAAGAGTGTATATTTTGTGTATTTAAAGTGGAGAGTTCTATAAATGTTAATTACGTTTACTTGTTCCAGATCTGAGTTCAAGTCCTGGATATTGTTGTTAATTTTCTGTCTCACTGATCTGTCTAATATTAATGTTGAAGTCTCCCACTATTATTGTGTGGGAGTCTAAGTCTCTTTATTAGTCTTGTATGTCTGGGTATTCCTGTATTGGGTGTGTATATATTTAGGATCTTTAGCTCTTCTTGTTGTTGCATTGATCCTTTTATCATTATATGATGTCCTTCTTTGCTTCTTTTGATCTTTGTTGCTTTAACGACTATTTTATCAGAGGCAAAAATTCTAACTTCTGCTTTTTATTTATTTATTTTAGCTCTCTGGTTGGTTGGTAAATCTTTCGCCATCCCTTATTTTGAGTCTTTGTGTATCCTTGAATGTGAGATGGGTCTGGATGCAGCATACTGATGGGTTTTAGTTTTTTTGTTTGTTTGTTTTTTGTTTTTTGTTTTTTGTTTTTTTTTTGAGACGGAGTTTCGCTCTTGTTACCCAGGCTGGAGTGCAATGGCGCGATCTCGGCTCACCGCAACCTCCGCCTCCTGGGTTCAGGCAATTCTCCTGCCTCAGCCTCCTGAGTAGCTGGAATTACAGGCACGTGCCACCATGCCCAGCTAATTTTTGGTATTTTTAGTAGAGACGCGGTTTCACCATGTTGACCAGGATGGTCTCGATCTCTCGACCTCGTGATCCACCCGCCTCGGCCTCCCAAAGTGCTGGGATTACAGGCTTGAGCCACCGCGCCCGGCCCGGGTTTTAGTTTTTTATCCAAATTGCCTGTCTGTCTTTGGATTGGGGGATTTAGTCAATTTAAATTTAGAATTAATAATGATATATGTGAGTTTAATACTGTCATGTAATATTAGCTGGCTATTTTGCCCATTAGTTGATGTAAATTCTTCATTTTATTGATGCTCTTTTTAGTATTTTTTAGAAAGGCTGATACTGTTTGTTCCTTTCTATGTGTAGCGGTTCTTTCAGAAGCTCTTGTAAAGCAGGCCTGGTGGTGATGAAATCTCTGAGTGCTTGCTTGTTCACAAAAAACTTTATTTTTCCTTCACTTATGAAACTTAGTTTGGCTGGATGTGAAATTCTGGGTTGAAAGTTCTTTTCTTTAAGGATGTTGAATATTGGCCCCCCACTCTCTTCTGGCTTGTAGGGTTTCTGCTGAGAGATCTGCTGCAAGTCTGATAGGCTTCCCTTTGTGGGTAACCTGACCTTTCTCTCTGGCTGCCCTTAGTATTTTCTCCTTCATTTCAACCCTGGTGAATCTGACGATTATGTGCCTTGGAGTTGCTCTTCTTGAGGAATATCTCTGTGGTGTTCTCTGTATTACCTGGAGTTGAATATTATCCTGCCTTACTAGGTTGGGAAAAATTTCCTGAAAAATATCCTGAAGCGTATTTTCCAGCTTGGATTCATTCTCTTCGTCACATTCAGGTACACCTGTCAAGCATAGATTAGGTCTTTTCACATAGTCCCATATTTCTTGGAGACTTTGCTCATTCCTTTTTATCCTTTTTTCTCTAATCTTGTCTTCTCGTTTTATTTCATTGAGTTGGTCTTCGACCTCTGATATCCTTTCTTCTGCTTGATCAATTTGGCTGTTAAAACTTGTGCATACTTCACGTAGTTCTCGTATTGTGTTTTTCAGCTCCATCAATTCATTTATTTTCCTCTCTAAATTGTGTATTCTTGTTAACATTTCGTCAAACCTTTTTTCAAAGTTCTTAGTTTCTTTGGATTGGGTTAGAACAAGTTCTTTTAATTCACAGAAGTTTCTCATTATCCACATTTTGAAGCCTGCTTCTGTAATTGGAACACACTCGTTCTCCATCAAGCCTTGTTTCGTTGCTGATGAGGAACTGGGATCCCCTGCTGGGGGAGAGGCGTTCTGATCTTGGGTATTCTCAGCCTTTTTTGTCTGTTTTCTTCCCTTCGTTGTAGATTTATCCATCTGTGGTCTTTATAATTACCGTCTTTGTAATTGGGTTTCTGAGTGGACGTCCAACTTATTGATTCTCAGCGCCGAAATCTGAGCAACCCACTGTGCCGACTAAATCAGTGGCGTTAAGATTGATGGTGCTTTTCTGACTCTGCACCAAGAACCGACGCTCCAAGGCTCCGGCAAAACCACCTCACCAGTCACAAGAGTCGCGCTGGCGACCCGTGGGACTCCTCCGCTGGGAATCTCCTGGTGCGTGAGCAACAAGAATTCATGTGAAGGTATGGCGTCCTCTCGTTCTTTGTGCTTTCACTGGGAGCTACAATCCCGAGCTGCTAGTGATCAGCCATCTTGGATCTCTCCCTTCTTATTCTTTATTATTATTTATCTATTTATTTATTTTCTGAGAGGGAGTTTCGCTCTTGTTGCCCAGACTGGAGTGCAATGGCGCCATCTCAGCTCACTGCAACTTTCAACTCATGGTTTCAAGTGATTCTTCTGCCTCAGCCTCCTGAGTAGCTGGGATTACAGGCATGTGCCACCACACCCAGCTAATTTTTTTTTTTTTTTTTTTTTTTTGGATGGAGTTTCGCTCTTGTTACCCAGGCTGGAGTGCAATGGCGCGATCTCGGCTCACCGCAACCTCCGCCTCCTGGGTTCAAGCAATTCTCCTGCCTCAGCCTCCTGAGTAGCTGGGATTACAGGCACACACCACCATGCCCAGCTAATTTTTAGTATTTTTAGTAGAGACGGGGGTTTCACCATGTTGACCAGGATGGTCTCGATCTCTTGACCTCGTGATCCACCCGCCTCGGCCTCCCAAAGTGCTGGGATTACAGGCTTGAGCCACCGCGCCCGGCCACACCCAGCTAATTTTTAGTAGAAACGGGGTTTCTCCCTGTTGACCAGGCTGGTCTCGAACTCCTGACCTCAGGGGATCCACCCACCTCGGCCTCCCAAAGTGCTGGGATCACAGGTGTGAGCCGCCGCACCCGGCCCCACCTTCCTTCTCTTTTCCCTCTTTTCCTTCCTTTCCTGCCTCCCTCTCTGGCCATCCAGCCCTCAGGAGTAGCTGCTCCGGAGGCCAGTGGAGAGGGGCAGGCCTGAGGCCTTCGTGGAGGCAGGCTCGGATTCAAGGAAGACACACATGTGGCAGGCTCTGGAAGAGAGGGAGCCAGAGCCTGTCTCCTCCCGGGGCCTTGGCCCTAAGCACGTGCCCTCCTTCCACACGCCCCCTCCCCAAAAGGTCACATGCTGTGCCCAGGAAGGCCACGGAGTCCAGGTCTGCCTGGAGCCTTGGGTTGAGGCAAAGGGCACCATGCCAGCTGGCCTCATCAGAGGGGTCGGGCTTGTGGGTTTGAGGCGAAAACTCCAGGCTGGTTCCTGGATCTGGGGGCTCTGGAGTGTGTGCAGGGAGCCATGAGGCACCCCCCTTGCTCCACCAGCCCTGACCTGCCTCCACCCCACCCACAGCCCAATTCACCCAAGCAGATTCAGAACAGAGACCTAATTATTTATATCAACCGCCTTAACGAGATTTCATAGAAAGGCTCACACTGCTCCCTCGTCTCCCAGCCACCTCCACCTTCCCTGCTCTCCCATCCAGGGCCTCTTTTGTGATTCTCAAGAGCCTCATTTTTCCAGGATACTTTTCCATCAACAAGAGACTAGTGGCTGGGCATGGTGGCTCACGCCTGTAATCCCAGCAGTTTGGGAGGCTGAGGTGGGCAGATCACAAGGTCAAGAGATAGAGGGTTTCAACCCTGTCTTTACTAAAAATACAAAAATTAGCTGGATGTGTTGGTGCATGCCTGTAGTCCCAGCTACTCCAGAAGTTGAGGCAGGAGAATCACTTGAACCCAGGAGTCGGAGGTTGCAGTGAGCTGAGATTGCCCCTCTGCACTCTAGCCTGGCGACAGAGCGAGACGGGCTCAGACCTGTAGCTACTTGGGAGGCTGAGGCAGGAGGATCACTTGAGCTCAGGAGTTCGAGTCTAGCTTGGGAAACATAATGAGACCTCATCTCTAAAAAATCAAAAATAAATGTAAGGCTAGGTACTGTGGCTCACGCCTACCATCCCAGCACTTGGGAGGCTGAGAATGACAGATTGCTTGAGCACAGGAGCTTGAGACCAGCCTGGGCAGCATGGCAAAACCCCATCTCTGCTAAAAATACAAAAATTAGCTGGGCTAGTGGTGTGAGCTTGTAGTCCCAGTTCTTTGGGAGGGTGGGGTGGGAGATTCGCTTGAACCCAGGAGGTCAAGGCTGCAGTCAGCCGTGATCACTCCACTGCACTCCAGGCTAGGTGACAGAGCAAGACCTTGTTTTTTTTGTTGTTGTTGTTTGTTTTTTGTTTGTTTGTTTGTTTTTGTTTGTTTTGAGACGGAGTTTCGCTCTTGTTACCCAGGCTGGAGTGCAATGGCGCGATCTCGGCTCACCGCAACCTCCGCCTCCTGGGCTCAGGCAATTCTCCTGCCTCAGCCTCCTAAGTAGCTGGGATTACAGGCACGCGCCACCACGCCCAGCTAGTTTTTTTGTATTTTTAGTAGAGACGGGGTTTCACCATGTTGACGAGGATGGTCTTGATCTTTCGACCTCATGATCCACCCGCCTCGGCCTCCCAAAGTGCTGGGATTACAGGCTTGAGCCACCGCGCCCGGCCAAGACCTTGTTTTTAAAAAATAATTAAAAAGGCCAGGCGCAGTGGCTCACACCTGTAATCCCAGCATTGTGAGAGGCTAAGGCAGGCAGATCACATGAGGTCAGGAGTTTGAGACCAGCCTCGCCAACGTGGCAAAACCCTGTCTCTATTAAAAATACAAAAATTAGCCGTGTGTGGTGTCAGGCACTTGTAGTCCCAGCTACTTGGGAGGCTAAGGCAGGAGAATCGCTTGCACCCAGGAGGCAAAGGTTGCAGTGAGTGAAGACTGCACCATTGCACTCCAGCCTGGTCGACAAGAGCGAAACAATGTCAAAAAGAAAAAAGAAAGAAAGAAAATGGGTTTGTGGGGATCCCTATGGACATACGCATTTTAGCAGGCCTTCCAGGGAAGCGGGTGACGAGGGGCTGCTAACACTGTGAAGAGGCAAAGGGCCCCGATTCCTCTGGCAGGGGCGTTTGCTGGAGAATCACTTGAACCCGGGAGGCGGAGGTTGCAGTGAGCTGAGATTCCACCACTGCGCTTCAGGCAGGGTAACAGAGCCAGACTGTCTCAAAAAAAAAAAAAAAAAAAAAAATCATGGGACAGAAAGTAAAATGGTGGTTACACGGAACTAGGGGTCGGGGGAGGGGGAAGAGGAGTTGTTTAATGGGAGCAGCTTCAGTTGGTGAGATGAGAAAGTTCTGGAGATCTGTCACCTGGCAAGGTGAATCAAGTTAACACCACTGAACTGCACACTTAAGAATGGTTATGGGCCGGGCGCGGTGGCTCAAGCCTGTAATCCCAGCACTTTGGGAGGCCTAGGCGGGGGGATCACGAGGTCGAGAGATCGAGACCATCCTGGTCAACATGGTGAAACCCCGTCTCTACTAAAGATACAAAACATTAGCTGGGCATGGTGGCACGTGCCTGTAATCCCAGCTACTCAGGAGGCTGAGGCAGGAGAATTGCCTGAACCCAGGAGGCGGAGGTTGCGGTGAGCCGAGATCGCGCCATTGCACTCCAGCCTGGGTAACAAGAGCAAAACTCCATCTCAAAAAAAAAAAGAATGGTTATGAAGGTAACATTTATATTATGTGCTTTTTACCACAATTAAAAATAAAAATAAATATAAACTGCCCAATGGACAAATTATAAAACTTATTTTAGTGGGTAGCCTGTGTTTGCTTGTTTGGGGTCCTGGAGCTCTATTTTTACCTGATACACACACTGCCTTCATTATATTTCCCAAACCCAACAACCAGTTCACCACCATTCTCATCAGCCAGCACCTTCTCCCCCCACAGCCCTGGTCTAGCATCCCATAGCCTCTCGAGATCTTATGTCTCCCTCAGCACCCTGGAGCGGCCCCATCTGGAGGCACCTGGCCCTGGGCAGAGCACACAGCTAAGACCTGAGGCCTGGCTGAGGGTCTCGCAGCCTGAGGATTGTTGGCTCCTGGCAGGACAGGCAGCTCAGCTCAAGCCAGGAGAGGAATGTCAGAGCCTAGAGGGTGCCCGGGGCCCCAGAGACACTTGCCAAAAGGGAAAAGCTCAGCAGCTGGTCGGGGAGGGGACGCTGGGCAGGAGTCCCTTGGCTCTCAACCCTGGCTGCACATTAGAATCTCACGGTTATATCAGAATCAGGATATTTTAAAGCACCCTAGGTGGTTTCAGCATGGAGCTGAGGCTGAGAACCACTGCTCTAGAGAATGGGATGGAAGGGTGTCCCCATGGGACCCAGGACTGGGCCTGTTGTCAGTGGGAGGTCTGGCTCGGGGCTAGGACACCCTCCCAGCCTCCACCCCAGGGCTGGTGAGCCCAGCTCTCAGCCACACCTGACCTTAATCAAGAACTGGCAGGCAGACACCAAGGGTCCCGCCTGGAATTCCAAGGCTGTCATGCATTCCCCACCACCCCACCTGGGAGCCAGGGGTGTTACATCATGTCCAGGGCCCTGAGTCACTACGGATGTCTCCGCTGATGGCCACAGAAAAGCAGCCACCCAGCAGGAGGGAGGAAGCTGTGAGCACAGCCCCATTCCCACATCCTCTCTCACAGCAGCCCCATAAACAGGACCAAGCTATTTTAGGGGAAGAAGATCAAATGTGGGGATCAGTTCCCCCAGCTACTTTTGACTCAGTCCTTCAGGCTATTTCTGTGAGGGCGAAGGCTGGTGTCACCCCACATCACCAAGCACTCTGGGCCTGAAATTAAACGTGTCTGCTGGAAGAATGAGTGTGAATTCCTATAGGATAGATGGTTGCCTGGCAACACAGTGTCAAGGCCAAAACATGGGCCAGGACAGAATGGGCGCGGGAGACACGCGGGTTTGCAAAGTGCCAACTCCAGCCTGTGACAGTCTCAAGGGTCTCCGATACTCGAGAAACTGATATTTTCCCAGGATGACCTCAGACCTAGCCACACATGGGAAGAGGGTAGAGTGTAGAGCTGAGAGCCTTGTGCATCTGGACGCATCACAGCCTGGGCCCCCGCCAGGATGCAGCACCGGATTTTGATCAGTCATTCTTTACTATTTTCCTGAAGGAGACCCTCTTGCAAATTGTGTAAGCTCCAGGGCCCATCAAAACCTGGAGAAGCTTCTGACTCCTTTCCATACCAGAAGAAAAAGTTTGGCCGGGTGTGGTGGCTCATGCCTGTAATTCCAGCACTTTAGGAGGCCGAGGCAGGTGGATCACAAGGTCAAGAGATCGAGACTATCCTGGCCAACATGGTGAAACCCTGTCTATACTAAAAATGCAAAATATTAGCTGGGCATAGTGGCAGGCACCTGTAGTCCCAGTTGCTCTGGAGGCTGAGGCAGAAGAATCACTTGAATCTGGGAGGTGGAGGTTGTGGTGAGCTGCGATTGCACCACCGCAGTCTGGCCTGGTGACAGAGCGAGACACTGTCTCGAAAAAAAAAAAAAAAGTTCTACCTGTGAGTACCGAGGTCAATTTTATGTATAATTAACACCCCTGCAATAGAAGTCTCATGGACCAGCTTTGGTGAAACACTCAGTTAAAATCAGTTCCGTGTAAATAACTGGGAACCAGCAGGAACTTTAAACTGCACCTAGCTTGGCCCTTTTCTACCATAGGGAAATTCAACTGGGAGGTAAGGACCCTTAGAGGATGGTCAGCAGTGCCCCGGTCTCCACAGGCCCCTGGAGCTGGCAAGAAGGGGAACTGACCTGTGCTTCTTTTTGAAAACATGCCTCAGAGGTGAAGACACAGGGTGCAATGTGGCATTTTTATTCTTCTCGTGATGTCATCTCTTTGAGAAGCTTATCTATACACACATCTCCCCACCCAAACAACAAAGTCAGCTTCAAAAAAGAAAGCCCTGAAGCAAACTGTTTGTTTCATGAGTTGCTTAGCAAGCAGAGGCATCTGCTCTCCAGATTCTAAAACTGTAGGTGTTGTGGGCAGCAGAGGCTCCCAGGTCTTACTGGCCCTGGCCTGCCCTTCCCGGACCAGCCAGGCCACAGCAGTGTCTGGGGGTGGGGCAGGGTGGTGGCCAGGAGGAGGAGAAGGTCTAAGCCTCAGAGCCTCCTTCCTCTTTTCCGACACTGGCCCAGCCCCAGTGGCTTCCAGAATCCTCTGCCAGCCTCCCTGCCTTTGCTCCCAAGCCCACTTCCTGAAATGCCACCTCCTGTCTCCCCATTCACCAGTCCTCCAGAAGCAAGACCTGGAAAGAATCACAGAATCATTCCAGTGTGGTAGCTTTTCAGGTGGAGCCTCGAGGCTCTGATGTGCTCAGGGTCTGGGGACCATGGGCTGCTGACCTCTCATGCGTCTTTGTGTTTTTCTTTTATTTGAGTCGGGGTCTCACTCTGTCACCCAGGCTGGAGTGCAGTGCCGCGATCTCAGCCCACTGCAACCTCTGCCTCCTGGGTTCAAGCAATTCTCCTGCCTCAGCCCAAGTAGCTGGGACTGCGGGCACCACCATGCCCAGCTCATTTGTCTATTATTAGTAGAGACGGGGTTTCACCACGTTGACCAGGCCGGTCTTGAACTCCTGACCTCAGGGGCTCCACCCGCCTCGGCCTCCCAAAGTGCTAGGATTGCAGACGTGAACCACCGCGTCCCGCCACCCTTGTGTTTTTCCGAACCGCCAGTCTTTTCTCCTGAAACATCACTGCCCTCGGTCCTGGTCCTGTGGGGATTGGCTAGACCAGTGGTTTTCAGAATGTGGCACCTAGACCAGCAGCATCAGCCTTACCTGGAAACTTCTGACACAGCAAATCCTCAGGTCCCACCCCAGATATCCGCTGGATGGGAACTCTGGGGCTGGGGCCAGCCTTCTGTGTTAACGACATCCCTCTCCAGGCAATTCGGTGGCACCTACAGCTTGGGCACCTTTCTTTAGACGGAAGCCCTATGAAAACGGGGAGCCACCTGATTTGACCACTGCCACTTCAGCAGGGCTACTGGAAGATAGTGGCTGCCCACTACATGTTGTTGAGTGACTATCCTAGACCCAAGCCAGAGCTGCTGAAAATGGGTTTGCGAGGCCAGGCACGGTGGCTCATGCCTGTAATCCCAGCACTTTGGGAGGCCAAGACGGGTGGATAACCTGAGGTCAGGCATTCAAGACCAGCCTGGTCAGCATAGTGAAACCCTATCTCTACTAAAAATACAAAAACTTAGCTGGGCGTAGTGGCGGACGCCTGTAGTCCCAGGTACTTGGGAGTCTGAGGCAGGAGAATTGCTTGCACCCAGGAGGTAAAGGTTGCAGTGAGCAAAGATTGCACCATTGCGCTCCAGCCTGGGCAACAAGAGCAAAATTCAGCGTCAAAAAAAAAAAAAAAAAGAAAAGAAAATGGATTTGTGGGGGTCCCTATGGACATACACATTTTAGCAGGCCTTCCAGGGAAGCCGGTGATGAGGGGCTGTGAACACCGTGAAGAGGCAAAGGGCCCCGGTTCCTCTGGCCAGGGGCATTTGCTGGGCCTGAAAGCAGAACAGGCAGCTGGCTTCAGGGATAGGGGCTCCTCTATTTTCACACTGCCTTTATCCAGCCACCCTCTTTCACAGAAATGGTCCTCTTGGTTTCTGGGACATGAAGCCACTGAATAACCAAGAAGTGAAAGATGGGTCCATCACAAACCGGACAATCGCCCAGGACTCTGAGGACGTCCTGTCCAGTTCTCAATGCAAAGGAAGCTATGTGGCTTGCTCCTAGGCTGACCCCTGGCCCGGCTCCAGGCGGGCATCGCTGTCTGCCCCATGCTCTGTCTTTCCCACCTGCTCACTGGCTTGGAGGATTCCGAAAGGGAGGCCGTGCCTAGGAGGTCTAGTGGCTTCTCCTGCCATCCTAATTCTGAGCCTGGCCACAAGGACGTTTCCAAGAAGGGCCCTTGGTCAATATCACAGACAGCTCTCGGGCCCCTGAGCTGTACCTTGTTGGGCCAGACCTTAGAATCCAGCCACAAGCCCAGGCTTTCGCCGCCACCTGCTCCATGTGGATCCCCGCTCTGTGTACTGGGGGGGGCGAGGACACTGTTGGGCTCATTACAGGCCCTGTACCCCTCAAAAGACAGAGTCTGATTGCAGAGGGCAAACACTCCACTGATCGATCTGAAAAGCATTGAGTGGGAAGGCGGCAGGGGCTCTGAGCACGACCCCCTTGCCAAGGCATCCACTCAGGGGCTGATGGGCAGGCGGGAGAGGTGCCAAAATCAGGGAACAGGATGTGGAGATGTGATTTCTCCTCGGAAGGCGGTCTTGCAGGCTTGTGCCAGGATGGTTCAGAGAAGGGGTCCCGGGAAGCAGGGGACTGGCGTGCGTTCGGTGGGTGGGGTCACTGTTTGGGAGGCACAACAGTTGTCCCTTCTTCCCGCTTGCCTTCAAAGTTAATGGAATGAGCCGGGCGCGGTGGCTCAAGCCTGTAATCCCAGCACTTTGGGAGGCTGAGGGGGGTGGATCACGAGGTTAAGAGATCGAGACCAACCTGGTCAACATGGTGAAACCCCGTCTCTACTAAAAATACAAAAAATTAGCTGGGCATGGTGGCACATGCCTGTAATCCCAGCTACTCAGGAGGCTGAGGCAGGAGAATTGCTTGAACCCAGGAGGCGGAGGTTGCGGTGAGCCGAGATCGCGCCATTGCACTCCAGCCTGGGTAACAAGAGCGAAACTCCGTCTCAAAAAAACAAAACTTAATGGAATGAACTGAAGGCCACAGGGCCTCAGAAGCCCCGACTCACCCTGGGACCATCTCTGCGTCCCACTCCTGGCCACATTTTCACAAATAATGTTCAGCACAACTTTTTTCTTTCTGGGTTCGTTACAGCAGGTTGTCCCTGGATGTTCTATAGGGTCATTGTGTGGGGGGCAAGGGTGGGGGAGGAGTAAAGGGGTGGGAGGAGGGAGGGCAACACCCTGGGAATTATTTCTACACAAATAACTTGCTATTTTAGTTCCTCTACTGGACAAAATGCCAAGTATCAATTAAATCTTTTTTGAAGAAAAAATAGATGTATTAATCCCTGCTTCCTCCTTTTGTTGGCGTGTCTGCCCTTTGCTGTTTGTGAGGCCGGGTGTGGGTGCGAACGTCTGTGCATGCACACGAAGGGCTGTATGGGCTGGACACACACTCTATCCACACATGCAGGAACTCACGCCCGGACGATGCGACACCCTTCACCCACGATGAAACTGCTTCTCGCATCCAACCGCAGAAATGACTGGATTTAGCGTTTTTATGGGGTGGGATGGTGAGGCACATCCCCCCGACATGCCATCTCCCATGAGGACAGAAAAGAGCATCATACTTTATTTTACGACCAACAGGTCATTCGTCTATATCTGCTCTTGAAAGCCACTGAGGACATTTTGCCAATCACTAGGAGAAACTAAATAAACAGAGCCAAACAGTGTCAGCTCTCTGCGGCTGAGTAATTATGAGGAATTCCTCTTTAAATAGAAGTTTAAGTAAATATAGAAAGATCACTTTACAGAAGGCAGCTCAGGAAGAGATGGGGGAGCGGGGTAACTGGCGACCCTTCCAAGTCAAGGAGAAGGCGAAGACCGAGCTTGGAGAAACCAGAACTGCAGGTTTTCTGGTGTGAGCCACGCTTCTCCCTCTTCGGGTCCTGGAAGGCATATGCCAAGTTCTTTCTGTCTTCATCTTGGCAGGCTTCGATTTCAGATGCTTCGTTTATAAAAATGGCTTCTGTTCTGGGCCTGGGCTGAAACCCTGGCTCTGAAGACTCACTCTTGTCCGCCAGCTTGCTGGGGGTCTGTCCCATTGGCCACTGTGCTGACCCTTGGAGAAGGGATGGAGTGCGGGAACAGGTAGAGCTTGGGAGCTCAATGCACACCAAGGGGAGCCCTTGGTAACTCGTAGTAACTAGTACATGAATGGCTCAGCACTTTGGGAGGCCGAGGCGGGCAGATCACAAGGTCAAGAGATTGAAACCATCCTGGCCAACATGGTGAAACCCCGTCTCGACTAAAAACACAAAAATTAGCTGGGTGTGGTGGCGCACACCTGTAGTCCCAGCTACTCAGGAGGCTGAGGCAGGAGAATTGCTTGAACCCAGGAGGCAGAGGTTGCAATGACCTGAGATCGAGCCGCTGCACTTCAGCCTGGCAACAGAGTGAGACTCTGTTGTCTCACTCTGCTCAGAGTCTCAAAAAACAGTAAAATTAAAAAAAAAAAAAGTAACTAGTTCATAATACTGTCGGTTGGTGCTAGGTGAGCCAGAAAGGCCAACGAGCAGTGGATGAGTCGAGGATGATTGTTACTCTGGTCTGGGGAGACAGAAGGCCTCTCATGAGTCTGACAAGTCCCCATGGAGAAGCCCCACCCTGTGCCGGCTGCCCACCATATTCCGTGAATGTGAAGGCTGTGCAATGATCTGTCTCCCTTGTTGGAACATTCTTTGGTCCCCCAAAGACCTGTGAATTCCCCATGGTCATGGCAACTGAGAAAGTCATTGCCTTGAAGGCTTAAGCAGAAAACGTGTTGGGCACTGTGAAACACAAAGTCCCATTCCAAGTCACTACCACACACAGACTGAGAAGTCCAGGAAGGCTTCCCAGGGAGGTGGCATGCAAATGATGGTTTGAGGTATGAATAAAAGTTTGTTGGAGGAAGGAGGCAGGGCATTCTAGAGCAGGTGGACATCTCCGAGCGATCATTCCCAACATGTTGGGAAACTGAGCAGACAGAGAATGGCTGGAATGTGGGTGGAGGAGTGGGAGGAAAAGGTGAGGGCAGACGCAGACAGGAGCGGGGGCTGAGGAAGGTCAGCCTCCTTCCAGAGGATTCTGTCCTAGAGCACTGGGGAGCAATGGAAGGAGCCAGGCAGGAAGGTGGCACACCAAGGCTCCCCTGTTTCCAACTTCCTAAGGGGGCTGTGTGGAGAAACGCTTGAAGAGGGATGAGCGTGGCACGAGACACTCAGTTAACAGATGGCTGCAGTGGTTTGGTGACAAATGTCAGTGGCCTTGCCAGGCTGGTGGAGGGCAGTGGAGAGCAGTAGAGAGAATGGGGAAGTAGGTGCTGAAGTCAGCCATGAAGTTGGTAGGGTCGGGGCGGGAAGGAGTCAAGGACAAAGCTGAGGAAATCTGGTGGGTGACACTATCATTTGTGCAGTGGGGAAAGCGGAGCAGGGGCAGCCCGGGTGTGGTTGGGCTGGGGCTGTGCCTGCGGGCACCCAGGAGAGAGGGTCTACATGCCGGTGAGGAGTCCGGAACTCAGAAAGGAGGTCCAGGGTGGAGAGGAGAGGCAGGGCCTCGGGCACAGAGAGCATGTGAAGCCGTGGTTTGAGTGAAGTCACTCCTGGGAGAGTGTGGAGCCAGGTACAGGGCTGAGACCGGTCCCCAGGGAACCCACATTTGGGACAAGTGGCAGGGGAGACTGAGAGTCCACTGTGAGGAGAGTCAGGGGAGTGGGGAGTGTTCTAGAGACGAGGTAGGAGGCAAAGGAGGGGACGGTCCATGGCATCATCAGGACCCGGAGAGGTCCTGAAAAGCGGCCACTGGATGACAGAGGAGGAGGCTGGAGGCCAGGGAGAGGCCTGGGCAGTGAAGAAGGGGATGTCCCCGCTGGCCTGGCCTGCAGACTGGCCCCTTCCAGCAATTGCCCCACTTCCTCCTACCAGGAACATGGTTGGTTTGATAGTGCCAGGGAGGAGACGCTGTCCAGCCAGTGCTGGACACGGAGAGGGGAGGAGCCCGGGCCCATGCCTTCCCTCCATGTCTGACCTGAGCTTGAGGCTGCGGGGCAGGTGTGAGCAGAGCCTCTACTCCCGCCGGAGCGGAAGCTGCCACCTTACTGTGGGTCTGCATGGGGGGCCAGCATGCAGTGCCTGGGGAAGGTGGCTGCCCCCGCCTGCAAGACAGACCAGCTGTGACAGCCATCTTCCTGGGTGAGCTGGGTGTTCACAGTGTGGTAAAAGGCGTTGGAGAAGGTGCCTTCCCTGGAGACAAGTGAGGCCCTGAGGCCAGGTCCTGACCAGGCTACACCCCACACCAATGAACTCCGAGCCTCTGCTGTGAGTCTCGCCCCAGCACTTGTGGACGCTCCCCAGGTGATTCAGTCCCTCCGGGGCTGACAACTGCCAATCCAGGGAGAGAGAACCCAGGTGTGGGGCTCTGTGAGTGCCTTAGGTCAGAGCAGACCAGCAGCCCTGAAGCAACAGAACCCAGGATGAGGCTGAACTCAGGGGGCAGGGCCGAAGTACGGCAAGATCAGCCTCCCTTGCAAGGGCTCCTTCCTTCTGCCTCTGACCCTCTAGACCCTGGTGGTGTTTCCCTCCAGGAAGGATCGTCCCACTCCACCCTCAGCCTCACATCTTAGCCCAGCTAGATCCTCTGGAGCTCCTCCCTCCCCTGTCACCCCACCCCAGTGCTTCTGGGACACTGCCCCAGTCGGCCTCCTGAGTGGTCATCCCTGGGCGCTCTGCGTTGGTAAAGGTCATGGCGTTGGTAAAGGTCACGGCGCAGGGGCCAGCCCACGCCCTAACCCGAGGCCCGTCGCCAGTGTCAGGGAGGTGCAGGACCACCTGAGGCCCCTCAACCTATATCTGTCCTTGGACCCAGACCATGGAGAGAAGGCAGCCCACTGGGGTCACGGGCCTCAGAGCCCAGACTTTTGCTGTGAGCTGGGGAAGGCCCCAGGCTTGGCAGGTTGGGGCTCAGGAGGAAATGGGAGAGGGCCCAGGTCAGTGTGATCCCTCCTTCCTGGAGAAGACTCTCGGAGGCCCCGCGCCAGTTCCGCTGCTGGGAACCAGGAATGAGGCGGTGCTGCCTGGAGACCAGGTCAGAATCCCGTCCAGCCTCGGGGCAGGGCGGCAGCACCCCTCCTGGGGTGACCTCCCGGAATGACGTGACCCTGGTGTGACATGCCGAGCTCTCCCTGGCCTCTCCTTCCTAACAGGCTCTGCGGGGACAGATGGACCTGGTCTCTCCTGGGGTGGGACTGAGTATGCCTCGGACCGGAGGTGAGGCGACCTTCACAGGCCCGTGGGGCCTGGTGGTCCGGGCAGTTCTAGAATCCGGGCTCCAGAGGCCTGCTCCTGTGGACTTGCCAAACACTGCCACCATGACTCACTAACGGTGACACAGACCGAGTGTGGCCTGTGTCTCCTGCCGCCCTTTTGGAAGCTCACTGAGGGGAGGGTGTGGGTGTGTAGCCCTTCGCTGCCGGGAGCTCACAGTGCGGGTGTGGACACCCCTCCCGCACACACACAAAAGCCCCAGAAGCCTTTAGGCAGCAATGTCTCTGCTAAGCCTCATGGCTCAGACTGGACCTGGGATGGGGACAGGTAGGGTCTGGGTGAGCAGCGTGACAGGCAGAGGGTGCAGGCGGGTGAGATGGTGTGTGGACAGTCGGGGAGGCACCCGCTCACAAGGCCGAGCCTCACTGTGTGAGAAGGAGGCTCCCTCTCTGTCCCCGGCTGTGGGGCTGGATGGAGCAGGGACAAAGAGGGGCCCAGGACAGGGGAGGGCCTCTCAGGCTGTGTCCAGGCCTGGCTCCCTCCCTTCCTACCCCTCCCTCCTTCCTGCCCATTGGCATATGGGAGGGCACCCAGCCATTCGCTTTTCGAGTTGTCTTTAGGGTTGTGGAAATGGAGAGAAGTGGGGGCGTGGAAGGAAGGACGGGCGCAGGAGGCTCTGCAGAGCAGTCCCAGGAATTCAAGAACCAAGTCACTGGGAGAAATGGGGCTTCTCCCTGGCCCCGGCCCCTCACTGGGGTCTTCAACTCGCAGCCCTCGCCAGCCACCTCCGCCCTCATCCAAGTTAAAAGAGCCTGGAGCTGGATTAAGAATTCCAGGCCAGGACCTTTGGGTAGTAGAAACTGCCAATCTTATCCATTGGGCTCTAAGGAATTTGGCAGGGCCGGGAGGAAGGGGCTCCAGGGACTGGGCTGGCCGCCTCAGCCTATCTCCCCCGCCCTGGAGCAGGGGGTGCGCTCATTATTAACAGCTCCACAATAAACCCCAGCGATAAGGTGGCTCCTCCTCCCACCACGCAGACAGTTCTAGCTCAGAACAAGGCAACCGAACAAACCGCCAGACCCAACATAGCGGGATTTTGTCCACAGAAGAAATCTCTGGGTTGATGGCACAGCACACAGCCAGAGGTCTCACGCCTTGGTCCACCCAACCTGCCGGGGGATTCTCTTTGCCGTACAGAGGCAGCGTCCATCGAACCTCACTTCGACTGTCCTCTGTTCAGCTGTCCTCTCCAGAGAGGCTGTCCCTCTCCTGGCCAGCCGAAAGCTAACCTAGGCATAGCAGCCAGTTCCAATAAGGTCCCCCTTAGCCCCGCCCCCACCTCCAGTCTGAGTCTTCTACCAAGGTAGGGGTAGAGGTGCACCTTTGGGGTTTGGGCTAATTCTTTTCCCTGAGTGTGCCCTGTCTCCAGTTTGCAAAAGCCCAGGGGACAGCAGCCAGCCACTCGCCTCTGTGACCCCAAAGCACTGATCTTCTCAGAGCTCTTTTATTTGTTTGCAGTTGTTTGTTGAATGCATATATGAATGAATGAGTCACAGAAATTAGTCCACCTGTTTTCTAGTTTCTAGATGGAGCCTTTTTTTTTGGAGACGGAGTCTTGCTCTGTGGTCAGACTGGAGTACAGCGGTGTGATCTTGGCTTACTGCAACCTCCCTGGGTTGAAGCGATTCTCCTGCCTCAGCCTCCCAAGTGGCTGGGACTACAGTAATGTGCCACCATGCCCAGCTAATTTTTGTATTTTTAGTAGAACCAGGGTTTCACCATGTTGGCCAGGATGGTCTTGATGTCTTGACCTTGTGATCTGCCCGCCTCAGCCTCCCAAAGTGTTGTGGTTACAGGTGTGAGCCACTGAGCCCGGCCGGAGATCTTTTTTTTTTTTTTTTTTTGAGGCAGGGGCTCACCTGTCACCCAGGCTGAAGTAAAGTAGTGTGATTATGGCTCATTGCAGCCTCAAATTCCTGGGCTCAAATAACTCTCCTGCCTCAGCCTCCTGAACAGCTGGGATTACAGGCACATGCCACTACATCCGGCTTCGATGGGGTCTTAAGAGCAATCACCCTGTGAAAGCAGAGAAAAATGGACAGGGGCACAGTCCGCAGCTAGGGTGACGCCTGCCCTGACTCCAGGGAGCTGGGATCAGGGTCTGGCATCCTCTGCTGGCTGCAGGTTGGTTGATAGAGGACAAAATGCCCCTCAGTGGCCTGTAGCCAACCTGCAGCCCTGGGCAGCCCCAGAGAGGCTATCCTCCGGATACCACCACCTGCGTCAGGCCCGAGCCTAGGGTGCAGCCAGAGAACCTAATTTCGGGGTCAGCTCAGGAGCCCCTAAGGCACTAAGTAGCCAACTTCTCAGGGTCCCACAGGAACAGTCAGAACTCCAGCAGAGGAGCTTGGCTCTGCCTGATTCTGATCTTGGCCTTGCCTGGCACAACCTCTGCCCTGAGAAGGCTCCCAGCACCTCCCTCACCTGTCAGGCTCTAGGACGCTGCCTTCACTTGGTCTGAGCCCCCAGCCTCGGACCTGCTCTGAGCTCCTGGGCTGAAGGCCTGACAGTGACCCTGCTGCCCTATCTCCAGGCCTAAAGGCTGGGCAGGCTGCAGGGCTGCCAGGCCTTCCTGGGGGTGCACCCTGCATGAAGCCAGCCTTCCTCCCCTAGTTCAGTCTGGGTTAGCAGAGAGCTCCCAAGACTGACGCCCACCACAGGACCAGAGGGGTCAAGATAGGGGTGTTGGGCATTTCAGAAAAACATGAGTCTCTTCCTCAGTACAAGCAAATTTTGGAAAACTTTTTTTTTTTTTTTTTTTTTTGAGATGGAATCTAACTCTGTCACCCAGGCTGGAATGCAGTGGTGCAATCTCAGCTCACTGCAACCTCCACATCCCAAATTCAAGTGACTCTCCTGCCTCAGCCTCCTGAGTGGCTGGGACTACAGGCTCCTGCCACCATGCCCAGCTAATTTTTGTATTTTTAGTAGAGACAGGGTTGGCAGTTGGAGACCATGTTGGCCAAGCTGGTCTCGAACTGCTGACCTCAAGTGATCCACCTGCCTCGGCCTCCCGAAGTGCTGGGATTACCGGCGTGAGCCCCCGCACCAGGCCTGGAAAACTTTTAAACAAGGAAACCGCATGAGGAGGGTGAAAGGGGTCAAAGAATAGGAGGACAGAAGAGGCTACCCTTTTTTTTTTTTCTGAGAACACTTATTTTTCTCTGAGTAGCCAAGCAAGTCCTAAACCCAGCAGTTTTGGGGCAAGATTCAATAAGAACTCTGTCTGCTGGGGCCTGGGTAAAGCCACCTAAAATAAATACTTTGTGGCTTGTCCAGTCTTCTGCCGCCTGGAGGGCGCTTCTATGGACTCGGGGCCCAGTGGGATATGGACCGAGGGTGGAATTCCCTCCCCAGCCAATCACCTTCCTCTCCCCGGTTAGGACCATTTAAAAATCCTAAGTAGAGTTTCCGGTGTGGAGGAGGAAAAACAGAAGAGAGCAGATTTGGTGGAAGGAAGAAAAAAATATAATTGCAGAAAGGCCAATGTATTTTCAAGCAGAGCTGTTAGACTGTCTTATTTTCGGAAAACACTTTTTGTGATGGGGGCCTTCCCTTAGCTCTCACACTGTCACCTCGCGTCTCCTTCCACTCCAGGCGTGCGGCCCGCAAGGCCAGATGTCTAGAGTCGGGGCCAGCGCAGGGTCTTCCAGCAGCTCAGGGGCCCGGGACCTCCTGCCCCGTAGCAGCCACCAGGGCTGGAGAACGTGCAGACTGTAGGGACAGTGGCAGCTCTGCAGGCTGGGCTGGGGGATGACTGGAAAAAAATGTGTGGGAAACCAGGGCAGGAAAACGCTCAGGTCGCAGACAAGCAGCGGAGCGCCGGGCCGGGCAGTAGAGCAGACTTCACAAACCGGGGATCCGGGAGCAGGAGGAGAAAGGATTGCATGTGATCCTGGTGGGCAGGGGGTTTTCTAGAAACCCAGGAGGAGAGAAAGGGTGAGGCGCCACTGGATGAGTGGGTGGGTGGTCCAAACAGAACCGGGTGGACGGCGGAGAGCACGCGAATCCCCACTGGGGCTCAAGAACTAGAAACCTCCCCCCCACCCGCTTTTTACAGTGTTACAGGTCAAAGCACTTGAACAGCCATCTAGGGGTGTGGAAAGTCCTAACTCCAAGGGTAGCCGCAAGAATGTGACCCATTTCCCATTTCATTGTTCAGACCCTCCTTCTCCCTGGGGGTCGGGAGCCTCCAGAGGCTGTGGGAGGGCAAGGGATGAGCTGATGTTTCTTCCGCGTGCCCAGGAAGGAAGCAATGATCAGGGACGGACACGGCACAGGGCTGCAGGGCTCCCGCCTGTTCCGTCTGCAGCGGCCGCAACCTGGAGAAGCCATGTCTCCCTCTTTCGGCCACTGCCACCTCGGGGTGGGGGTGGGGGGCCTGACTGGGCAGCCGAGGGCCACAGGCTCGGCTCGCGTGATCCCCACCCAGCCTCCACACATGACATTCCACCCTCTACAGCCACGCTATTCGGGTCAGCATTATTCCCTCGAAAGTTCTTATTTCAAAATGAAGACACTCTTGACAGGGCTGATGCTGAGAAGGGGTCTATCTGGCTGAACTCCTCAGGGAACTGGAGGATGAAAATGACGTCATGGCCCAACTCTCTTGCGGGGTTGGTGTCTCTGGTAGAGCCAACAGTTCCCCAAAGCTCTCTCCAATGCCTCAAAGTCAGCCTTGGTGGGCCGGGTGCGGTGGCTCTAGTCTGTAATCCCAGCACTTTGGGAGGCTGATGTGGGTTTATCACCTGAGGTCAGGAGTTCGAGACCAGCCTGGCCAACATGATGAAACCCTGTCTCTACTAAACATATAAAACGGAGCCACGCATGGTGGCGTGCACCTGTAGTCTCAGCTACTCAGGAGGCCAAAGCAGGAGGATTGCTGGACCTGGGAGGTGGAGCTTGTAGTAAACCAAGATCACACCATTGCACTCCAGCCTGGGCAACTGAGTGAGAATCCATCTCAAAAAAAAAAAAAAAAAAAAAAAAGGCTTGGTGGCTCCTTGTACACTAGGAGAATCTCAAAGCCTTTATTTTGGGGGAGGGAGAAACAATGGAAGAACAGGACGAGAAGGTGCTGCTGAGAGTTTTAGGTCTGAATCGCACTTTTGAAGACAGCGTGGGTAGTCATGCGTAATTTAAAATAAGATTCTTGGGGAAAGGACTTAATCTCTTTAGAAACTGAATTTGCAACAAGTGGTGACATGTCAACTAGTCACAAATCCGTGTATCTAAAATCTCTCATAGGACCAGAATTAAAATAGAAAAGACTTCTGAGCAGCCAAAATAGATATTAAAAACCCCTGCTCTAAAACACAAGTTCTTTGTTTATTCATGAGCCTTCAGTCAAAGCCTTCGAATTCATACGTTATGTATGGTTGCAACTGCCTGTGTGAAATGATATCCAAATCTCCAAAATCCATGCAGGAGTAGAAGGTGCAAGGAGGGAAAAGAACTGTTAGAAAAAACATGATCAAAACTCAGCTGTCTGGCGGGGCGCGGTGGCTCACACCTGTAATGCCAACACTTTGGGAGGTTGAGGTGGGTGGATCGAGAGGTCCGGAGTTTGAGACCAGCCTGGCCAATATGGTGAAACTCATCTCTACTAAAAATACAAAAAATTTAGCTGGGCGTGATGGCATGTGGCTATAGTCCCAGCTACTTGGGAGGCTGAATCTCTTGAACCCGGGAGGTGGAGGTTGAAATTACACTATTGCACTCCAGCCTGGGTGACAGAGTGAGACTTGGTCTCAAAAAAAAAAAAAAAAAACCTCAGCTGTCTGAAGTATTTGGTATAGGAATGGGGTGCTCCCTGTCATAGCACTCTGAAGTCACAGGATCTCAAAGCCCAAGGAAATAATAAGATCCATATATGGGATTGCGACTCAGCAAGAAAGCACTCAACTCCACTTAGGGTAATATGTGATAGATTCAAGGAAAATTTATATACAAAATTGAACAGGGCTCTGACTCTTAAAGGGATAAACACTCCGTTATTGGAGTGCCAGATTTCTCCTCCAGCTGAGCTAGGGTGGAGATTTTACTGTGCCCAGCTCCACATCCAACAAGTTCCTGCGCTCTTGTGAAGCACTCTTAGAGGAGAGGAGAGCACTGGGGCCTGTGCCGGAAGCCTGCCTCAGTGACCAGTCCAGGCCGGTGACCTGTCAAGCCCTGGGGGCCCTTGTACCTTCACTGTCTAACCTCAGCACCTGTGCCCCTTCTTTCTTTTCTCTCTATTCTGACTTCTCATTCTCCCTCCACCTCTCCTTCCTATTTCTCCTCTCCATTTTTTTTTTTTTTTTTTATTTTGGAGACCGAGTCTCACTTTGTCACCCAGGCTGAAGTGCAGTGGCATGATCCCAGCTCATTGCAACCTCCGCCTCCCGGGTTCAAGCAATTCTCCTGCCACAGCCTCCCAAGTAGCTGCAATTACAGGCAGATGCCACCACACCTGGCTAATTTTGTATATATAGTAGAGATGGAATTTCACCATGTTAGCCAGGCTGATCTCGAACTCCAGACCTCAGGTGATCCTCCCGCCTCGGTCTCCCAGAGTGCTGGGATTACAGGCATGAGTCACTGAGCCCGGTCTCTCCTCTTCATTCTACCTACAACTACCCCACCCATCCAGTCCATCCAGTAGGACTTTGTGCAGTGATGGAGATGTTCTACCTTTATGCTGCCAAACACAGGAGCAATGAACCATGTGGCTACGGAGCACCTGAAATGTAGCTAGGGCAACCAAGGAAACTTATCTTTGACTTTCATTCGTTTTAATAATTTTATTTATTTAATTTTACTTTTTGAGACAGGGTTTTTCTCTGTTGCCCAGGCTGGAGTGAAGTGGCATGATCACAGCACACTACAGCCTCAACCTCCAGGGCTCAAGCAAACCTCCTCCCTCAGCCTTCCGAGTAGCTGGGACTACAGGTGTGTACCACCCACCCAGCTAATTTTTGAAAATTTTTTGTAGAGATGAGGTCTCACCGTGTTGCCCAGGCTGGTCCCAAACTCCTGGGCTTAAGTGATCCTCCCACCTCGGTCTCCCAAAGTGCTGGGATTGCAGACGTGAGCCACTGTGCCCAGCCTCATTTTAATTTAAATAGCTATATGTGGCCAGCAGTTACCGCTCCTGGACAGCACAGTGACCCTGGAGAGGTTCCAAGTGGTCCCCTCAGGCTGCTCACTGGCCTGTTGGCCTGGATGACTACAGGCATTCATGTATTGTACATGCAACTGTTATTAAGCACCTGCTGTGTACCAAGCAGAAAAAGATTATATCGTGGAATACTTCGGTGACCTCTCAGTCCCCTCCTTCTCTGTTTTTCCTTCCTTTCATCAGCAAATCCTGGTTGCCTACTTTGCGCTCAGTGCTGTATGACAATGGTGCATGAACTGCAGTGAGCCTCAGGATCACTCCAGAGACCTGTTAAAAATGCAGAACCCCCTCCGGGTGCCGTGGCTTATGCCTGTAATCCCAGCACTTTGGCAAGGCAGCAGATCACCTGAGGTCAGGAGTTCAAGACCAGCCTGACCAACATGGAGAAACTCCGTCTCTACTAAAATACAAAATTAGCCGGGTTTGGTGGTGCATGCTTGTAATCCCAACTAGTACTTGGGAGGCTGGGGCAGGAGAATCATTTGAACCCAGGAGGCTGAGGTTGTGGTGAGCCGAGATCACGCCATTGCACTCCAAACTGGGCAACAGAAGTGAAACTCCATCTCAAAAAAAAAAAAAAAAAGCAGAATCCCCTTTCCCATCCATTAGATTTACTGAACCAGAATCTCCAGGGCAGGCCCAGCATCAGAGCTCCCACAGGAGAGTATATTCCCACAGGGAACACGAAACCAATGGCAGATGCTTTTCTACCAAAAGCTTATAATTTAGAAGGTGGGGTTTAAAAAAAAAAAAAGGCCAATAGACAGTGAGCTCTTTTTACAAACAACTATTCCCTAAGAACTGTCTGAAAATACCCAAGAGAAAACTAATACCTTAAGCCTTTTTATGGTGACATCTTTTTTTTTTTTTTTTTTTTGAGACGGAGTTTCGCTCTTGTTACCCAGGCTGGAGTGCAATGGCACGATCTCGGCTCACCGCAACCTCCGCCTCCTGGGTTCAGGCAATTCTCCTGCCTCAGCCTCCTGAGTATCTGGGATTACAGGCACGCACCACCATGCCCAGCTAATTTTTTGTATTTTTAGTAGAGACGGGGTTTCACCATGTTGACCAGGATGGTCTCGATCTCTTGACCTCGTGATCCACCCGCCTCGGCCTCCCAAAGTGCTGGGATTACAGGCTTGAGCCACTGCGCCCGGCCTATGGTGACATCTTAAGGGAATGTCTTTGGCAGGTGTTTTTCCTGCTGTGGAGACATATAGCAGAGTGGTGAAGAACCAGGGCTGCAGGGCAGATCCGGCCTCAGGTCCTGCCTATGTGACCTCCACAGGGCTGTTCGTTATCTGTAAAACAGAGGGATTTGTCTCTGGCTTCCATGTCACAACAGTTCATTATGAGTGGATCACAAGGAGATGAGGACAAGTTGCAGAAAGCTAAGAACCTTAGGGTCCCAGGGCCCTCAAGGGCAAGAGTCTCCCAAATAAAGGGCATTTAGACCCTTAAGGCTTTTTAGCTTGGCACGTTTTCAGCTGGGAAAATACTGTTCTAATATTACCCTAGTCCAACTGCAATGCATTTAGAAAATGCACAGATCTGGTTCCAATGCAAACTGGTACATTGGGTACTTCTTGGGTTAAAGAAAATTGACAAATGCACCGGGCGCGGTGGCTCAAGCCTGTAATCCCAGCACTTTGGGAGGCCGAGGCGGGCGGATCACAAGGTTAAGAGATCGAGACCATCCTGGTCAACATAGTGAAACCCCGTCTCTACTAAAAATACAAAAAGTTAGCTGGGCATGGTGGCGCATGCCTGTAATCCCAGCTACTCAGGAGGCTGAGGCAGGAGAATTGCCTGAACCCAGGGGGCGGAGGTTGCGGTGAGCCGAGATCGCGCCATTGCACTCCAGCCTGGGTAACAAGAGCGAAACTCCGTCTCACAAAAAAAAAAAAATTGACAAATAAGGAATCAATTAAAAAAAATCATCATCATTTCTGAGTTCAGGGTTAAACTTCTCAGTTGGAAAGCTGTGATTCCTTGCTTCAGTTCAAATACCAGTTTACAAATTAACTCTATAGGCATTTATTTAGCACCTAGATTTGTTCCAAGAATAAACCAGGTATGAGATAGTTGCAAGGAAATTCTGCTCAACTGTGGAAAGAGATCATAGTCCCCATAATGACCAAACAAGCAAAATCCCAGGGATGCCCGCTAGGGAGCAAGGGGTTCCGGGGGCGGCTGGCCAGGAGAGACACCATGGAGGGGTGATGTGTGAGCTGGGTGCCCAACAGTGAGTGAGAGGGATTTCCCGGGCAGCTAGCAGTGGGGAGGAAGAGAAGCAGGAAGATGACATCAGCTGTGCTGTGCAGGTAGTTGAAGAAGAAGCGGAAGGAAGTCTGGACTGTGGGTGGTCCGTGGGCTTGGGAGGTGCTTGTGGAAGCTCATGAAGACACCATGCTCTGCCTCCAACTTGCTATTCTGTCCCCACCCCAAAAAGAGGACCACTTTTCCTGGCCGGAAAGAACCACATTTGTATTTCCTTGTGTATTTGTGTGTTTTAGTAGCTTTATTGAGATATAATGCATATACCATACCATCATTCATTCAAAGTGCGTAACTGAATGATTTTTAGGACAGTCACAGATACATGCCATCATCGCCACAGTCAATTTTAGAACATTTTTAATCACTGCAAGAAATCCCACAACCATTAGCTATCTTCCTCCCACCTGCCCCCCATCACCCTCACCTCCTCCCCAGCCCTAAGCAACCTTGAATCTGCTTTCTGTCTGTATAGATTTTCCTATTCTGGATATTACAAATAAATGGAGTTGGCTGGGCATGGTGGCTCACGCCTATAATCCCATCACTTTGGGAAGCCGAGGCGGGTGGATCATCTGTCAGGAGTTCGAGACCAGCCTTGACATCATGGCGCAAACTGTGTCTCTACTAAAAATACAAAAATTAGCCAGGCATGGTGGCGGGCACCTGTAATCCCAGCTACTTGGGAGGCTGAGGGAGGAGAATCACTTGAACCTGGAAGGCGGAGACTGCAGTTAGACGAGATTGTGCCACTGCACTCCAGCCTGGGCAACAGAGCGAGACTCTGTCTCAAACAAAAACAGAAACAAATGAATGGAGTCTTACAATATGTTGCTTTCAGCAACTGGCTTCTTTTACTTAGCATAAAGTCTTTATCTGTGTTGAGGCCCATCCATGTGGGACCATGTATCAGTCTGTCACCTCTTTTCATGACCAAATAATATTTTATTTATTCTATCCACAGACCACCTTTTGTTTATCCATTCGTCTGTGGATGGACGTCTGGGTTGTTTCCACCTCTTGGCTGTCATGAGCAAGGCTGTGTGAACATTCACGCACATGTTTCTTCATGTCATCACTGTCACGGCTCCCATGTCACAGACGGGGATGCATGTTTCCATTCCACCTGGGAGTCCAACTGCTGGGTCACAGGGGAAGTCCATATTCAACTCTGCAAGGAATGGCAGGGCTCTTTTGTATTTACATATTGACTTTGAAAAGAAGGACATGAACGAGAAGATAGCCGTAGTAATGGAAACCTGCTGGAAGCCACGGGGAGCCTGTGTTCAGAGAAAGGAGAGCCTGTGTTCAGCACCAATGAGATCACCCCGGGTGGCGTTACATCTCCCCAGCGACAGTGCCAGGTGGGAGGAGATGCGTGCATGGCCAGCACCTTTGGCCACCCACCTGTGGACCGAAGGCAACTCCTTGCCACTGCCCCACCCCTCCACAAACCAAGGCCCAGGCTGGCTGTGAGTCGCCATGGAGCACAGCAAACACGTCTCCGCCCCAGTCTGCCATCTCTCCCTTCAGAGACAGTTAAAGAGTTCAAGGTCCACAGGGAAGAAACATATCCAAGGTCATGTTCATCCTGGCACAGCTGGTGAGCCCCCACTACCTACAGGGACTGCTCGGTGCGTCCATATATTCTGTATACATAGTGCTCACTGTGAGCCAAACACTACTCTAAACACTTTCCAAATCGAAATGCTTTCAGTCCTCAAAATAACTCTGTGAGAGACTTCCTGTTGGGACTCCCGTGTGACAGACAGGACACTGCGTCAGAAAGGGAAGCTAGCTTCCCCAAGGTTGCATGGCTCACAGTGGTGACGCTGAGGCTGAAAGGCAGTCTGTCTGGTGGCAGCACCCACCTTATGCCACCTCAACTATTCTCCTGCAACAAGAGTGTTGAAATTCTCATTCCACAGACAAGGGCATTGAGGCTGAGGCTGCTACATTTTCCCAAGGCTGAGATTCAAGCCCGGTCTCTATTCCACACCAAGGCCTCCCTTTCTGGCAAGAAGGGGCAGAGCTCAGCATGCAGTGAGTCACAGCAGTTAGAAGCCATGTGCCTTTGTCTACTGCCACCTCTTTCAGGAAGCTCTCCCTGACTGTACCCTATTGAGGGTTACAGGTCACCCCCCTGGGCTCCCACAGCTGCCAGGGATGTTCTGCCACAGCCGTACTCCCTGGGCATGGCCATTGGTGTGTAGGTAGCAGATGCCCACTGAGGATGAGTGTGACCTTGTCCCCTGTCTCCCCAGCACTGAGCCAGGGCCTGGCACCAGCAGGTGCCCCATAAGCTCGTGAGGGATGAAGGCTGTGCTCCAGGTACTAAGAGACTGAGGGGCTTGGGGAGGGAAGAGCCAGCTGTGCTTGGAGCCAGGTACTCCAGGTGGGGCACCCAGGGCCAGGGAGGAATGGGGGTGGGGCACAGGGAAGGGCCTTCCAGTGGGGAGGGCTGGGGATCCTCAGGAACCTGAAGTTTCATAGTCACGAGAGGCCTGGGAGTGGGTGGGGGGTGCCCTGTGGTCACGGGTGTCAGAGCCTCGGCCAGTGCAGAGGACACCTTCATGCTGGTTAGGTTAGGAGGTGCCCTTCCTCCCTCTGGGTGCCCAGCCCTGCCCCAGGACCCGGGGAGCTGCCTCAGACCCGAAGCTGGGTACCCTTGTGTAGGACACAACCTGGGCGCTGCATGTGGGACTCTCTGGTGTGTCGTGTGGCTGTGTGGTGTGAGGGTGTAAAGTGTGCTATATAGCCGGGCGCGGTGGCTCAAGCCTGTAATCCCAGCACTTTGGGAGGCCGAGGCGGGTGGATCACGAGGTCGAGAGATCGAGACCATCCTGGTCAACATGGTGAAACCCCGTCTCTACTAAAAATACAAAAAATTAGCTGGGCATGGTGGCGCGTGCCTGTAGTCCCAGCTACTCAGGAGGCTGAGGCAGGAGAATTGCCTGAACCCAGGAGGCGGAGGTTGCGGTGAGCCGAGATCGTGCCATTGCACTCCAGCCTGGGTAACAAGAGCGACACTCTGTCTCAAAAAAAAAAAAAAAAAAAGTGTGCTATATAATGCACACTTGAAGGGAGCGGGGCGGGGTGGGTGTGTGGCTGGGGAGGGCTGTGTTGTATGTACGTGGTGTGAGAGTGGAGAATTAGTGTGGTGTGCGTGTGGTGTGTATGTGTGTGTGCTGTGTGTGGGTGTGTGTGATGTGGGGTGTGTGAATTTCTGCTGCACTTTGCAAGCCTCCCGGGCTGGGTGGCCTCTGTGCAGAGAGAGCTGGGAGGCTGAGCTGGGAGGGTGCCACGTCCTAGAGCCAGACACAGGTGTCTCGGTGGCCGAACCTTCACCTGCTTCTGGGAGTCAGGGCTGACACGGGGTCTGCAATGGCAGAGGATGGGCTGGAGGTGCACAGCTGGCTTCTGCTCAGGACGGCTCTTCCTTCCACAGCTTCGGCCTATCCCTTAGTTAGGGAGGGAGGGTCTGGACAGACTGAGCGGAGGAACATGTTCCCAGGGGGAGGGGTCAAGCCATGCCCTCAGCCTGAGGCGCCTGGTCGGAGGCTCAGAAGAAGAGATCTGGGGGGCAGGCTGGGTCCACGTGAGGACGATGTTCTGGAAACCGGAGCTGCCCAACAGTGGAGGAGGCCGCCTCCCAAGGGAGCAAAGCCCCACACCCTGTGCCCTTGAGGAGTTCCAGCGACACTGCGGCCCCCTAAGCAATGGAGTTGGACGAATCTCCCTTTTATGGTGCAGGGCGTGGGTCAGAACACGACCCACAGACCCATCATCCTCCCGGGTTCTACAGAGGCAGTGGGGACCCCGGGGCCACCTCCTTCCGGCAACTGCACCTGCTGCCCCTCCTGGAAGTTCCTCCATCACTTTCCCCAGCGGCCCCTCCAAATACTCCAGGATACCCGACGTGGAAGGTGGCTTAAAGCCCCCCTCCCATTTGACAGATGAGGCCACTGAGGCCCTACAGGGAAGGGACTCACCCAAGGTCACGGAAGTACAGCTAACACCAGGGGCATGCCTCGAACCAGGCACCCACCTAAGCGCCCTCATCTCCCACCACGCCCAAGGTGGGGAGGACTCGGCCGGGGATTGAGACAGGCTGACATGGCCCAGGTCACAGCGCTAGAAGGAGGGCAGGATTCTCACAGGGTCCCCTCTGCCGCCCAGGCCCTGATGCTCACACTCGGTGTCCCCTACACAGTGATGAATCAGGTATGTCCCCTGAGAGAGGAAGACAGACCCGCTCTGTACCATCTGCCAGGGACAGGGTTAGGGAGGCTGGGCCGCTCACTTAGCCTGAGTTTGCTTCCCCAGCGGTCAAATGCGGATAACAGTAACATTGGGAGCTTCTAAGTTTTCCATAAATAAAACATGTGACACCTTCTCTTTGGAGACCTCAACAAGCAACGTTTCTCCTCTCCATCCCCTCCCATGACCAAAGCGCTGCCCTCACCAAGCCTCCTAGCCTCCTGGCTTCCCAGACCCTAAGGGCCTTGGCCAGCTTTCTTGGCGTATGACCTACACACAGTAAGATGCCCCGATTTTGCATCCAGTGTTGGACGGGTTAGGACTGTCTACTTCCATCCAGATAACCACTCCTGGAGATGGGCACCCAGGGCCAGGGAGGAACAGGGAGTCGGGGGTCATGGGGGAAAGGCCTTCCAGTGGGGAGGGCTGAGGGGTCCTCGGTAACCTGAGGTCTCAGGGTCCAGAGAGGCGGGTAGGTGGTTGGGAGTGCTCTGTGGTCACAGGTGCCAGAGCCTCGATCAAGATATGGGACACTTCCATCAGCCCCGAGTTCCCTTGTCCTCATCCCAGTCACTGCTCCCGCCAGACAACCAATGCTTTTGGTGGACTAGGGCCTACATTAGTCTCTTCTAGGGTTTTCCATAAATGGGGGCACACCATATGTAATCTTTTGTGTCTGGCTTCTTCGATCCACATAATGTATGTGGGGTGTGCTCAGCTTCGCAGTCAGTAGGCTGATCCCTTTTATGTCTGCAGAACAGAACCAACCAGTTAGCCTCCCCGCGGCTGCGCACCTCCTGAGAATGCGCCCTGGCTTCTGAGCAGCTGTGGCTTGAGTGCTGGCCACACTGGGCCTGGCCCACAGGAAGGGCTCAAGTTTGTTGCGAGTAAATTGACTGATCTCTCTCTCTCTCTCGTATTTTTAGTAGAGACAAGGTTTCACCATGTTGACCAGGCTGGTCTTGAACTCCTGACCTCAGGCGATCTGCCCATCTCGGCCTACCAAAGTGGTGGGATTATAGGCGTGAGCCACCGTGCCAAGCCCATTTCATTGCTTTTCAAGCAGCCTCACCAGCGTGGAGAGGAAGGGGTAAAATTTAAATACGATGAAGTGGAAAGGACGGCTTAAGATAAAGCGCTCGGCCGAGGGAACAGTCGCAGCGTTCAATTATCCAGCAGAACGCGGCCTCCCGACGCCCGCCCACCGGGGATAATTAAAAGCCGGAGGCCTCGGTCCCTTCCCCAGGGAGGCGGCGGTGCTCCGCGTGTGAACCGGCGCTCAGGAATGAACGGCGACACAGTGGCTTCATTGTTCGGCGGCGGGGGAAACTGAGGCCGGAGGGCGGACGGGAGGCCGCCGGGTGACTGGAGGCTGGGTCACCGCGTGAGTCAGCGGCGCAGACGGGCAAGATTGCTGTCATTAAGGTTTACAGGTCTGCCGCCGCCGCCCGGCCCCAGGCCTCGCTCCACCACCCCGCCTGGGCGCCCCGAGCGCAGCTGCAGGGAGTTCGGCCACCGCGCCGGGCTGCAGAAGTGGGCCCGACGGTCTCCGCCTGTCCCGCGCCCCTCGGCCGCCGCCGCCCCGCACCCGCTTCCCCCGGCCCGCCCTAGGACAGCGCCCGCGGAGGACCTAGCCAGGCGGCTGGAACCTGAGCCCTGGGGTGGCTCCCGCCCCCGCCCGGCCTCTACCTGCGCCACCCGCGCGGCGCCCCGGGAGGCGGCGCGGGCTCGGGGAGCGCGGCGCCGGGCAGACGGCTCACCGCCCAGCCCTCGCAGCCGCCCGGCGCCTCCGCCGCGCGCGCCCGCTGCCCCGCCCCCAACTCCTGGGCGCGCGCCCCCGCTTCCCCCGAGGCCGCGGGGTCCTGGGTGCGCGCCCGGCCCGCCCGCCCCCTCCCCCAGCACCCCCGGCCTCGAGTCGCCACCCGGCTGAGTCACGGGCGGTGCACACCCGGCGTCTGACTCTGCATGGGCCGCTCGGGCCTGGACTGACGCGGTCCGGAAGGGGCGGAAGCCCCGCGTCCCCACCCCCATCCCAGAGGGTCCCTGCGGCGGGTACCGGGGAGCAGCGGTATCTCCCCCAGAGGCCGCATTCCCACCCGGGCCCCGAGTCCTCCCGGAGAACCCCCCGCCCCGCGGGTGGCCTCGCCTCCTCAGATCTCCCCGGGAATCGTTTTTTCCCTAACCTGGCCTCCGTGCGCGCCCGCGCGACGGCGGGATCCCGGTGCCACCACCCCTCGGCCCCTCCTCCGCCGCCGCGCGGGACCGCGGTGGGGGAGGGGACGGGCGCGGTTTCGGGGAGGGGGTTGGAGGTGGACCGCGCCCACCGCCCTGGCCAAGGGGTGGGGGCCGCGGGGATGGCGGGGTCACCGGCCGGAACGCGCGCCCGTCTGACCTGCGGGGGTGTAGGCGGTGTGGACTGTGGACTGGAAGAGGTCCTTAGGTTTTCAAAAATAGTCTCGCTGTATGGAGAACAACACTGGACTCTTTTAAGTCCGCATCCCCTCGCCGGATTCGGCCCGGCTTGGTCCAGAGTGTAACTCTAAACATACTTATTAAGAAACTGTTGCTTTATTTTAACTCGTTTACATAAAATTTCCATTCTTGGGGGGATGGCGGTGGGCTTGTGGATTTCCTAAAATAACTTTTAATGGAGCGAAGCCTTCCATTATGGGAAGCGCCTACACGCGGAGAGGCGTCTGGGGGGCTGGGTTGCCGTCACAGCCCTGCCACCAACTGACTGAGCAACCGGGGCACGTCGCTGCCCCCGCTGCCCGTGTTAGGAGACTGGCCGCGGCGGGGCGATTGCACGAGCTGCCCCTAGGATTGAGAGCCGAGAGGCTGTCTCTCCTTTCCCTAACGTGCTCTGATTCCGCAGAGAGGCAAAGTGGAGTGAGATTATAAAGAAGATGCAAGCAGTTTGCTTTTCTGAATGGTGTGCTTTCCGCTCTGCTCCAGCTGTATTTATCAGGCAGACAAGGTCAAGGTAACCTTCACGGTCTGGTCGGTTCCATTAATTACAGAGTGCCCTTTCACCAGGAGGAGACCTCCATTGAGAACTTCACTTCCCACATCACTTGGGAACCTTCAGGCCTTTGAAGGCTCCTACTCCAAAGGGTCAGGAGGGGAGAGGCCCGGAGGGACTGCGAGGAGGGACTTTTCAGAGGGGGAGAAGAATGAAGGTGAACAGATGATGTCAGCTTGACGTGTCACATTTGGGGAGCCATAAACGGTTTATGGTCTGTCCCACGAGGCCCTTGCCCTCTCCACCCCCATGGCTCTGAGGGGCTGAGTAATGTGGATACCCCGAGGAGGTGCGGCCAGGAGACTCGACTGCCTGGTCATGCGCTCTGCTAACCTGTCTGGCTCCTTTCTCCCTCCCCTCTGCTCTGTCAGGGTGGGTGGGTGGGGGGGGGGTGGTGAGTGGAACAGAGCCTGCAGTGATGCTGTTTCACAAAGCCAGCGTCAGGGTCCCCTCCCACCGCCCCCCAGCAGCAAACACGTGCATTAGCATGTCTGATGGTTGAGAGGCAGCTGCAGGGGAGAAGCAAGTTTAATTTAAAATGATGGAGTGGGGGAAGAATGAAAGGCCACGATGAGAGCTCAACTTTGAAAGAAGGCAGGGAACAATTACTTTAAAACGTTTTAATTGGTCCTGTTCTGAAGAACTCACTCCTCCTTTGCTAAAACCCCAGGCCAGCTCAGACCTGCATTTCTGGATTGCCTAAGTGCTCCCTGTTTTTCCCCTTTGAACAGTGATTCTCGGAGTGAATGCCTCCTCTGCCCTCTCTCCATAGCCTTCTCTGTTTTGGTATATGGGTGTGTGGGTGTGGGTGTGTGTGTGTGTGTAGCTAGCTGGCTACTTATCTATCTTTATATAGCACATTTGTAGGCTCGCAGGTCAAAGGACTTGAAGGAGGAGAGGAGGGCCTTTCTAAGTTATTCTCTCTACTCCTCAGCCTGACTCACTTGGGGCGGGTCTACATTGCCATCTAAGTGAAGTGAGGGAGGAAAGTGGCTTCAAGAAAACGGAAAACCTTTTGAGAGAAAGGGTGACAGGCCTGAAGGTGAGGTGGAAACAGACACCCTACAAAAACGTTGAACTCCATTTCAAGTTACTTACCATTGACTGACTTGCACCAGATAGTAAGGCCAGGTTCTTTCCCACAAGAGGACTGCCTGCATCTTAATGGAAAAAGGGGTCAAAACTGGTCAGTCGACTCTGTTCAAAATGTTCAAAAATGGCAGATCCCAGGCCTGAGACGGGAAATGCTGAAGATGAGTCCGGAGCATCTTATGGTGCTGGGAAGTCAGGAAGTGCTCAAGACGAAAGGGATGTGAGTGTGTCAGAAGGACACGGGACCAACCTGAAAGAGGGCCCAGACCCAAACCTGGAACAATTGGAACAACAAAATCAATAAGTTAGTATTAGATTCTAATCCAAAACATAAAATAGGGGTCAGGTGGGGTGGTTCATGCCTGTCATCCCAGCACTTTGGGAGGCCGAGGCAGGCGGATCACCTGAGGTCAGGAGTTCAAGACCAGTCTGGTCAACATAGTGAAACTCCTTCTCTACTAAAAATGCAGAAATCAGCCGGGCGTGATGGTGGGCACCTGTAATCGTAGCTACTGGGGAGGCTGAGGCAGGAGAATCGCTTGGACCCGGGAGGCGGAGGTTGCAGTGAGCCGAGATCGTGCCACTGCACTCCAACCTGGGCGACAAGAGCAAAACTCCATCTCAACATAAATCAATAAATACGTGAAGAAAATAAATACCTGTGAATGAATCCATGCTAATATAAAGGCATGATTGAATAAGTAAATGAAGGAAAAAGACAAAACAAAAATTAAAAAAAAAATAAAAAAGTAAATGAAGGAGAAGAGACAATCTCTCATACAGATAATTTCAAGTAATTCATGTAGATAAAACTCTACATATCTATGTATGTAGGTAAACTCCCCTGAAGGGCGCAGAGCCTAATTCCCTCTCTGTTGAGGGTGTGCTGCCCTTAGTGATAGGGAAAGGGGTTGAGGCAGAGTGTAACCACAGTGGAGAAACCTTCAAATACTGCCTTACCAGGACTCAAGGTCAGCCCTGCCAGTGCTAAGGTGTGTTGCCAGCAGGTACCACAATATGATGGGATGGGAGTGGCCCTTCACCTCTGCGGACTGCTTCCCCCAAACCTAGAATTTCAGTCTAATGATGGGAAAAACATCAGACACAACCAGTTGAGGGACATTCTACAAAATACTTGACCAATGTGGAATCCTGGATAGGTTCTGGAAGAGAAAAAGGGTGTTAGGAAAAAATGAGTTGAATTGGAGTGAAGTATGGCGTTCAGTTAATAGTAATGTACCAACGATAGTTTCAAGGTTCTGACAAATATTGCCAGACTAATTCAAGATGGAAATTGAATATGGGATGATACAGAAACTCACTTTGCCACTTTCCTGTAAACCTAAAACTATTCTAAAAGAAAAGGTTAAAAAAAAAAAAAAAACAAGGCTGGGCGCCGTGGTTCACGCCTGTAATCCCAGCACTTTGGGAGGCTGAGGCAGGCGGATGACCTGAGGTCGGGAGTTTGACACCATCCTGGCCAACATGGCGAAAGCCCGTCTCTACTAAAAATACAAAATTAGCCCAGCATGGTGGCTCGTGCCTGTAATCCCAGCTACTGGGAGGCTGAGGCAGGAGAATTGCTGGAACCCAGGAGGCAGAGGTTGCAGTGAGCCGAGATTGCACCACTGCGCTCCAGCCTGGGTGACAGAGTGAGACTCTGCCTCAAAAAAAAAAAAAAAAAAGGTGGGGGGAAGAAAAGAAAAAAGAAATTATACAAAATAAGTTGATTTAAGCATTAAAACTTGAGAGCTGGGAGAGACTACCACTCCTCTCTTCCCTCCCCCTACACTCCCCCATGCAAATGGCAAATAAATTTAGAGAGTTCAAGAAGTTGCCTGGGGGGCATGAGGCCATCGAGAACCCTGGGGTCCTTGCCCCTTGTCTAAAACAAGGGTTCTCCCACTGGGCCTCTCTAGGTAGCAGTAAAACCCCCTTCACCAGCCTACAGGCCTGGAGAGAGCGAGCACATCTTTGGGGACAGACCGCAAGGAAAGGCAGCACCAGTACCAACCTGGTGACCTTAGACCAAAGTTTAATTCATCTGTGCCTCAGTTTACCTACCTTTATAGAGGATTTCCAACTACTATGCTATGTTGGTAGATCAGCCAAAAATGTTCCCTTGTTTTAAGTTAGACTTGTCTTGGTCTGTCTGGTTTCTCAGATTCCACTGGAGAGTCGTTTGTGCATGAAAACAGGGATATGAGGAACATTCAGGGGGCTAGTTCTGGAAAAAGATAACTGAGGGGAAGAAAGGGGAGACCAGAGCCGGCGGGTGGAGCCATCCATGGCTCTGTCTTGCACTCTGATTTCCAAGGGCCATTCAGAGGACATGCGGTCCAGCAAAGAGGACCCTGAGGCTCAAACAGAAAAGTAATTGGCCCAATGTCCCCCAGTTATTGGGCTACCCGCAATAGTGACCTCTGTACAAGTTGCCACTGGGATCATGGGTTTTATTTCCTTAAATAAAGTTTAGTTATATTTTTCATAATGCCTTTTCATTAAAGCACAGCTACCGGAGCTGACTTATCTTTCTGGCATCAACAATGCAAGTCTAAAAGGTATTTTTGTTTTTTGTTTTGAGATGAAGGCTTGCTCTATCTCCCAGGCTGGAGTGCAGTGGCGCAATCTCAGTTTAAAGCAACCTCCACCTCCCAGGTTCAAGTGATTCTTCTGCCTCAGTCTCCAGAGTAGCTGGGATTACAGGAGGCCGCTACCACACCCAGCTAATTTTTGTGACAGGGTTTTACCGTGTTGGCTAGGCTGGCCTTGAACTTCTGACTTCAGGTGATCTTCCTGCCTCAGCCTCCCAAAGTGCTGGGATTACAGGCATGAGCCATCGTTACCCGCCTATTCAATTTCTTAAAAGCTTTATTATTATTTTTTTTTTTAAGAGCATTGTAAATTCACATGCATTTGTAAGAAACAGTATGGAAAAATCCTGTGTAATCTTCACCTAGTCTCCCCCAAAGATGTTATTCTCTCACTAAGATTGTCTTATCTCTTGTGTGAGCTGAGGGAAGATCACCTAACCAGAATCTCTTCTCTTTTTTTGAGACAGAGTTTCACTCTTGTTGCTCAGGCTGGAGTGCAGTGGCACTATCTCAGCTCTCTACAACCACCGCCTCATGAGTTCAAGCGATTCTCCTGTCTCAGCCTCCGGAGCAGCTGGGATTACCACGCCCACCACCACGCCCGGCTACAGAATCTCTTCTTGTAGAGATAAGAAAACCACGGATTGTGGTGCTTCATGCCTTTAATACCAACACTTTGGGAGGCCAAGGCAGGTGGATTGCTTGAGCCTAGGAGTTGGAGACCAGTCTGAGCAATATATGGAAACCTCTCTGTCTATGAAAAAACACAGCAATGAGCTGGGCATGGTGGTGTGTGCCTGCCATGTACAGGCTGAGGTAGGCGGGTCACTTTGAGCCTGAGAGGTCAAGGCTGCAGTAAGCCGTGATAGTGCCACTGCACTCTAGACTGACTGACAGAGTGAGATTCTCTCTCAAAAAATTAGATCAGGCCGGGTGCGGTGGCTCAAGCCTGTAATCCCAGCACTTTGGGAGGCCGAGGCGGGTGGATCACGAGGTCAAGAGATCGAGACCATCCTGGTCAACATGGTGAAACCCCGTCTCTACTAAAAATACAAAAATTAGCTGGGCATGGTGGCACACGCCTGTAGTCCCAGCTACTCGGGAGGCTGAGGCAGGAGAATTGCTTGAACCCAGGAGGCGGAGGTTGCGGTGAGCCGAGATTGCACCATTGCACTCCAGCCTGGGTAACAAGAGCGAAACTCTGTCTCTTAAAAATAATAGTAATAAGTAAATAAATACAGTGAAGGCCTGCATTGTCCAAGTGACTTTCTCCAGATCACACCTGGGAATGGCAGGGTCTGGGGCTCTCTCTGGGGCCCTGTGGCTCCATCTATGTGAGATTCCATTTTCTGTCCCCCCGGGACTCCTGAGGTCAGGTCAAGTTGGCAAGCAGATGTAGACATATTCTGCCCTCCGACAACCTTTTCATCCAGTGGTCCAGCAAAAAAGGTCTATTTTCCACTCATGCTCTGTGTCCACTGTGGGTTGCCTGGAGGGCTCTCTGCTCTGGTCATCTCCACGGAGGGACATCCCATCTCTAGGTGGGTACGATTGCCAGTGGCAGGCAATAAGAGCAGGGCAACAGCATGCGGCTCTGCCACTCAACATTTCACTGGGTAAAGCAAGATGGATTGCTACCCTCACTCCAAGGCAGGGCACATGCAGGTCTACCTTTCACCTGGGAATGGAAACAGAAATCGCTGTTAGGCAGTCCTAATGAACACGCCACTATCCTCCGGCTTTGAGTTGGTCACTGGCCAGCCTCTTCATTTGCATGATGAGAGCGCTACTCTCCGTTTTCAGCTTTTCTGCTGTGCTGCCTTCTTTTTGGCAGGCTCCCAGAGCCGATGGGTCCCAGTCAAGGGGCCTTGCAGCCCCATATCCCCAGTGAGGGAGATCTGGGGAGGCATGCCCCCAATCCCCAAACCAATGAGCTCTGGAAGCTCCTCCTGGAAAAGCTAATGAGTAAGGCAGGAAAGAAGGAAGGAAGGGACTGTCATTAAAAACACAAGAGAGAGAATGGTTCTCGTACATGGTGATGCTGATTAGACCCCTTCGTCCTTCCTTTCCTCCCTCCCTCCCTCCCTCTTCCTGCCCTCCCTCCCTTTTTCCTTACCACTATCCTCTCCCTCCCTCCCTCCCTCCCTTCTTCACTCATAGCTAGAACATTCCAGACCCAAACACTGCAGTCTGGGTGGCAATTTTTTTTTTTTTTTTTTTTTTGAGACGGAGTTTCGCTCTTGCTACCCAGACTGGAGTGCAATGGCGCAATCTCGGCTCACCGCAACCTCCGCCTCCTGGGTTCAGGCGATTCTCCTGCCTCAGCCTCCTGAGTAGCTGGGATTACAGGCACGCGCCACCACGCCCAGCTCATTTTTTGTATTTTTTAGTAGAGACGGGGTTTCACCATGTTGACCGGGATGGTCTCAATCTCTTGACCTCGTGATCCACCCGCCTCGGCCTCCCAAAGTGCTGGGATTACAGGCTTGAGCCACCGCGCCCGGCTTGGGTGGCAATTTTTAACAGAAGTGTAGACCAATTGAGGTTCGAAGAGGAGGGTGACCATGAGCTGGACATCCTGCCCTGGGACGGACACCTGACAGAACAGGACATGTTCAGTTCTTGGAGAGGGTGAAAGAGGATGCAGGAAAGGTGTTCAAGGAGGGCCAGCAGGTGGAATTAGATACATTTGTCGTGTAGTTGCTGAAGGCAAGAGTGGGATCAATAGGTAGAAGGTAGGACAGGTGCATTGGTTCATGCCTGCAATCCCAGCACTTTGGGAAGGCAAGATGGGAGGATAGCTTGAGCCCAGTTCAAGACTAACTTAAGCAACATAGAGAGACAGCCTTTCTACAAAAAAATTTTTAAAATTAGCCGGGTGTGGTGGTGCACACTTGTACTCCCAGCTACCTGGGAGGCTGAGGTGGGAGGATTGCTTGAGCCCCGGAGGAAGAGGCTGCGGTGAGCCGTGATAGTGTCATCACTGCACTACAGCTTGGGCAACAGAGCCAGACCCTATCTCAAAGGAAAAAAAAAAAAAAAGAAAAAAAGAAAAAAGCTGGAATTATAACCAGGTAACTTTCAGCTTAGACTGGAGTCAGCCTTTTAAATAGAAAGTTCAGTCAGGAAGAATGGGTTTCCTCGAAAGCAGGGAATTCACCATTCCTGAAAGTCTTCAAACAGGCTGAATGACCTTTCTTATCAACTGTTTCTACTATTATTCCCAACTCTGGGTCCACAACGCCTGAGAAAAGAGACTGCACAGAATCTCTTATTTCAGGATCTAAAATTTCATCTTTAAATGAGGTCATCTACCTTCTAGCCTCAGAGTTGGTGTTTTCCATGTACAGCTAAATTTTATTATAATAATATTGGCCAGGCACAGTGGCTTACACCTGTAATCCCAGCACTTTGGGAGGCCAAGGTGGGCGGGTCATGAGGAGTTCAAGACCATCCTGGTCAACATGGTGAAACACCATCTCTACTAAAAATACAAAAATTGGCCGGGCGCGGTGGCTCAGCCTGTAATCCCAGCACTTTGGGAGGCCGAGGCGGGTGGATCACGAGGTCAAGAGATAGAGATCATCCTGGTCAACATGGTGAAACCCCATCTTTACTAAAAACACAAAAAATTAGCTGGGCATGGCGGTGCGTGCCTGTAATCCCAGCTACTCAGGAGGCTGAGGCAGGAGAATTGCCTGAACCCAGGAGGCGGAGGTTGTGGTGAGCCGAGATCGCGCCATTGCACTCCAACCTGGGTAACAAGAGTGAACTCCGTCTCAAAAAAAAAAAAAAAAGAAAAAAAAAAAGGAATGGATGAAATTAAAATTCTGAAGTTTGCATACCTAACCATGCACTTATGGTATTCAGAGTCTATTTCATTCATATGCCACATGCATAGAGTTTACTGCATTTGCAACTATGCAGCATCAAGTTGTTGCAAAGGAGCCTCTGGAAAGGACTTTCCTTCCTCCCAATGTGCATGCGTGCATGTATATGTAATATATCTACATATAATGAAGGTTATATATATGCATAATTGTATTATACCATATATAATTGTATACATGTACATAATAAATTTATATAATCTTCAATTACATGTATATATATTATATATACATACACACATATTGGGAGGAATATATACAATATATACATAATGGAAAATATAGAATTGAAGATGAGCATATTTAATATTCATCAAAGGGTAAAGGAACTTATCCATAGTTTGGATCAGAGCCTCAAAATCTAAATTCATGCCATGACTACCGTTTTTAAGATGTTGACTTCCCAGGACCCTATTCTTGTACACCTGATTCAATTTTTTTTTTTTTTTTTTGAGACAGAGTCTTGCTTGGTTGCCAGGTGCCAGGCTGGAGTGCAGTGGCACGATCTTGGCTCACTGCAACCTCCGCCTCCCGGGTTCAAGCAATGCTTCTGCCTCAGCCTTTCAAGTAGCTGGGACTACAGGTGCACACCACCATGCCCAGCTAATTTTTGTATTTTTTAGTAGAGACGGGGTTTCACCATGTTGGCCAGGATGGTCTCGACCTCTTGACCTCGTGATCCACCAGCCTTGGCCTCCCAAAGTGTTGGGATTACAGGCATGAGCCGCCATGCCAGGCCACCTGATTCAATTTTTGTGCCTACTAAGAAAGGCACCAAAGATTTCTTTAGGAGGAAATACCTGGTATTCTTATTAAACTTTTCAAAAGACATCATTTATGTGATCTCACTAGGTTTCTACAGTGTTCCCAGCCTTAGGAGGCAGGCAGAGTGATATTGCCAATCACATTTTTGTAGACACAGGCTCAGAGAAGTGACATTACCTGCCGGATGTCACACAGCCCATCTGGGACCTCAGGGCTCAAGCCCCTACCTCCTGGCTCCGAGTCTGGCCTCTGCCTGCGGACTCCCAGCTCTCGCTGTTGCTAGAGTGTGTGGTTCCTTTACTTGGCATGTCCACATTCCTGGGTTGTCCAGGAACACACATTCTTGGAGAGGAAGGGGAATAGATATTTTAGCCACATGCAACACACTGAGCTTGCCAGACACCTAATAGGGACACTCAGTAAATATTAATGAAAGAATGCAGCCAGGCCAGGCGCGGTGGCTCAAGCCTGTAATCCCAGCACTTTGGGAGGCCTAGGCGGGTGGATCACGAGGTCGAGAGATCGAGACCATCCTGGTCAACATGGTGAAACCCCGTCTCTACTAAAAATACAAAAAAAATTAGCTGGGCATGGTGGCACGTGCCTGTAATCCCAGCTACTCAGGAGGCTGAGGCAGGAGAATTGCTTGAACCCAGGAGGCGGAGGTTGCAGTGAGCCGAGCTCGTGCCATTGCACTCCAGCCTGGGTAACAAGAGCGAAACTCCGTCTCAAAAAAAAAAAAAAAAAAAAAAAAAAAAAAGAATGCAGCCACATTGGCTTACGCGCTGGCCAGATCCTTTAAAGTGTCAAGAATATTCCATGAGAGATTGAGTGTTAGGCTGGAAGGCTGTGTGGAGGCGGAGAGGACAGAAATGTCTGGAGTAATGGAGTGTGTTCTCTTGGAAGATGAAAATACCCACCCGCCCCAGGGGGAACCTATCTGTCACTGTCACAAGCACATAAGGAGAAAGGGAACATGCGTTTGTGGAGTGCCTTCTGGGACCTGCATTTTTCTTGCTGGACTGGGATTTATTCTGCTTCTCCTGTAACTTCTGCATCTCCAAGGCCAGTGGAGGACAATAGGGAACCACTGGCTGAGACCAAGGGTGGGTGCGACTTGTGGGGTGTGGAGTGGGGTGGGCAGGAGAGAGAATGGATGGGCCCACCCTCTCCTAGTGTCATGAGGGATTTACCGCCCATTGAGTAGGTGCTCTTTATCTGTCTTGACAGCAGAGGTCTACTTGGATAGGCAGTTCTGGGCACGCACCGCCAATTGTCGGGGTCTCTCCCCTAATCTGAGCGTTCATGCTCACAGAGCTGGTGTCCCCTGGAATCCAGGGGCTTGGAAGAGGGGGGAACTGAGCTGGAAGTGGAGAGTGAGGCAGAGGCCTGGACAGGAAACCCTTGGGGAGCCCCCAGCCTGAGGGCTGCTGCCCAGTAGACTAAAGTGCCAGGAGGAGGAAGGACGTGGGGGCAAACAGAGATCTTCAGTTCACCCAGAGCCTGTGCCTACCCTCTGTGACTACCCTCTCTTTGCATTGGGAGCTGTTGCGTCGTGTGGAAAGCACAAGCGAGGAAAGTGGGGCTCCTCTGGGAAAGCCAGAACCCAGACATGGATCAGGCTCCTGGGGCTTTTTCAGATGAGCTCATCCCTGCTTTCCTAGGCCTCTTTTGGCATTGAATGGCATTTTCCTTTGGTTCTTTCAAAAGCAAGATGTGTTTGTGTAATTTTAAACAAGTGACCAATTTCAGATCAACGTCAGAGAGTTTCTTCATCATCTCCATCATCAAATTTCACTTAACATGCTCTGCCCATTCCAAGAGAAAAAGAGGAATGAACGTGAGCTCTATTTGGACATACAGCTATTTAGTCCAAAAATGCAGCCGGCAGAGATTCCACAGCTGGAGAGCTGACTGGTAAGCACCCTGTGTAAGTGAACACACTCAGCAGGACGGAAGGAAGAGACCTGAGGGGGTGCGGGAGGGAGGGGAAGGGCTCCGGGTCACTCAGGGTTTTGTATGCCCAGGAAGGGAATTTGTCTTTGATCCAAGGGCGTGCAGAAGCCCTGCTGGGTGGTCGTGCCCTCAGATCAGCACTGAGCCTGACTGCCTGGCAGGGGAGGGGGACTGGGTGGGTCTGAGGAAGATGACAGAGGCTAGGCTAAGGTGTGGACCAGTCCCAGACAGATGCTGGGTGGCTGTGGAGTGTGGGTCGGGAGAAAAGCAGATGAGTGGAGAGGCATTTTGGAGGTAAAATGGATAGAAATGGGGCTGTAGGATAAGAAGTGAGGGAGAGGTTTGCTGTTCTTGGTTTCTGGCTGTGACCACTGCATGGTGAGGACTGAGCTTTCTGAACATGGAGTTCTGGAGGAAAAGCCTCCAGAGTGTTTGGGAGTGTCAGACGTGGTTGAACAAGGGCAACTCCATCTTGAATAGGGGCTGGGTAAAATGAGACTGAGACCTACAGGGCTGCATTCCCAGAAGGTCAGGCGTTCTAAGGCAGAAGATTAGATAGGTCAGTACAAGATACAGGTCAAAAAGACATTGCTGATAAAACAGGTTGCAACAGGTTGTAAAGAAGCTGGGCAAGACCCACCAAAACCAAGATGGTGATGAGAGTGACCTCTGGTCATCCTCACTGCTGTGCACCCTGACAGTTAACACATTCCAGGGCAACATCAGGAAGTTACCCTATATGGTCTAAAAAGGGGAGACATGAATAATCCACCCCTTGTTTAGCATATCATCAAAAAATAACCATAAAAATGGGCAACCAGCAGCGCTCAGGACTGCTCTGTCTATTAAGTAACCATTCTGTTATTCCTTTACTTTTTTTTTGAGATGGAGTCTCGCTCTGTTGACCAGGCTGGACTGTAGTGGTGCAATCTTGGCTCACTGCAACCTCTGCCTCCCGGGTTCAAGTGATTCTCCTGCCTCACCTCCTGAGTAGCTGGGACTACAGGTGCGCGCCACAATACCCAGCTAATTTTTTGTAGTTTTAGTAGAGAAGGGGTTTCACCGTGTTAGCCAGGATGGTCTCCATCTCCTGACCTCGTGATCCACCCGCCTCGGCCTTCCAAAGCGCTGGGATTACAGGCGTGAGTCACTGTGTGCTCTGCCAAGGCCAGATTTTTAATCTGAATCACGTTCTGCCTCTTTGGCTGTAATGATGGCTGCCTAAGACAGGCATGGGTGGCTGGCAGACCAGGTAGAAGGAAACCTGATCTTTCTCTCTCTCTCTCTCTCTTTTTTTTCCAAACAGAGTCTTGCTGTGTTGCCCAAGCTGGAGTGCAGTGGCATAATCTTGGCTCACTGCAACCTCCACCTCCTGGGTTCAAGTGATTCTCCTGTCTCAGCCTCCCAAGTAGCTGGGAATACAGGTGCATGCCACCATGCCTGGCTAATTTTTTGTATTTTTAGTATGGATGGGGTTTCATCATGTTAGCCAGGATGGTCTGAATCTCCTGACCTCATGATCCGCCCGCCTCAGCTTCCCAGAGTCCTGGGATTACGGGTGTGAGCCACCGCACCTGGCCAAGGCTTGATCTTTCTCTTCATCCCCTTTTGTATTCTTGGAATTGTATACCACTCTGCATGCATTGTATTGAAAATGCATTCAGGCCGGGCGCGGTGGCTCAAGCCTGTAATCCCAGCACTTTGGGAGGCCGAGGCGGGTGGATCACGAGGTCGAGAGATCGAGACCATCCTGGTCAACGTGGTGAAACCCCGTCTCTACTAAAAATACAAAAAATTAGCTGGGCATGGTGGCGCGTGCCTGTAATCCCAGCTACTCAGGAGGCTGAGGCAGGAGAATTGCTTGAACCCAGGAGGCGGAGGTTGCGGTGAGCCGAGATCGCGCCATTGCACTCCAGCCTGGGTAACAAGAGCAACACTCTGTCTCAAAAAAAAAAAAAAAAAAAAAAAAAAAAAATGCATTCAAAAATCAATAAAACAGAAGAAGCAAACAAAAAGTACCAAATAATTTGACTTTTGGAAAAATACACTACAGTGTTCAAACCTGACCACAGACGGTGGGTTCCGGTGTTGGGACTGAAGATGTAACCTTTATAATTCCTCCTGGCTCTAACCTCATTTTTACTGCATTTCTCCAACTTTTTCTTTTATGGTCTACCAGAATCTAACAATGCGAAATAACATTGTCTTCCCCCAACCTTGAAAGCCTTCAAAATAAATGTTTATGGGTTAGAGGAGGTTGAAAACTAAATCGGGCACTGCAGAATCCTGCCCACTGGGTATCTCCTCTCCATGAAAATGAATCCCTCTTCACTTCCTCCTTGCATCTCGTAATTACCAGGGGAGATATTTCCAGGACACAGGAAAATATGTATGACTCATAGTAGTACTAGAAAAGAAGTCAAAACACATTGTTTTTTCACTTAGCCCTCTCTTATTCCAACAGGGAAAAGATTCCCCCAGGTTTATTTGTTTGTTTTTAATTCAAACGCTAGCCTTAGCTCTTTGACGGAGTTCTAACTGGTCCTTATAAAACCCACCCAAGGGGCCGGGCATGGTGGGTCATGCCTGTAATCCCAGCACTTTGGGGAGACGGAGGCCGGCAGATCACTTGAGGTCAGGCGTTCGAGACCAACCTGACCAACATAGCAAAACTCCATCTCTACTAAAAATATAAAAATTAGCCGAGCGTGCTGGCACATGCTTGTAATCCCAGCTACTCAGGAGGCTCAGCCAGAAGAATTGCTTGAATCTGGGAGATGGAGGTTGCAGTGAGTCGGAATCGCACCACTGCACTCCAGCCTGGGCAACAGAGCGAGACTCTGTCTCAAGGAAAAAAAAAAAAAAAAAACCCACACAAACAAAATCCCAGCCACAAGAAAAAGTAGCTTCCTTCTTCATTACCCTATCACTTGGACAATTATCTCCTCTAAAAATTCATTTCCTTTGGGTGGCTCAGACCTCAGAATCCATGATAATATGCTAATTAGCATCTGTGTACCGCTCCGTTTACATCGCACTGGGGCTCTTGTGGTGTAAACGCCTCTTCCCAGCAACCTGCTGTGAGGACTTTGTTCTTGGAGCCTCACACTGAGTCTGGCACACAGAAGACACGAGACATTGTGAATTTCGCGTTTGTAGTATGAAGAAGGTAGACAGACTAGAAACTGACTTTCCTAAGGTCTCGAAGCTAGTAACAGAAAAGTCTATTAATCCTAAAATCGAGCTGAGGGCCTTTCTAGTCTCGCAGGTCTGCATCAAGAGAATGACCAAGAAGCCTTGGCCGTCACTGCTTCAGTGGGTCCCAGTACGTGCCGGGGGCAGCAAGTGTGGCCACCTGTATGACCCCTTTGCTGTAGTCCCAATTCCCTACTATAGATGAAGCATCACTCATCCTTCTGCAGGCTTTCCGTTCTGATTCACCATTACCAGTGTGTCTCATAGCTCAGATCCTAACCAGAACTTACTAGGCAGAATTCAGCACCAGAGTCACCTTTTGAAGGACTTTTGGGAGAGGATTGGGAAAGATAAAAAGAGGAAAAAAAAATTAAGAAAACAGAAAAGGATAATTTGGTAGCCCAAGGTGACCAGGAACTTGGGACTGCCCAGTTGAGTGTGACTGGAAGTTGGAATGAAGAACTTGTCTGCAACATGGACAGCGAGAAACACCACCAGGGCCCCTCACAGTCCATCTGGGTTAGGCTCAACACTGATTTCCTTGCTTTGTTGTCTTTAAAATCAAATTTTTCACCAGGCATAGTGGCTCACACCTGTAATCCCAGAACTTTGGGAGGCTGAGGTGGCTGGATGACCTGAGGTCAGGAGTTCAAGACCAGCCTGACCAACATGGCCAAACCCTGTCTCTATTAAAAATACAAAAAATTGGCCGGGCGTGGTGGCTCACACCTATAATCCCAGCACTTTGGGAGGCCAAGGCGGGTGGATCACGAGGTCAATAGATCGAGACCATCCTGATCAACAAGGTGAAACTCCGTCTCTACTAAAAATAAGCTGGGCATGGTGGCGCACGCCTGTACTCCTAGCCACTCAGGAGGCTGAGGTAGGAGAATTGCTTGAACTCAGGAGGCGGAGGTTGCGGTGAGCCGAGATCGTGCCATTGCATTCCAGCCTGGGTAACAAGAGTGAAACTCCGTCTCAAGAAAAAAAAAAATACAAAAAATTAGCCGGACATGGTGGTGGGCACCTGTAATCTCAGCTATTCAGGAGGTCGAGGCAGAGAATTGCTTGAACCTGGGAGGCGGAGGTTGCAGTGAGCCAAGATTGCACCAATGCACTCTAGCCTGGGTGACACAGGGAGACTGTCTCAAAAAAAAAAAAAAAAAAAAAAAAAAAAATCAGCCAAGTGTATGTCTCTTCATTTATACTATAATGACAAATAATAATTTTTAATTTTTTGTGGTTGGCATATGAGAGCATTATTTAAGTACCCCCATTCCTGAGGCATCTCAGCCAACTCCACTGCTAAGGGCACTTTCCTTCCACTCATCTTAAAACTGGCATAACTTCCTAACATGACAGTTTGACTCAGGTAAGCCCTGCTCTTTATCTGAGGGGTGGAGATCATGGCCATCTCTATAGTTATTTGAGGAGAAACTTCTCTGTAACTGTAGACGATCTAGTGTTTTCCTCCAGTGTTTTTCTACAGGAGAAAACTGCCTTCTGAGGGAGATGCCCTCCCAGACCCTACTGCAGGGACCTCACTTTCATCACTGACTTCCTATGGCTTGGGAGTGTTTATAGGTAAAGTTATACTCTTAGGTGGTAAGTGTAGCTTGGGTATTGAAAGTTAGCTCGGGCCGGGCGCGGTGGCTCAAGCCTGTAATCCCAGCACTTTGGGAGGCCGAGGCGGGTGGATCACGAGGTCGAGAGATCGAGACCATCCTGGTCAACATGGTGAAACCCCGTCTCTACTAAAAATACAATAATTAGCTGGGCACGGTGGCGCGTGCCTGTAATCCCAGCTACTCAGGAGGCTGAGGCAGGAGAATTGCCTGAACCCAGGAGGCGGAGGTTGCGGTGAGCTGAGATCGCGCCATTGCACTCCAGCCTGGGTAACAAGAGCGAAACTCCATCTCAAAAAAAAAAAAAAAAAAAAAAAAAAAAGAAAGTTAGCTCGAAGAGGCCGTGCGTGGTGGCTCACACTTGTAATCCCAGCACTTTGGAACACTAAGGCGGGTGGATCACCTGAGGTTGAGAGTTCTAGACTAACCTGACCAACATGGAGAAACCCTGTTTCCACTAAAAATACAAAAATTGGCCGGGCATGGTGGTGCACGTCTGTAATCCCAGCCACTTGGGAGGCTGCGGCAGGAGAATCACTTGAACCTGGGAGGCAGAAGTTGTGGTGAACCAAGATCGCACCATTACATTCCAGCCTGGACAACGACAGAGAGACTCCATCAAAAAGAAAAGAAAAGAAAAGATAAGTTAGCTTCAAGAAAACAAAATTTCTTTTTTTTTTTTTTTTTTTTTTTGTGACGGAGTTTCACTCTTGTTACCCAGGCTGGAGTGCAATGGCGCGATCTCGGCTCACCGCAACCTCCGCCTCCTGGGTTCAGGCGATTCTCCTGCCTCAGCCTCCTGAGTAGCTGGGATTACAGGCACGGAACACCATGCCCAGCTAATTTTTTTGTATTTTTAGTAGAGACGGGGTTTCACCATGTTGACCAGGATGGTCTCGATCTCTTGACCTTGTGATCCACCCACCTAGGCCTCCCAAAGTGCTGGGATTACAGGCTTGAGCCACCGCGCCCGGCCAAGAAAACAAAATTTCATTCCTTTTTTTTTTTTTTGAGACAGGTCCTAGTTCTGTCATTTAGGCTGGAGTGCAGTGATGCAATCTCAGCTCACTGCAGCCTCTAGCTCAGGGTCTTAAGCAATCCTCTCACTTCAGCCTCCAGAGTAGCTGTGACTACAGGCATGTGCCACCATACCCGGCTAATTTTTGTATTTTTTGTAGGGACAAGGTCCCACTATGTTGCCCAGGCTGGTGTCCAATTCGTGGGCTCAGGCAATCCTCCCACCTCAGCTGTCCAAAGAGCTGGGATTATAGGCGTGAACCACCATGCCAGGCCTCGTTCCACGTGTGGTGGCTGATATTTGCAATTTTTTCTTTTTTGTTTTCTTTTTGATAGGACAATTAGGACTCTGATCACCTTTGTCTGACTAGTCAACTCAGCCAATCTAGTCCAAAATATTTCTTCATTTGGGAAACCTTTTGAGGCCTCTCCAGACATAGTAAGTCCCTTGAGTTTCTGTTCTTAGAGCCAGTGCCTTCATTCTTGCTGCCGGGTGGCACAGATTCCATTTCATGAGCGTTCGTGGCTCTCTTAGGCTATGGGCTTCCTGAGGGCAAAGGCCGATTAATAGTCACATTTATATCCCTTAGAGGTCTCTCCTGGATCTTGGCTCAAATCAGCTCTGAATCAGTGTTGGCTAAATGAGTTGAGAATCATGTGAACACATTTTTGCTCCAAAAAGGAAAGCTCTCATTTTCTCAGATGGGGCAGGCTCCTTCCGACAGCAGTATTTATCTTTTTTTTTTTTTTTTTTTTTTTTTTTTTGAGATGGAGTCTCACTCTGCCGACCAGGCTGGAGTGCAGTGGGGTGATCTCGGCTCACTGCAACCTTGACCTCCTGGGGTTCAAGTGATTCTCCTGCCTCAACCTCCCAAGTAGCTGGGATTACAGGGGCACACCACCATGCCAGGTTAATTGTTTTGCAGTTTAGTAGAAACAGGGTTTTACCATGTTGGCTAGGCTGGTCTCAAACTCTTGACCTCAAATGATCTGCCTGCCTTGGTCTGCCAAAGTGCTGGGATTACAGACAAGAGCCACTGCGCCTGGCCCCAATGGCAGTATTTCCTTGTATTTATTAGGCTGTCCATCCTGGGTTAGGACTTGCACCTGACTGATATCTGGAATGACTTTTGATTAGGATGGGCGTGTTTCCTCACTGACTCTGGCCAGGGTCATGACGAAGCAGCCTCCACCCTTGCTGTCTGGGATGAGACATTGGCCTCTGTTGTCACCAGCTTCTTCCTGTAGTAACTGCCTCACGGAGACAGAAGCCGTCTACAGCATCATTTCCATGTGGGACCTTGCCAACTTGTCCTTTTCTACAAGGACATCAGAACAACAAATTCCAGGAAATGAGAAATGCAGGCAGAGATTTTTTTAAATTCTAAAATTTGTGTTGTTTTTCTTTTCTTTTCTTTTTTTTTTTTTGAGACAGAGTTTCGCCCTTGTTACCCAGGCTGGAGTGCAATGGCGCGATCTCGGCTCACCGCAACCTCCGCCTCCTGGGTTCAGGCAATTCTCCTGCCTCAGCCTCCTGAGTAGCTGGGATTACAGGCACGCGCCACCATGCCCAGCTAATTTTTTGTATTTTTAGTAGAGACGGGGTTTCACCATGTTGACCAGGTTGGTCTCGATCTCTCGACCTCGTGATCCACCCGCCTCGGCCTCCCAAAGTGCTGGGATTACAGGCTTGAGCCACCGCGCCCGGCAATAAAATAATTTTTAAAAAAACACAAATTTGTTTTATTTATTTATTTTTGAGACAGAGTTTCCCTCTTGTTGTCCAGGCTGGAGTGCAATGGCACGTTCTCAGCTCACCAATACCTCTGCCTCTTGGGTTTAAGTAATTCTCTGGCCTCAGCCTCCGGAGTAGCTGGGGTTACAGGCATGCAGCACCACACCTGGCTAATTTTGTATTTTTTTTTGAGACGGAGTTTCACTCTTGTTACCCAGGCTGGAGTGCAATGGTGCGGTCTCGGCTCACTGCAACCTCCGCTTCCTGGGTTCAGGCAATTCTCCTGCCTCAGCCTCCCGAGCAGCTGGGATTACAGGCGCGCGCCACCATGCCCAGCTAATTTTTTGTATTTTTAGTAGAGACGGGGTTTTACCATGTTGACCAGGATGGTCTTGATCTCTTGACCTCATGATCCACCTGCCTCGGCCTCCCAAAGTGCTGGGATTACAGGCTGGAGCCACCACCCCCGGCCCAAGATACAAAATTCCATAGAGTAAAGTTCTCCTCCCAGTTCTGTTCTTCAGCTGTCCAGTGGCCCTCCTTGGAGGAAAATGCATCTACCTGTGACTGGAGATTTGAACGTTTCTGTTGTCGTCACTCTTTCCTCTTTCTGGGTGTTTCTCTCGTCTCCTCCACAGCAACATTCATTTCACTCTTCCCTGACTCCAAACCCCGGTACCTAGCTGCATGCTCTGGACAGGCACCTGGCAAATGCTGGGGATCAGCTGAGAGCTTGTCTGTAATCCAAGAATATTTGTGGAGTCTGGGCTTAGAGCATCTTTGTTTGATAGTGAATTAGATGCATTTTCATTCAGTTATGTTCTTGTTCTTCCAGGAGAAGCCGAGAAGCTTGGATTGTCCCATCAGCCCGCCTCGTACTGTCTTCCTTCCCCAAGCCATCACTTCCATTTGTATTGCTGCCAGTTGAGGATGGTTTAGGGCTCACTCACACATTTTTCAGGGGATGATTGTGCAAGAAATGTTGATGTTTTCCAATACTTCTTTGGCCTCTTCAATTGTTTCTTCTTTTGTTTCTGCAAGAAAAAAAATCTTTACCCCTGTCCTTACTCCCATCAACACAAATCCATACATGCACGGGGGCCTCTCTCTGCCCTTCTCTTCTGGAAACCACTGAAAATGAGCAACGAACTGAAAGGCAGACTCCTGTCTTCTGTAGACAGGTGCTTTTCAACTTTTAGGTATCATTGTTTTGAGGTGTCAAGAGTTTTGGTGATTTTTTTCCCTTTCTCTTTCTCTCTCAAGTCAGGCCCCTCCAGCAGCCCGCCTCTCACCTTGGAAGGTGTGGAGAATTCACCTGCTTTTTTGGCCATTTTCGGTCCACTCTGCTGCTCTCCTTCCTGGTGCATTCTAAAGTCCCCTGGCAGCTCAGAGACCATGGGCCTTGGAGCAGTTCCCTCGACTTCCTCTCTCCTCTGGATGCCTAGCCAGCAACCGGTCAAGAGGCAGCCCCACAGTCCTCCGGGCAGCAGGGGCCGGTGATTAAGTAGCCAGGTCTTTAGCTGATTCCATCCTTGTTTGTCATAACTCTGCTACAAGTTATTTTGGTCTCTGTGACTTGTGGCGGCACCATGATTAGGGTTTGATTACTATCACCAAAGCGACTAAAAGATGAAAATAGAAGCCACAACAGGAAATAAACAACTGCAAATGAGATATTTTATTCCATATTCCCTGCCAGCAAATGATTAGAATCAAACTCATTCACAATAGTTTGGTGAACTCCTAAACTTTTTTTTTGAAGGGTCAGAATAGTCTGAAACTGTGCATTTGTTGGCTTCCTTTGTGCCTGTGGAAGGAAAAGAAAGAAACTCCCTCTCTAGGCACACCAGCCAGCCTGGAGTTCCTCTACTGCCAGAATTTCGGCTTCTTTCTTGGAATGGAGATGGGTAAGAATGTGACGGGTGGGGCTATCAGGAAGGTTGGGATGTTAACTGATTCACAGGATGCCAGGGAGCTATAAAGCAGCACCAATCATTTAGCTACTTGCTCAGCACCCCACCCACCTTCGACCTAGGGTAGCAAAATGGAAGAGGAAAGCCATGTAGAGAGGGGTGACACCTGAATTAATACAACTACAATTACACTATATGGGAACATATCTCTGCAAGTACATGCATGTTCCACCCAGACAAACTGTGATGTCAGACTCCACTACTGAAACACCCATGAAACCTACTTGCCCTGTGTGTGCTCTGGCCTCTCATAGAGCCTTAGCACTGCTGGCCAGATCTCCAAAAGATTCTTCAGATTCTCTGTTTAGCCAAGAAGCTTAATTAGAATTATGACCTCTGCTTTTTCTGCTTATTTAAGTCCTTCCTGTTTCGATGAAGCCTGGTCTGACCACTCTCAAAAAGTGAAGATCTTTTAGGGAGACCCAGAACAGAGAGGGAATGAGACCCTAAAGGGAAGAAAACTTACCCAGAAAACCTCATAAACTCTGCCAAGTGCTGGCCTAACGTGGGGATCACTGTTGGCCCAAGTTGCTTAACCAGTGAGTGGCAATGCCCCAGCCTGGAATCAGGTTTTCTACCTCTAGTCTGGTACTCTTTCTAAGGTGAAAATATGATACATTTCCTAGACACCTTAAAAATCCCATTTCTGTCTCTTCCATCTTCCCTTGTCTATTTCGATAGGATCAGCCCTTCTCCATTCTCTCCTGTGATTTCTTGGCTGCTGTCTTTACAGTGTGCTTTTTAGAATGTCTTATATACACACATAAGGTTTCCATGCCCTTTTCACCAAGCCATATTTTAATTTACAACAAAATTATGATGTTATACAGTTGCAGTTTATGTGGCCTTACACAGTAAGTGTTCAGAATGGCAGCTTCTGTCCTGTCCAGCAGATTTCCACACGGCTTGGCATGCTATCTTCCAAGTCAGTGTTAGGATCTCCTTGCCTGGGGATAATCATGTAAGCAATGTTGCTGATTTCTTTGGTGGGGTGGAGGAAGGGTCCAAATGGCCCTTAAGCCCTAAGTGTTGATTTCTAAATATTTATTAAGTATCTACTAATTGTTACTATGTTAAAAATCTTTTTAATTGCTGGAGGGGGGCGGGGCGTGGTGGGTCGCGCCTGTAATCCCAGCACTTTGGGAGGCCAAAGAGGGTGGATCACCCGAGGTCAGGAGTTGAAGACCAGCCTGACCAACATGGAGAAACCCCTTCGCTACCAAAAAATACAAAAATTAGCCAGGTGTGGTGGCACGTGCCTGTAGTCCCAGCCTCTGCGGAGGCTGAGGTGGGTGAATCGTTTGATCCGGGGAGGCGGAGGCTGCAGTGAGCCGAGATAGAGCCACTGCACTCTAGCCTGGGTAACAGAGTGAGACTCTTAAAAAAAAAAAATTCTTTAAAACCCCCATGAGTTTCATTGCTGGCCTGATCTCACAATTCTCAATGGCTTTTAAAAAAAAATCGTATTTTACTGAATATGAGGTGAGGTTAGATCACTATGCCAACTAGCGGTCTCATCAATACTGATGTGTATTTAAATCATTACGTTTCGCAGAACTATCAGCTTTCACGCTGTAAACGCTTTCATGCCCTAGCAATGCCATGCCTGTTTCTATGCAGTAACCCGCCGGCTTGGGTATATGTTTCTTCCAGACCTGGGGTCAAGGAATAAAATCTCTGACCTTAAGCACCTTGAAAGCTACGAGGCCCAGAAACAGGCCCTCCATGCAAATAAATGCCATAGGCAGGTCTGTTCGCTGGGTAACCTTCCCGCGCCGGGAGGCAGGGTGGCGGGTGGCGGAGGTCTTCCGGGCCCGGGAAGAAACCTGCCGCAGACGCGCAGGAGAGCCCTCCCTCCCGCTCCCCTTCCCCCGCCCCCTTCTCCCGCCAGGATGCTGCCCCTCGCAGCTCGTCAGCCGGCCAAATGCATTCCAGAGCTGTGCACAAGACACACTTCTCCAGGCAGTCCTAGAAACCGGAGCCGGGAGCGGAGAGGGCGGGAGGGAGCGCGCGGCCGCCGCTGAGGTCATAATCGCGCTGCCTCCCCGCCCTCGGCGGCTGTTCCCTCCAGCGCACACTTCCCAGGGCCTCGGTCCAGTCCGGTATAAATGTCTTTTAAGCCGAGACAGCGCTCTTCCCGTTGCCCTCCGGCGCAGCCAAGGGATCCGCCGCCAGGGCCTTTAAAACAAAACCAATGAATGAAGCGCTAGGGTGAGCGCGCGCGAGATGGCCACCGCGAAGCCCCGCCGGGTCGAAACCCGGCCACCGACCCGCTCGCTCAGCTCCAAAACTCGCGGCGAAGCCCGCTTGCTCCCTGCGTTTCCAATTTCTCCATGGCTCCGGCCGGAGCTCAGTAGATTCTGGGAGCTTCGCTGGCCCCCACCTCTCTCCTCTCCATCGGTACCCCGTCTACAGACCCGGGAGGGGGTGGCAGTGGCGGGGGGTTGGAGGAGAAATAGCTTTTAGAAACCCGATCTGTTGTTTGCGAAACACAATCGCTTTTTTTTTTTTTTTTTTAAAGCGACAGGGTGTCTAGACGGCCACGTGACGAGGCCGGAGCCGGGCGCGCCACTGCGCAGTGGAACCAGCCGAGCAGAGGGCCGGAGGGGGGGGGTGGACGGGGGGGCGGGGAGGAGGAGGAGGAGGCGGCGGCGGCGGCGGCGGCGGCGGCTGGGGGCGGGGGAGGGAAGAGGGAGGAAGGGGGAGGGAAGGGGGCGGGGGCGGGAGGCCTTGCGGGAGGCGGCGAGCCCCGGGCACACTCGCTTGCTGCTCGGCGCACGGAAGAGCCTGTCCCCAAGCCGCGCCAGCCGAGCCAGCCGGGCGCCGTGCTCGGTCCGCTGGCCGCGCGGGAGAGAGCTGCCCGAGACAGAGCCAGCCCGTCGGCGCCGAGCCGCCGAGCGCCCGGCCCCGGAGCCCCTGAGTGCGGCGCGGCGAGCCCTTGGCGGCGGCAGAAGGACCCGAGCGCCAGGAGAGGGCGGACGGGGGACAAGGAGGCTCCCGGGCGCGACGAGGAGAGTCTCGGAGGAGGAGGCGCCGAGAGGACACCGGGGCCTCTTGCCGCCGCAGCTGGGTCGAAGCGAGCAGCCCACGCGGGGAGCCCCGGCGGCCAGCCGCGGCCAGGGGAAGGGACACAGGCGGCCCCCGCACTAGCAAGCAGCTTGTGCCCAGGGGGGCGAGAACGCGCTACCCGCCTGGGGCCCGCCGCCGCCGCCGCCGCCGCGCCGCCCTCCCCTGTGCTGTCAGCCCCGCAGGGCTCAGCCGCCGCCGCAGCATCTTCTGCCCCTGCGCCCCCGCCAGCCTCGAGGAAGTCCCCGCTGAGGACCTGAGCCCCCAGGCGCGCAGGAGGGAAGACCAGAGACTCCCCTAAATCACCAAGATGCGCAGGATTGAAGCAGTCTAGTCAAAGCTTTCTGTGGATTAAAAAAATACACGATTTTTTTTTTTTTTTAATTTTGGCAGAAGAAAAGGAGAGGAAGACCAGCGGGGCTCTGCAAGGAAAAAAAGGGGAGGGGTGTAACTCGTGGATGCGTTTTTCCACCCCTCAAACATCTTGTACACTTTGTAAACATTTTCTTTTTTTAAGCCCCAGCTCCAGCCCGACGCCCCCAGACCTCCGAGGTCCGTGGAGGTGGTGTTTTTCATTTGGAGCTTTGCATATTTTGGTTGTTAGGTTTTGAGAGAGCCTTATTTCGCCAGACGTCTCCTGCGGGGTGAAGTCCACTCGGCCCCCTCCCCTGAGCCTTCGTGTGCACAAAATTCGAAGAGATCCGGTTACTAAGGATATAGAGGAAAAAAATAAATCGCGTGCTTGCTTCTCTTTTTTTTTTTAATTGCCTGCTTCTCCCCACCCCCAAATTAAGTTGCTTAGCAAGGGGGAAAGAGGCTTTTTCCTTTTTCCAGCAGCCCAGCCGAACGCCTTTCGTTTTTTGCCCCAGCTGATCTTCCATGTAGGAAGCCGAGGCTGGCGAGCCCGACATTCGGGAGCCACTGCGGGGGGGCCTCTTTTTGGGGAGGCGCCGACGGGGGCAGGCTCGGCCGTCCCCAGGAAAGCGGCGGCCGGGTTCCTCCGGGGCGCGCCGGGGCCCGAGAGCCGCGCAGGGCGCGGGCCGCGCGGGGTGGGGCAGCCGGAGCGCAGGCCCCCGATCCCCGGCGGGCGCCCCCGGGCCCCCGCGCGCGCCCCGGCCTCCGGGAGACTGGCGCATGCCACGGAGCGCCCCTCGGGCCGCCGCCGCTACTGCCCGGGCCCCTGCTGCTGCTGCTGTCGCCTGCGCTTGCTGCCCCAACTCGGAGCCCGACTTCTTCATGGTGTGCGGAGGTCATGTTCGCTCCTTAGCCGGCAAACGACTTTTCTCCTCGCCTCCTCGCCCCGCATGTTCAGGACCAAACGATCTGCGCTCGTCCGGCGTCTCTGGAGGAGCCGTGCGCCCGGCGGCGAGGACGAGGAGGAGGGCGCGGGGGGCGGCGGCGGAGGAGGCGAGCTGCGGGGAGAAGGGGCGACGGACAGTCGAGCGCATGGGGCTGGTGGCGGTGGCGCGGGCAGGGCTGGATGCTGCCTGGGCAAGGCGGTCCGAGGTGCCAAAGGTCACCACCATCCCCACCCCCCAGCCGTGGGCGCCGGCGCGGCTGGGGGCGCCGAGGCTGATCTGAAGGCGCTCACGCACTCGGTGCTCAAGAAACTGAAGGAGCGGCAGCTGGAGTTGCTGCTCCAGGCCGTGGAGTCCCGCGGCGGGACGCGCACCGCGTGCCTCCTGCTGCCTGGCCGCCTGGACTGCAGGCTGGGCCCGGGGGCGCCCGCCAGCGCGCAGCCTGCGCAGCCGCCCTCGTCCTACTCGCTCCCCCTCCTGCTGTGCAAAGTGTTCAGGTGGCCGGATCTCAGGCATTCCTCGGAAGTCAAGAGGCTGTGTTGCTGTGAATCTTACGGGAAGATCAACCCCGAGCTGGTGTGCTGCAACCCCCATCACCTTAGCAGACTCTGCGAACTAGGTAAGAAGTTGCCCCGCCACCCCCAATATTTTCCGGCGCGCCAGTGCTGGAAGAAAAGCCCCTAGGGCAGTGCGTATGCAGCCACCCCTCCAGGGGGAGTGTACAGCCCCTCCTGGGAGGAGACTTGTTGGGAAAAGTAGAGAAGGGACACCGGGAAACTCGAAGGGCATTCCCTGGGGGTTCCCTTCCAGGTTTTCTCCTGTGTTGCCCCGAAAGGGTCTGTGGGCACTGCTCCTGCACACAGTGTACCAGACGTGCGGTTAAAAATTAGACGCCTTCATTTCCGGATCAACAAGGGGGTGCAGAGGGAGGTGGGGGGCCACGCCTCCCCGCACCCGGAAAGGCGTTAAGGTGTGTGGCCGAGTTGGATTCGGTCCAAGCCCGCCAAGGAAGGTTGGGAGAAGCGAGCTGTGAAAGCTGGAAGGAATCCTCTCCTTTAGTAAATACGGATAATCACGTTGAACACAAGTGGCTCAGATACTGCCGTGGCCGTGCAGCCTTGGAGTTTTGGGGCAAAGAGGGTTAGGATGGAAGGCCGAACTGGGTATCTCCTTTCAACTCTGCCAGTTCCAGGGTGCTGAGGAACAAACAGCCAGGAGAAGTTGGGTGTCCCCTACTTTTTCCTTTCTTCTGGACAGAGAAGTCTAGTTAGATAGTCGGCCCCCGGCGCCCCGGTGACGTTGTCTCCCCTTATTGCGCTGGGGCCTGGACTTCTCTGCTGAGACCCTGAAACTCCTTCGCTTTTATTCTCTCTGCTTTTTCCGTTCCTTCCTTTTCTCTACATTTCTGTACACGGAGTGTGTTGTGTGGGTTCACCCCGGGTGTCCGCAGATCCCCCAAGTTCACCAGCACGCTTGGGATGCATCTCCCGAGTGCTCTGGGAATGGGGAGCCCCGTGTCCCCGGCGCGGGTGCCCAGCGGACCGGCGGGGGCGGAGGTGAATTGCACCCCTGGGGGGCGGGTCGGGGCGGGGAGCCGGGGTTGTTGGGAACTGGGTCTGGAGTCTGCCGACGAGGAGGGGGCACGGTCGCCCCCCGCCCTGTGAACTGTGAAGTGCGCGGCCCCGGCTGAGCCACTGGTTTCCAGCCGGGCCAGCCGAGCGCGGCGGCGTCGGCCGCAGACGTGGAGGAGCAGAGCGCCGAGGCTGGCGCCAGGCGGCCTCTTTTGTTTATCTGACAGCTAAATATCAAGGCAATCACCGCCTCGCGGCCCTGCCTCCAACCCCCACAGCTAAGACAAACAGTTGGGCTAAAAGAATGCCTCTGTTATCATAAGTTTCTATCTCTTTTTCTCATGGCTGGGCCTTTATTTTCTCTTGCTTTTTTAATTTCAGAGTCTCCCCCTCCTCCTTACTCCAGATACCCGATGGATTTTCTCAAACCAACTGGTGAGTAGCTGATTTTTAAAAAAACCCTTCCTATCGAAGTTAGAAATAGAGCCTGTAGAACCTGGGCTTCTATGTGTAGGCAAAGGCCTGGGAAGGAAGGTGCCAGGCTTGCTTCAGGTTGGTTCTAGGTTTCCTCTGTTGGAAGTTTGGCGAATTTTTCTGTTGTGGCTGGGTTTTTGTTTTGTTTTTGTTTGTTTGTTTGTTTGTTTGTTTTTGCAAAGACGTACCCTTGATGTGCTTTACGTTTTGTTCTTTTTTCACGTATTTGCACTCTGTGGCCTGGGGGCTCGGCTTTAACACGTGGATGCTTTTAGTTCTGAAAGAAGTATCTTGGGACCCAAATAGGACTGGTTGGTGGGGAAAGCTTGGAGACTTCGTGAGTGCCGGAGCATCTGGAAAGGGTGATTAGATGGATGGGAAGACGTTTTTAAAAGGTACAAAGAAAACTTTGGTCTGGAGTAGACACTAGAACATTTCAATAGAGGCAACAGCCAGTTAAAGAATAGTGGGTTCCCCCTGCCCCAGTCACTTGCAAGTCACCCTTTCCCGGGGCTTTCTCAGTATGCTCCGTAGGGACCATCAAAGTTTTGAGCATAGCTCTGCCTGTCTGTTGCTTTGTCACTGGCTGGCATGGAGCCAGGGCAGCCCATTTGAGACTGGCACCAGCCCTGTTGTGGTTGTCTGCATTCAACTTCTAGCCCGCAGCAGCACAGGTGATCCTCCTCTGGACCTCACAGTGCTGGGGGCAGGGTCAGCAAAATGAACTTGGGGGCGACACAAGGACGAGCCTCAATTCCTGGCACTCCTTCTTACAGTAGGAGATAGATCTCTTTGCTAAAAGTACAGGCTGTATGTAACCTTGGTTTTTGTGCCCTGTATACTGGTGCCTGTAAAAACATTAATACTTGGGACATTTTATTTTGCCAGGGTTCTGGGAGAAGGAAAAATGAAGGGTTGGGCACCATTTAGCTCCTGGAATTCTGCAGTTCCTTCCGCCTCATGTGTTTTGGCTGTTGGGCTTTTCCCCCCACTAATTAAAAGTTTTGCTGGGGCGTTGTCATAAATTAAATACTTTAATGAACGTGTAACCGAAGCCCATACTCTGCAGCCAACCCTCCTGGGACTCCACCAGCTCCCTCAAGTTGGGAAGGCGTTCCTGCTTGCCTGGTGCCCGTTCTAATAAGTGGCCCACAAAGCATGTGATATTTTGCTTTCGATTTACAAAACACCAGATCAATGGTTATTAATGAGGAGATACCCAGCTCTCTGTATTTGTAACAAAGGTTCACTGGAATTACCAAGCTCTGTTTTCCTAAAGACTGTAACTTGACTGGGTTTTGGCTGAAAGAGTTAAGAATTCTTTTTATGAAGTTAGTTTTCCAAGGGGCCACCTCTGACCTGTTTTTGTTTTTCCTTTCATATTTTTCAAATTTGGAGGTTTTCCTTAAAAGAGAGAGAACAGTGACCTTAGCCCCAGGGGTAAAAACCAGCGGGGGTAAATGTTTGCAGAAACCTCCAAAACCCATAGAAAAGAAAGGCCATGTTCCCTTTAGTTTCCTGCAAAGACTCTGGGATAAATCTGTTCTCAGGATTTAAGCAGTCCTTCTGCCGGCCCGGACCTCATTTTCCGCGAGTGGAGTGATCTATTTATTCATTAGCAAGTGTTGACATTAGGTAGCAAAATGTGTGTAAACAGAGAAGCCACAGAGACAGGAATGTGCCATTTCCAAGGGGGAGAAAAGTTCTCCAGATCAGCCAATAGGAAGTGATTAACCTGCCGATCGGAAACTAAGACATCTGGTTACTCACCCAAAATGTTTTGTTGAAATAGAACAAAAGAAATAAATGAGAAAAGGCGCTGTTGTGTAAGAATTTAGCATCAGTAATAGACAAAGCCCCCTGGAGGGGAATTGTCCTGCCACATTGGAGGACCGCCAGGTCTGGGGGTGGAACACACCCCCCTCCCACAGGTCTGGGGCTGGTTTTGCCAGCTTCTGTGGCCAGGGGCATTGAGGTCAGACCACAGATGGGCGCCGACCCAGGTTTTCATCCCCGTCTTGCGTATGGGATAATGTTTGGCCCAGGAATCTAGATGGACCATTTACATTCTTCAGTTTCTTTAAGTTCTAGGTTGAATTTTTGGTCTTGGGTTAATAGGTGAAACAGGTACAAAGTTTTGCAGTGGACAACTGTTATAATCTTAACCAGTTACACAGTTAAAGGAATACATCCTGAAGTCTCCATCTTGGAAAAAGGTGATGGGAATGGGGCTGGGTCCTGGCACCCCTGCACCCTTTGGAGATGCAGAGGCCTCAAAGCTGGAAGCTCCATGTGGCTGTAGTTGAAGCCACTCCACCCAGCATCTGGGAGGCCTGGACTTTAGACACCCAGGTGCTGTGTGGTTTAACCAGCAGAGCCATCTTTGAAAGAGTGTTCACATGACTGAACCTAAGGCAAGCCGGTTGTGACTTGTGGCTGTCAGAAGTCAGAAAGACATCCCCACCTTCGCATCCCACAAGAAATCAGAATTTGCTGTTTAAAACTGGGTCTCGGGAATAGCTGTGTGGGCTCTGTGTCCAGTGTTCATTGTATCTGATGGTCTGAAAGATTTGAAGAATGGCTGGCCTTGGGGGGTTGCTGGGTGAGCTCTTGGGGGACCCAGGTGGCCAGTGTCCATTGGCAGATCCAGCCTCCAAATCTAGGTTGGAAGTCTGGCATCTTGACCTGAGATCTGGCACTGCATTTGCCTCTTAACTCAGATTCCTCTTAACTTTTCTAGGCCTCTTTTAAAATCAGCAATGAAAGAGAGTAGCTCATTCATTCATTCATTCTTTCATTCATTGGTTCATTTATTCATGTTACAGGCACGATGATGTGCCCACCTAGAAATTTGAGGATTCCAATACAGTGCGGTGTTCTTCTGTAACCAGGGTTCATTTGAGTTCTGGGTAGAGTAAACTACCTGGGGCAAAGCTGGGATCCTTGGGATATAACAGTGGTGTAGTTGGTGGGGAGGGGCTCCTCTGTCTTTAACAGTACTTAAGAAGCTCAGGCCGGGCGCGGTGGCTCAAGCCTGTAATCCCAGCACTTTGGGAGGCCAAGGCGGGTGGATCACGAGGTCAAGAGATCGAGACCATCCTGGTCAACACGGTGAAACCCCGTCTCTACTAAAAATACAAAAAATTAGCTGGGCATGGTGGTGTGTGCCTGTAATCCCAGCTACTCAGGAGGCTGAGGCAGGAGAATTGCTTGAACCCAGGAGGCGGAGGTTGCGGTGAGCCGAGATCGCGCCATTGCACTCCAGCCTGGGTAACAAAAGCGAAACTCCGTCTCAAAAAAAAAAAAAAAAAAAAAGCTCAGAACACAGTTGTGGTGGGACTCCCAGCTCCCTTACCTTGTGCCTATGGGTCGGGTTTTCAAAGACTCTGTTGGAGCTGCTTGGAAGAAGGAATGAGTCTTTTTCTCTCTCAGAACCTAGCACTTACTGAGGACTTGGTAATATTTAGTGTTGCATGAGTCAGGAGTGGCCTAGAGCTTCTGTCTGCCTGGGTTCTGGAGAAGAGACCACACAGGCCTAAGGTGAGACCCTCACTTTAGAGATGTGTCTAATGCAGAGCATTTCTGTGGGTGAGAGATGGAGGTATGGCTCCTTTATCCTTGAAGCCAGTCTGGATGGCCAGGCCACCTCCAGTAAAGAGGGCAGGGACTCCATGGCCTGCCTGGGGAGTGAGAGCTATGGGAATAGGGGTTGGACTCTTTGGGGATAGCCTGGCTCACTGGGTGGCCCTCTGAGCGAGTCAGTGAGGCCTCAGTTTCCCTGGGTGCCTGTGGAACAGGTATACTTTGCTTTTTCACAGGGGTGGTAGGGAGGCCTAATTAACGTTTGTAAATCCCTCCTGAGATCAAAGCCACTGCAGAAGGGCAGAGCACCATTTCGTAAAAACGCTTGTGGTTGCCTGCATGGAGCTGGCTTACCTTTGATCTGAGATGGGCTGACACCCTGAATGTGGTCCCAGCTCTGCTCTGAGATGCCGGGCTTTTCCTTTGAAACACACCTTGCCCCTGGGATTCTGCCAGCCAAAGGTGAGGGGTGTGGCTTTGGATACGTCGTCATGTTTAATGTGGGGGTATCTTCCATCTGGGGGGAGCGGGTGGAGGAGAGGGTTGAGAAGCCTATCTCTGGAAAACGATGAAGGCCATCAAAATGGTTTAGAAAGTGCAGGGTACACACCATTTAACAAGTAACTCCATTTCCTGCCTGCCCCTATTGTTTTCTGTTTGATTAAGTGTATCCTGTAGAACTGTATATTCCTGTTAGGAATTAGACTCTACCCTGATAAAATCAGATTACACACACAGTCTTCTTTCTCCCTGGCCCATCTCGGCCATTCCCACCCCCACTCCTGCCTCCACTTCTGCCTCTCCCCTGCTCAGGAGAGTTCTTGGAAAGTTGTCCTTCCAGCCTGGAGAATGTGGGAGAAAGAGTGACCCTGAGTTAGAGAGAGAACCTTAGCATTAAAGGGGGCAGACGGCAGAAACCCAGAGATGATTTGGGGGTATGCGTTGGCCACTAGAGGATTCCCACGGGCTGCTGGCCCCTGGCTGCTCTTTTTTTCTGGCTTTCCTATTTGCCAGCGTGGCCAAGTGGTTCCAATTGGAAACCCACAGGGACATTGTCCTAGCGGCCTGGGGTAGGAGGCTGGTGTCTGTGCAATCCAACCTGCTGTGTTTGCTGCAGATCTGGGCAGCATCGTTCCTTAGCCGGGCTCTCTGCTAGGACTTTAGGAAGTTTGGCGCTGTCAGTGGTGCGTGACAAGCTTACAGGGTCTTGTATATTTGTGTTTCATGGGACTAATTAGTTGTGGTTCATGGACATTATTTTTCGCTTTAATTGCTTGGAGGGCGGTTGTGGAGTCTCTGTTTCTCAGCTGGAATTGTCATTATCCTCATTAATGGTGAGGTCACTGTGCTGAGTACCTGAGGGTGACAGAAAAGTTGAAGAGAAGCTTATAGTCTAGTTAAGGGCAGATGCAATCTAAAGGTAAAAATCAGTGAGGAAACTCCAAGTGCTGGGTGCCAGAAAGGTTTTATAGGAACTGAGGGCAGAGATCCTTGCAGGTCTGGGGTTGCCTGGGAAAGTTTCCAGGGATGAGGGGTTTGGACTAGCCTGGAAGAGGTAGAACATTTCCCCTCCGGCTGGGAGCCTTGCTGAGAATGTTCTCTGTCTTGATCTGGTGGTGGTTACACAGGTGTATACATGAGTAACATTCATTGTGTCTACTTGGGATTTGTATACTTTGTTATACTTAAGTTACTCCTCAATTAAAAAGGGAAAAGAAGTTGCTGCAGCCTAACACCAATCTTGTGAATGTTCTCAAGAACTGGGAAACCTGTCTTTTTTTGTTGTTGTTGAGATGGAGTTTTGCTCTTGTTGTCCAGGCTGGAGTGCAGTGGAGCAATCCTGGCTCACCGCAACCTCTGCCTCTCAGGTTCAAGTGATTCTCCTGCCTCAGCCTCCTGAGTAGCTGGGATTACAGGCATTTGCCATCATGCCTGGCTAAATTTGTATTTTTAGGAGAGCCAGGGTTTCTCCATTTTTGATCAGGCTGGTTTCAAACTCCCGACCTCAGGTGATCTGCCAGCCTCAGCCTCACAAAGTGCTGGGATTACAGGCGTGAGCCACCACGTTCAGCCTGGGGAACCTGTCTTTAGAAGGATGAAGGCAGGGAGGACATGGGCTCCAAGGAGGGAGGCTTTTGCCCTTGATGAGGGATGACAGAGCAACCAGGGTTGAAAAAGTCCAACCCAAACCTCCTTTGACCTTGGGAACCACCTGGGATCCTCAATGCGGGACTGGTAATGCAAGAGAAATTCCAGCCAGTCTGATTGAGCCTGACTGGAGTAATGATTAACTGGCTGCCCGGAGCCCAGACGGGTGACAAGGTGCTGTGGTCTGTCTTAAGATGGGCCGTGAAGCCTGAGCAGACCATTAATAATCAGCATCGAGGCCGAGAGTCAGCCTTTTGGAATGTGTGGTTTGTCTTTCATGCTGTTTAGGATGTGCTTAAAGATGGATCTTGGTGTTTTTATTTGTGTATTTATTTCCTTCTCTCCCCCTTTTCAAATCCACAGCAGACTGTCCAGATGCTGTGCCTTCCTCCGCTGAAACAGGGGGAACGAATTATCTGGCCCCTGGGGGGCTTTCAGGTAAGATGCTTTCTCTTATTTTCCTGGCAGTTCCAAGGTTTCTTGAAATTGCTAGAGACTGGAGGAATGGGGGTGGCCCTCCGCCATCCCAGCTGGTCTGGATTGCCTTCTCATTTTTATGTGCCCTGAGCTGGGTGCACTGGCGGTGGCATTGTGGTGCCCTTCAGCTCTTTAGCCTGCAGTCCTTTATGAGCCCGGATTCTGGGTCTGTTCCATGGACAGGGAGACAGCAGCTAGCTGGGGACAGACTACTTTGGTGTGTGAAGTGTTTCCCAGTGATTTTTTGAAGCAGCTCCTGGCTGGAGGGGCTTCAGTTTGGTGGCTTTGGTGTCATTAACTCATGCATTTGAGCTGTTTTTTGCTTTTCCCGTGGTGCATGGGGAATGTCAAGGGAATGGACCTGTCTTTAAGGAACTTGTTGAAGACAGATCCCAAGTGTACGATGGGGTTTCAGAGTAGATCTGAGGCTTCCTCCCAAGTTCTGATTCCCAGCCCAGCTTGCTCTAGGATTTTGTAGCACATGTCCTGGGCTGGGAGCACCAGGGTGGGAGCACCGCCAATAGTAGGAGCTATAACTGTCCCACAGTGGGACAGGTTTTTCTCAGGGTCCCCCGGTGTGCGTGAAGGTTTGGAATGCCAGTGCTAGGGGTCATGGGGCTGGCTGAGAGGCAGTGGGTCACCAGAGGATTGTTGTCCTCAGGAGGTGAATAGACACAAATGCTTAGAGAAACTTACTGGCAATGTACATGGGATGCATTTCATGTTTTCTGAAGAAATCCTACTTCTACCTGTTTTTCCATCCCCATCACGTGTCATCACTAGATTTTCTAAGAACTGGCTGAAGCAAGAGGGAAAACCTTAAAAACAAAGAAATGCCAGCAGAGTTTTGGGCATTTGGCATTTCTTTGCCTGTAGGATCACGTGGTAGCAGCTGGAATAGAAGCTGTGCCGGGTCGAGGTGTGTCCTCTTACTGCTTGGTGAAGTGTTTAATCCATGGCTGGCCCAGGCAAAGTGCATTCCAGACGGTTCCCTCCCTGGCGCTCCTCTCCAGGAACTGAGCTTGCTGAGAAAGTCTTTAGGGAGACCCTTGTTTGTTTTCATTTCAATGCAATATATATTCTGACTATTATCTGAGGGTATTGTTTACTCAAAGCTTCTAGTGAGAATTGGGCAGGAAAAAGAGGGACCCAGAGAGGGGAGGGGCTTGAGGCAGGAGGGTGGGAGTGGACAGAGAGGCCTCGTGGAGAGAGAACAGGCAGCAGTGTGTGAGCTGCATCTTTTCTGCTTTCTAAGGCTGAGAGAATTCTTGAAAGAAAGAAGGCCAATGAGAGGAAAGGGTCTCAGCAGAATAACACATTCAGGATGTTGTTAGATGGTTTTATTTTTTAAACCCTGAATGTGCAGGGAGGAGCCCCAGCCCCTCCAAACCACATGAAATAAGCAAGGGAAGTGGCAGCTTTCGAAAGGTTTGTGTTATTGATAACATCTTGTCTGTCTCCCTGGCTGGAGGAAATGATGACACCAGGCTGAGATGCCAGCCTGAGCACCTCCTCACCCTCCCTGCCATGTGACCTGTGAAACCCTCATGAGATGGATGGTCTTTTTTTTTTTTTTTTTGAGACGGAGTTTCGCTCTTGTTACCCAGGCTGGAGTGCAGTGGCGCGATCTCGGCTCACCGCAACCTCCGCCTCCTGGGTTCAGGCAATTCTCCTACCTCAGCCTCCTGAGTAGCTGGGATTACAGGCATGTGCCACCATGCCCAGCTAATTTTTTGTAGTTTTAGTAGAGACGGGGTTTCACCATGTTGACCAGGATGGTCTCGATCTCTTGACCTCGTGATCCACCCGCCTCGGCCTCCCAAAGTGCTGGGATTACAGGCTTGAGCCACCGCGCCCGGCCTTTTTTTTTTTTTTTTTTGAGACAGAGTCTCACTCTGTCGCTCAGGCTAGAGTGCAATGGTGTGATCTCAGCTCACTGCAACCTCCTGGGTTCAAGCAATTCTCCTGCCTCAGCCTCCCAAGTAGCTGAGATTACAGGCATCCGCCACCACCACACCCAGCGAATTTTTTGTATTTTTAGTACAGATGGGGTTTCGCTGTGTTGGCCAGGCTGGTCTCAAACTCCTGACCTCAGGTGATCCACCCACCTCAGCCTCCCAAAGTGCTGGGATTACAAGCGTGAGCCACCGTGCCCGAAGATGGGTGAGCTTTTTGTTCCCCAAAGCTCTTCCAGTCCTAGAAAGAAACTGGGGGTAAAACAATCATTAACTCCTTCTGCTCACTCCTCAGGTAATTGCAGACACAGAGATTCATAAGGAGCTGCCAGGAAGGCTCAGTGACTCTGAGGGGCAGTGTGGCTTAACAAGACTGCAGAAAGAAAAAAGAGGGGGGCCTCCACATGGAAAGAGCATTTGTTTTGAATTTCACCTCTTGTTTGACTAATTCCGAAGGGTTCAGAGTTGGAGCTTTTTCTTCTTTCCGTGCAGAGTTGGAGCAGTGTATTCGTAATGGACCATGGTGAGGAGAGTAGGTTGGAGACAGTGTTTTGGGGGTTGATGTCACTGGTTTGGGGGCATCTGGAGGGGAGGTGATGGGCACGAGAAAGCCTAGAGCTGTCCTCTTTGTAGTGAGAATGCCTTCCAAAAGGGAACTTCATTGGCCCCTGTCCAAGGCAGAGAGTTTTGTAAATGGAGAAAGCCCAAACCTCCTTCTCTTCAAGAAGTGGATCATCCCATGGGGGGTGACCTGGGTGTGCCTGCCTTGCTGAGGATGAGGCCAGTGGCAGGGCTGGATGTGGCAGGGCTGGATGGGGGGAGGGGCATAGCCAGATGCTGAGGTTGGGGGGTGGGAGCCCTGCAGCAATGTGGGGAGCAGTGAAAACGCCTGCGAGGAGTTTCTCCCTCCTCCTCCTCCTTGAAATAACCTCTCTGAGCCTCTTTCACAGGCCCTGTGTGCTGTTTTCCTTCCTGTCCTGCCCTGGCTGAGAGCAGGCTAAATGAATGGGGCTCAGTTTAGGGTGGGAGGAAGGTCGGCAGCAGGAGCCAGGGCTTGATTCTCTTGGCAAGGGAAGAAGGGAAAGAAAAAACAGCCGAATGTGAAAATGTGGTGCCTCGGAGGTGGGGGTGGGGTGTGCTCAGAGGCCTGCCCCCTCCTGAAATGCCGGGGTGACTCCAAGGCTGGCCCTTCCCTTTCCTGCGCCCTTGCAAGCTGCCTGGGAGGAAGGGGAGTGGGCGGGTAGGAGCCCTGGGGGCGGGGCTGTTGGCTGCAGGTTGGAATTCCAGCATTGCAGCTTTGTTTTGGGGGGTTGGAGGGGGGGCTAGGTGACAGCCCTGGTCCTTAGGGACTTGCAGTGAAACACACCCCACCCCTGCAAGTTTCCTCAGTCTGGGAAAACGGGACATTTTTAGAAGGCAGTGACTTGCTTCCAGGAGATTGTACTTTCATTTTTGACAGCTGGCTTTCCGAGACAGATGGATTGCTGGGTGCAGGCTTGTGTGTGTGTGTGTGTGTGTGTGTGTGTGTGTGTGAGTGTGTGTGTCTGTGTGAGTGGGTGGGTGAGTGGGTGGGTGGGTGTTGCCGCAGATGTACAGATAGACAATCCCGTGCCCAAACACATGAGAGTGTAGATGCCCCCAGGCAGGCTCTGGGATAGGCTGGGGTCCCTGTCACCCGGGTGGGTTAATGTCAGTGTGGCCTCTCCAAGAATTTTGGACTTGGGTGTGGAGTTTGTGGATTGATTCTGCATTGTGATTTGGCAGTCTGTGCCCGGCCCTCTAGGGTGGGTGTCTTTTGAAAGGTGTGCAGCCCCAGAACAGGTCTTTGCTGCTGCTTGGACGTGGATGTGTCATGGCTCAGGAACATCACCTGGGAGAGGTCTCGTGTAGCTGGGAAGACTCTGGACTCAGCTCCATGGTGGAAATGGAAAGGATTCGTTCTGCTCCCAGAGCTTTCTGGGGGTCACTGGGAATGCAAAGCATGTGTTGGAAGCTGCGTCTTTGCAGCCTCCATCTGGAGTTTCTGTCTGGGGGCTTTCATTTTGCCTGTCTGCTGTCATGGTTTGGGTGGGTTGAGAGAGCAGCATCTCCCTGGTGAGTTCCAGGTTATTCAGCTGCAGACTCATCCTCTAGATTCCTCCTGTATAGATGAATGTCTGGAGCTGGCTGGGCCTCAGCCGTATGGACCTCCCCAGTTGGGGTAGGGATTGGAAGCCAGCAACCACTTGTAGTTATTTAAACTTCAAAAGCAGTGCTCCCATGGATCTCAAGGAGGGAGTTAGGAGGCCATGGAGACAGAAGTGGTCACGTGTCCTGGGAAACCCCATCTCTTGGCTGTGCGAAGTCATTCTTGTTGGAGAGACACGACACCATGCCTCCAACCCAAGGGTGGCCAACTCCTTTGCTAAGGTCTTAAATTCATGTGTTCCCAAGTCTGGGGGATGGGAGTGTCCTTGAGTCAGTATCCATTTGGCATCCAAGAATGTTTCTCCTCCTCTTTGATCCCTGCTGGCATCTGTCATGGTCTCACAGGGGAGCCTTCAGAAATACCTAGATAATCTGAAAATGTGCCCCTGGCTCAGTACACAGTTGACTTGGGCTCAAACCAAGTAGCTTAGTTGAGCTTAGAAACATTGCTCCATCCTGTTTAAGGAAAGTTATTCAGCTGCACGTGAACAATTATTCATTGTCTGGAATTGTGATCCTGAACTGGGAGCCTGGGCCTAGGTGCCTGCTGCTCTGGTTTTAAATGTAACCTCCCCTTGCCTGGCAACAAAACAGCTCATGGTTTCACGGGGGTCTCTAATGCCATTGTGGAGTGAGGGCAGGGGGCGCAGGTGGAGCTCACAGGTACGGGGGCCTTTCACCCACATGCTCCTGAGCGTGGATTTTGGGAGACTCGGGTGGACAGGTGCACGTGACCATGAGCGAGCTCCTTCCTTCCCATCCCCTCAGTACCCTGCAGGCCACTATGAGAAATGACAGTCTGGAACTGCAGGGACACCTTCTGCCTCTCCTTAAACAGCTGCCAACAGGATGATTCAGAGCTAGGGTGGACTCACCCGGTGCACACCCACACCCTGGTAAAGACCAGTCCTGGACCCAGCCTCTCCTGCAGTGCCCCAGGTCATGCACTTCCCCCTGGAGAAGGGCTTACTGATAAAACCCCTTTTGTCCTGGAAAGAATGAGGCAGTCAGGCAGGGGTTAAATACAGAGTGACAGCATTGAAAATCTCTGGAGCAAATTTGGGCTGCTCTGCCGGCCAGACAAGATGGGCTGCTGCCTCACGCATCCTGTCCCCAGGCAGAACTGGGCCAGCAAAGGCGGAGGGGGCCAGGCACGCTGATTACCCCTCGGCTTCCTCCACACACATACACTTAGGCCTTTCCTTAGCAAAGCCTGGCTATGGCTGCGTAGACTTGTACCCCTATGGGACCTCCGTGGCAAGCTCAAAGCCAGTGGGGCAGTGGAAAGGGAGGAAATGCTGAAGAATTCATGATCAATTTCGGCTTCCTTTGCTTCCTTAACGTTGCTGTTACTGTGCCATGGTATTGTTCCTTGCAGGATTATGATGGCCAGGCTGGGCTGTATTCCCTTCAGTCCAGGCCTTGAACTTGAAGAAGCACCCTCAAAGCAGGTGTCTGCCACCTGGCAGAGGAAAACAAAAGCTGTAAAGTGCTGGTTCCTAGACTTGCTCGCACACTGAAATCCCTCAGGATTCGGCTCCCCCGGTAGATTTTTTTGCTTGCTTAAAGAAACATTGAGAGAGAACTATTACACGTAACTCTGCATGGTCCACTGTTTTCTTTGCTGTCAGGAATGGCATTGTAAAAGGGACCCATGGGACCGGGTTTCGTTTTGGGGGATGAAAATGTTCTGGAACTGGAGAGTGGTGATGGCTCCACCGTTGTCTCAGTGTATTCAATGCCATTAGTGGCACATGTTAGTTTATGTGTATTTTACCACGATTTTGACAAAAAATGGCCAGTGGTAGGTTTTTTTTTTTTTTTTTTTTTTTTGAGACGGAGTTTCGCTCTTGTTACCCAGGCTGGAGTGCAATGGCGCGATCTCGGCTCACCGCAACCTCCGCCTCCTGGGTTCAGGCAATTCTTCTGCCTCAGCCTCCTGAGTAGCTGGGATTACAGGCACGCGCCACCATGCCCAGCTAATTTTTTGTATTTTTAGTAGAGACGGGGTTTCACCATGTTGACCAGGTTGGTCTCGATCTCTCGACCTCGTGATCCACCCGCCTCGGCCTCCCAAAGTGCTAGGATTACAGGCTTGAGCCACCGCGCCCGGCCAGTGGTAGGTTTTAAATACATGCAGATATTGGTCTAATCTGTAAGGAGCAATGACTAGAGGGAGTCAAGCCGGAGAGACTTCTGTTAGCTGCCTGGGACCTGCCGATGGTAGACACTTGTTTTGGAGGTCGCATGGGAAGTTTGGGAGCACACTGATGGACCAGGGAGCAGGGCAGGTAGCCTGCCTGTGATCTCTGATGTGTGTGTTTGTTTTTTGAGACACAGTATCACTGTCACCCAGGAGTGTAGTGGCGCGATCTCGGCTCACTACAACCTCCATCTCCCCGGTTCAAGCCATTCTCGTGCCTCAGCCTCCCTACCAGCTGGGATTACAGGCAGGCACCACCATGCCTTACTAATTTTTTTCTAGTAGAGACGGGGTTTCACCATGTTGGCCAGACTGGTCTTGAACTCCTGACTTCAAGTGATCCACCCTGCTCGGCCTCCCAAAATGCTGGGATTACAGGCCTTCTGCTATGTGTGACCTGAACATGCAGACACATCTGTGTTGATCCTTCAACCTTCTCTTTTTCTTTGTGGATTCCAGAAATGAGAGACGGGAAAGTTCCCTCTGGTTTGGTTCCCAGCCTGACCTTTCTGCTGGGGGAAGTGAATACGTTTGTTCCCACTCTGTGGTGTCCCCCTGGCCTGCTCAGCCTAGTGACTGTGAACCAGGTGGTACCAGGGTTGGCTCCCAAAGCTGGTGATTCCAGACCTTTCTTGGGCAGCTGGAGACCCCAGTCCCTGTGATGTCCTTGCCCAGGTTCTAGGGCTGCAGAGGCAGCAGGTGACTGGCCCGGGCGCCCTCCCTTCGAGGGAGGATACTGTAAGCACAGCCGCCGGGAGGTCCCCACTGGCCCTACCACCTCTGCTCAGTATTGAATGGCTAGCCCCGAGGCTGGCTGCCTGCCTACTGTCACACAGAGGCTTCCTCTCCGGGCTATTTTCAGCGGGAAGATATTATTAACTGCTGAGGCACAGTTCTCAATTTAGTGGTTAACACATGGAGAAAGCAACACTCACCTGATCCCGGCCACTGTACCTAAACCTGTTGGCTCATTTGGGGGACTCACGGCCCCCCAGCCCCTCTTTCTCCCTGTGGGGTCACCTAGGGGATCTGGGCCACTACCCCCATTCCCGTGGAAGCTGCCTCTGTAGATTCAGTATCTGCTATAGAGAGAACCAGGCTTCTCAGGAAGCCAGCTCTTAAATGTGTAGAAAATGCTGGTATTTGTATTCTAAGATGGGGACCTTTTTTGATCGAGATGGGCACTGGCTGGGGAAAGGGACTTTCAGCGGCATTGCGGACAGTTATTTAAAACAGGGCGATAACTTTCACCTTGTAAGTTAACAGGAAATATTGGGACAAGACAGGAAATTGCATCATCTCTTTTTTGAGAAGAACTCCAGAAAAAAGTGGTTCGTGAAAGGTAGTGGCTGAGAAGTGGCTAGTCTGTTTCTGTGTTGCGTTTTTTTTTTTTTCCCTTCCCTTCCACTCCCACGAGAAGGTTTAGGCCATTTTCTTTAAGAAAGGCTGTTTGAGAACTTTATGTTATTTTTATTATTAAAAAAAATATTTTACCAGAAGGGGTCACCTTCAGTTGAAATGTTAACTGCTGCCTTATTTCCCATTTTACTAAAGAATCTTTCATGACTTTTGCAGCTTCCTTCCCCACATGGTAAGGCGGAGCAGCTCTTGGCTGGGAGCTAATTTTGGTTTGGCTTCGGAGTCCTCAACACCGAGCCCCACCCAGTGTCATTAGCTCAGTTTTAACTTGCAAAAAAAAAAAAAAAAAAAAATTTGTATTTTTTTTTTTTTTTTTTTTTTTGTTGGAGGGTAGGTAGGAATTTACTCACGCCTTTAGCCTTGTTCCCCACCCCCGGTGCTGCTTACCCCACAGACGCACCTGGCATTTGGCCACTGGGAACTCAGGGCCACCTTTGTATTTTCAAGCCGTGTCGCCTTTATCCCCCAGGAGTTCTGTAACTTTCCTGAGACTATTTCTAGGGTGCTAGTGAGGAGTGGAGGGGAAATGGGTCTTGGAGCGCCCCGGTACAGCTGTGTCCAGTAACCGTGCTGTGCTTTGGAGGAAGGGGTGACACGGGTCACCTAGAAGCATCTCCCAGAGAGGAGCTTGGCACAGCCCTCCAGTGGTGTAGATTAAGGCCAGTTCCATGGATTCGTCTCCAGGTTTCTAAATCCCCTCTTTGTAGATGTCATTGTTCTCGTGACACAGGGCATAGGACAGCCCCACCCGTGCTGCCAAGGAGCCGTCTTTAGGATAGAGACCAGAAAGAAAGAGACCTGTGTGTGGCTGGCCCGCTCTCCACTCACGCTCACCCCCACCCTCCCAGCTCTTGGTGTGCTTTGTTTTCATAACACAACAAGGGCCCTGGGGTGTGTAAAAGCATTGTTGAACACTTGGTGAGGGTAACTTGTCCAAACAGAGCAGGACGCCAAAGCAGAATGCTATGGGCAGGTGGTGTGCCCACAGAGGGTGGCGGGCTGGCGCCTGCCTTGGAAACACCTCTCAGCGGCATCTGCTGACACGGGCTGAGCATGGCCTAGCACAGACTAGCGCAGACGGGCTTTCCTCTTGCGTCCTCCACAGGGAGTCCTGGAGAGGGACTTGGTCCTTCTGGCTGACTCGCTGTGTGGAAGGTGGGCTACCCTCTCGGATGGGTTCACATGTGCCTCCCTCTGCTGGGTCTGAAGCTGGGTGGGCCCACTGCTTTGGAAGAAGCCAGCGTGTCCTTGTGATTCATTTATGGTGCACATATATATTGAGTACCTACTGTGTGCCAGGCTGTGTGCTATGCAGAGCACCAGTTCCTGGGTCCGGATAGAATTAAGAATTGGCAGATGGAATGGCTTGTCTGAAGGTGATGTTGAGTCATCCCCCACTGGGGATGGGGCTGGGGGAAACAGGGATTGAATAGGAGTTGCTTCCATCTGGAGGCAGGCAGGGGCAGCTTCTACAGGACAGAGGAGCCTGATCCCTCCAGGAAGCTGGGCCATGGGTACCGGGAGGTGCCGTGGTGGGCCCCTGGGGTAGGCAGAGCTCTTGAGTCATCCACTTCTGCTTCTGTTGTGTGGCCTGCTGAGAACTGAGATAAAGCAAAGCTTGTGGATAAACAGAGGTCAGTCTCTCGGGTTCTGGTTCCAGCCTGTCTCCCTACCTGCCTCCTTGCTGATGATTGTAAGATGACAGCAGGAAGAAGAGGAGCTGTGGTTATAATTCACTCTCCAGACCATGGTAGTACCTGGGGCGCAGCACGGAGTGGAAATGACCAGCCTAGTGCCAGGCTGCTCAGTGGACCACAGCCGAGGGGCGGGGAAATGCCTGGAAAGATGGTGTCTAATGTCTTGACAGCCAGAGGAGACGGGGTATGTTTTCAAAGCCCAGGAGTGACTTTCCCTTTAACTCCAGAGGACTTGATTCTCATGAAGACCATCTGGGGGATGAGACTCTTGCTTTTTAATTTTTTTTTTTTTTTTTTTTTTTTTGAGACGGAGTTTCGCTCTTGTTACCCAGGCTGGAGTGCAATGGCGCGATCTCGGCTCACTGCAACCTCCGCCTCCTAGGTTCAGGCAGTTCTCCTGCGTCAACCTCCTGAGTAGCTGGGATTACAGGCACGTGCCACCATGCCCAGTTGATGTTTTGTATTTTTATTAGAGACGGGGTTTCACCATGTTGACCAGGATGGTCTCGATCTCTTGACCTCGTGATCCACCCGCCTCGGCCTCCCAAAGTGCTGGGATTACAGGCTTGAGCCACCGCAACCGGCCCTGCTTTTTAATTTTAAATGTGAAGGTCAAACCCGTTTCTGAGGTGTCAGCCCTGTGTGTGACGCCCTGGCCCATCTGGGGTTGGGTTTGGATGCCATAATCTAAGATGGAGTTACCAGGGTGTTTCATTTTCAGGTTCATCCTTCCCTGTCTGTTCCCCTGGGACCAACCGATGGGGTAGGAGGTCTGTGGAGTTCACTAATTGAATTATTCGTCTTGCTCCTCTTTGGAGCCCCACCAGGAGGAAAAGGCTGGGAGAGCTGCTTTTGCTAGGGGGTTTTGATCAGAGCAGAAAGGGAAGATCTGGTCTCAACTCCAGTTTCATCTTTCAAAGTTGAGAGTTTCATTCAGCCACAAGACAACTCAGACAACTTAGGCCAGTGACTGCGTGCTCAGTTCAGTATTGCTTTCTTAGGTTTGGATCTGGGCCTGTCACTCAACTGGAACATAAACAATAAGACGCCAAGATACAACTGTGCCATCTGCAGATTAGCTGTCTGCATTTTCTGGGGTGGCTCACTTGGAGGTTAAATGATCGTGTCTGTCCCCTGTCCCACCTTCCAGTCACCTCCTGAAGCTGTTAAGTGTCTTGTCCCCTTGTCCCCAGCAGGCTAAGTGAGGGTCATCAAGAGCTCGTCAGCCCCACCTCGGCCTCTGAGCCAGCCCGGCCCCACCCCCTCATGAATCAGTAACCGAGAAGGAAAAGCAAGAAGTTTGTTCTCAGTGTGATCGGAGTACAGGGTACAGTTCTTACAAAGAGATGGGCCCCATCTCCTGCTCAGTGGGGGCACAATCAAAACCCCGCTGGGGGCTGTTTCCTGGGGAAGAGCCCTGGAAGGTGGGACATGCAAAGATTCAAAAGTTCCCCCCTCCCCCATAGGGTGTGCAGGATTCCCGAGTCCCAGGAGAGGGCCAGGAGAGAATTTCAGTGGTGGGGCCAGCATCCTCCAGGTTTCTGTTGCTAGAGGCTGTCCTGCTGTCCTGGTTGAGGCTCAGTGTCTCAGTCCCTTGGCTGGCTGCTTGGCCTTTGAAGGAGCCATTTTTGTGTTCTAGGCCTCAGTTTTCTCATCTGCAAAATAAGGGCTTGGACTTGGCTGTCGGGTCCATTCAGTGATATGTGATCTTTGTCTCTTGGGTTTGAGGGGTGTGGCAATGACACCCCTGTTGTATGGTAGCCAAAGTCTACTTCCATTCTATTTATTATTTTATGTTATTATTATTATTATTATTATTTTTTTTTTTTGAGACGGAGTTTCGCTCGTTACCCAGGCTGGAGTGCAATGGCGCGATCTCGGCTCACCGCAACCTCCGCCTCCTGGGTTCAGGCAATTCTCCTGCCTCAGCCTCCTGAGTAGCTGGGATTACAGGCACGCGCCACCGTGCCCAGCTAATTTTTTGTATTTTTAGTAGAGACGGGGTTTCACCATGTTGACCAGAATGGTCTCGATCTCTTGACCTCGTGATCCACCCGCCTCGGCCTCCCAAAGTGCTGGGATTACAGGCTTGAGCCACCGCGCCCGGCTATGTTATTATTTTTTTAGAAGAGACAGGGTTTCACCATGCTGGCCAGGCTGATCTTGAAATCCTGACTTCAGGTGATCCTCCCACCTGAGCCTCACAAAGTGCTGGGATTACAGGAGTGAGCCACCGCGCCCGGTCGGCTGCTTCCATTCTAAAATAAAAAGGTTGCAGTTCTTTGTGTTTCTTGGCTTGCAAACTCTTCAAGTATGGGTGAAAGCTGAGGACTCTTTGCCCAGAAAAATGGACGATACGGTACACTGCAATTCGTATGCATTTGCAGGGGGCCGATATCCTTGCTGAAGCCCAGCCCCACCGTGGATTCCCCGATTCAGGAATGCCGTGTTGAGGAGGACAGGTTATGGGATGCAAAGGAGAGTGTTAAGAGAGCTGAGGCCTTTTTTCTTACTGTGGTAAAATACGCATGAAATTTACCGTATTGACAGTTTTTAAGTGTAGAGTTCTGTGGCATTAAGTACATTCATGTTGTGCTATTGTCCCCACCATGCACTCCCAGAACTTTTCATCTTCCCTAGCTGAAAGTTTGTCCCCAAGAAACACTAACTTCCCTCCTTTCCTCCCCCCAGCACCTTTCTGTCTTTGCATTTGCCTTCTCTAGGTACTTCGTAGAAGTGGAATCAGACAGTGAGTGCCCTTTTATGACCGGCTTATTTCACTTAACATAATGGCCTCGGAGTTCATCCATGCTGTAGCGTGTGTCAGAATTGCCTTCTTTTTTCATGCCGGATAATATTTTATTGTAAGGATATATCCCCTGTTTGGTTGATTCGTTGCTTGATGGACACTTGACTTGCTTGTGCCTTTTGGCTGGTGTGAATAGTGCTACTGTGAACATGGATGTGCAAACACCATTGGAGTCCCCACTTCCAGTTCTTCTGGGATATGTACCCAGGGGTGGAATTGCTCAATTCTACGGTCATTCTGTGTTTAATTTTTTAAGGCACCGCCAATGGCAGGGCCTCTTTGACTTGTGTGACTGCACATTCTGATCACATGGGGTGGGGAGCCCAGCCACTGGGGGGTGGGTTCGAGGGTGAATCCTGGGGCAGAGAGAGTGAGAAAGGGGGGAGGGGAGAGTCTGTCCCTGCGTGGTGGGGGAGGGGCAGTGCTGGGCTGCTGCAGTAACCAGCTAGATTGGAGCTCACATTTATGGGAGCCCACGTTTATGGGAGGCCTGGAGGCTCTGGAAGGTGGGGCACCCAGCACGGAGCAGCTGGCCGTGTAAGTTGGACTCCAGAGCCTTGTGACAGCAGCTTCTGGGTAGAGGACCCTTTCATTCTTCTTTTATTCCCTTGACCTCTTAACTGGAGGTGAGGAGTGGGAGGGCCCACCAGAGGGAGTGGGGCTCTGGGGCTCGGGTCTGAGAGGTCCTGGGTGCTTTAGGGGTGAAAGGGCTGGGGTGGCTGAACAGTGAGTGTGTCCAAGCGGGAGAGATTAGATTACAGAGGCAGACAGAAGTAATGATTAACTTTTCCAGTCTGCACACTGTCTCCAGGCTGGCGTACTGTTGTTTTTCCCTCTAAGTACAGTGCGGCCCTGGCCTGGCCAAGCCCTGGTATTGGGTTGTAAAGCGAGAGATGGAATGAGGGCTGGGAGTGCTCGGGGAGGGGGCCAGGGAGGGAGCTTGCTGGAGAGAAGGGAGCTTTTCCATCAGATCCAGCGTTGGAATTTATTGGCCGGAATGCAGTAAATGTTCAAAATGCCATCCCATCCAACAGTTTTCATAATTGTTATGGAACAAGGGGAGCCGGGGGAGGGGAGGGGTAAAAAGGACTTTTGTTTCTCACTCTATTTTTTTACGTCTTCTGACAGTTTTCCTACTCTCCAGAAACTAGAGAGGAGTCGGACCTGTGGGGGATGGGTGCGAGAGGGCTGGGTCTGCCTTTGGGTCCTGTGATACCTTCCAGGGCCTAGGGGTCCTGGTACCCTGGGCTTTATGAAAATGAGGCCCGCAGCAAGAGTAGATTGGTTTCTTGCACACACGGAGCCCCCACACCTGCAAAACCAGGGAAAAAACTGGCCTGGCCATCTAGGGGTTTTGTCCTTTTGGAAAATTGGCTTATGATGTAGCGGTTTGTATTAAGATGTTTATGAGGCTTTAAAGTGTGTGTGTGAGACAGAGAGAGAATGAGAATAGAATAGAATCAGCATTCAGTGCCAGCTGCCCATTTGGGAATCCAGATAGGGAATTTGGGGAGTCTCCTGACACTCTCAGGGTGGCAGGTGGGTAGGTGGGTGTATCCAAGAGACTTGGATGTCCCTCTTGGACCTGATGGACTTTCTGTTCCATGCTTGTCCTAGCCCTTGTGTCTTCCTGGGGGGTGCCAGGGTCATGCCCAGAGAGAAGGCCGCTGAGCAGATAATGCCATGCACAGCTAAGGGCTTCTATGCCTGCTAACATGTGAACCCCTTTCTGAAGAGAGCTGCTCTGAGTCACTTGGGGGGTAATAGGGGGAACCCGGTTGGTGCACCACGGAGGGGAAGTGTCTGGAAATTCAAACTTGAGAAATGATTCGGCTGCATGCACGCTAAACAGCAGCCAGAGAGGCCCTTTACTGTCAATATTATGAATGGAGTTGGCTGGGTCGGGAGTCCCCACCCTTCCTCTGAGGCCTCTCTCCGAGGAGCCTGGGCAGAGCAGGCCTCCTCAGACGGCAGTGGCTGGAGGCTGCTGGGTACATGCTGTAATTTGCATGGCTGAACGCTGGGGCACAGGAAGCCGCGTCAGCCCGGCTGGCGAGACAGACAAGAGCTTTTGATTTGTGTGGCTTTCCTCCCCTTCCCTGTGCCACCCTCAATTACATTCTCCATGGCGAGATAAATGCTCTTTGGAGCGTTTCTCCCCAGCTTGGGGGCTTCAGGCTCAGATGTTTGGGGGATTTGGGGGGGGTGACATTTTAGTTCTAGGAATTGATGATTTAACATAATTTGTAAGGCTACGGCCACCAATTAGTGTTCTAGACCAGCAGGGTCTACCAGATATGTAGGCTTGGGAGAGGTGGCAAGGAGGGCGATCATGGAGAAACTTGGAGAACCGAGCCTGCGCGGTGGGACTGTGGGAGGATGCTGGTGATAAAGAGATTTTCTCTTGGGGCTTACCTTCTCTTGCAGGTGATGAATAGCAAGACAGAGGAAAAAGTCATTTCTGACTCTGAAATTTTTTAAAAAGTTGGGTTAGACATAGACACAGCAAAACCTGACTCAAACCTCCTTTCCCCTTTGATTCTATTTTGTTTTATTGTTGCAAATTAAATGCAAAAATGTGCCCTGCTCCTCAAAGTGTTCTTACCCTCTGGAAGGTAGCAAAAAAAAAAAAATGGAACCAGTGTTGTTTAATACTGAGAATCAGAGTGTAGCCAGAGACCAGGAAGGCCCCTGCGCCCATCTGCCCTTGTCCCCTTTACATTATTTATGGACTGGGCAAACTGAGACCCCGAGAGGGCAAGCCACTTGGCCAAGGTCACAGAGCAGCTTGCTGGCAAAGAGGCCATTTCACTCCTCCCCCCCCCCCCCACTTCTTGTTGCAGGGGAGTCGGGCCCTGTGCTCAGCTCTGAAAGCTGGCACAGCATTTCCACAGCGTGTTCCGAAGGACACTTTGGGGGAGGAACAGTGGGACTGCCGGCTCTAGAGGCCAGTGTCCACAGCTCACACTGGCAGTGTTCTGGGCCGGAACTGCAGCTCTGCGCTTTGGCCAGTGACTCGTGCCTCTCCCCTCCACTCCCTTTTGAAAGATAGACTGGGGATCGTGTGCCACCTCAGAGGGCTGCCGTGGGCCACTTAGAAAACACAGCCTATGCAAAGTGAGTGCTTAGTGTAGGCATTGGCCCAGAACTGTTCTCGCATGGGGTGTGGGGCTGTGAGGATAATAGGAAAGATGGGTGGGCATTTCCTGAGCAGCTGGAGAACCCAGGAGCCTCAGAGATGAGACCAGGGAGCATTCCCGCAAGCTGGCCTCCATCACTTTTGCATCGAATTGGCACAGCAACCTTCTGAGGCTGGCCCTGGGGAACGTGCTTTAAGGATGAGCTGAAGATACCCCAAGGCCACATGCGAGGTTGGTGTGAAATGGGTGTCTGGCTCCGTAGCTGGTCAGCTCACCTCTGGGGTTGGCACAGGGGCGTGGTTTCCGCCATGGCTAGAACTCCCTAGGATGTGGAAATGAAGCCTGCTGGGTCCAGGGACCAAGCAGCCTGGTCTTTGAAGGAGACGCTGTGGCACCCCCTGCCCACCCCCAAGTCCAGCCATCTCACTTCACTGGAGATGCTGCAAAGCATGAAAAAAAAAAAAAAAAATCCAGCGTTCTGAGGTCAGCCTTCCAGCAGCCATAGTCAGCCTCTGATCTGTTCGGGGAAGGAGTGTGGGGTGCTGGAGATGGGTTGGGCCCTAGCGTTTTCTGAGTAACTCAGAGTTCACCTGAAACAGTGGTTTCTTTCCTCTATGAGGAACTCGCTCTAAACCCCAGCATTGTCTGTGTTGCCTGAAGAATCTGAGGGAGCTCTGGGGTCCTATTTCCCGTTCTTCGTGAGGCTGTGAGCATGGTGGATTAGAGCCTGCCCCGGACCTTAAAGTGAGCCCGGTTATCTCAGCAAGTTTTCTGTGTCTCTATTAGGGGGGTGGCATTTGCCTGTTGAAAATAAGAGACCAGCAAGGGTCCTGTTACTTCCCATAGATAGGATGGATTGGCACTGGTGTCCCCTTTTATCTTGGGCTTGTCCCTAAAGAGGGCTTGTTCATATGAGACCAGCCAATTTCCTGACAGGGTTGGGAGCAGGAGATGGGTGCTGTGAACCTTTGAGATGTCTGCTGTGGAGGGAGAGACAGGATGAGGCAACCATTGGTGGCGCCTGGGTCCTGAGGAGGGAGGGCCCTGGACCTGGCGAGGGCAAGGCGTGGTGATGTTTGCGCTCCCAGGTTGCCAGGTGCAAGCTGTCTGTGTCCACATTTCTGCCCTTCGTTTGCCCCTGATTGGCACCGGGAGCGTGCATGAGGCGGCCGTGCCTGCCCAGGCGCCCCTCCTCCCCAACTTCTCTGTCCTCAGCCTTCTGCTCTGCTGGACCACGGAGGAGAGGGCTCAGAGGCACGGGGCCCTGTTGGACTTTGGCAGAGAAATACTGCTTCATAATCCAAGTGGCTCACAGAGATGAGAGCCAGTGTAGACCCCTCCTCACCCACCTTTGACCCCAGCTCCCTGGTACCCTGGCAGTTGGGCACATGTAACCATGAGGCATCAGCTGCTGGAGTTCAAGTCTCTAATGGCTTTGTTTCCCAAGCTTGTCCTTGGTCCTCAATGGAATCTTAGGGACCACCTCTCCACCAGCACCTCCTTTGTGTGTATGGACCCAGCCAGGCCCAGATGGCCTCTGTTCCCTGAGCGCCGGTGTTCTCCCAACCCCATGACTGTTGGCGGAGCTGCTCTGCCGTCTGCCTTCAGGTGGAGACAGAAATGGTACTGTTGAGGCACTGAGCATGGCCTTCCCTCACTCCCCCCATTTTTCTTCTTTCTCCTCTCCTGACGCCTTCAAATTAAAAATTTAAGAAAGGAAAAATTCTGGTCAGGCACGGTGGCTCACACCTGTAATCCCAGGACTTTGGGAGGTCAAGATGGGTGGATCATGAGGTCAGGAGTTCGAGACCAGCCTGGCCAACATGGTGAAAACCCTGTCTCTGCTAAAGAAACAAAAATGATCCAGGCGTGGTGGTGTGTGCCTGTAGTCCCAGCTACTCGGGAGGCTGAGGCAGGAGAATCGCTTGAACCCTGGAAGCGGAGTTTGCAGGGAGACGGAGCCATTGCACTCCAGGCTGACGACAGAGCAAAACTCCATCACATACAAAAAAAAAAAAGAGAAAATTCCTTGCTTACCTAAAATGTGGTCTTGAGGCCTGGTCACCCTGTGCCATTGGGACCTGGGGTATGAGGTTCATTCATGAGCCTCTGGTCTCCTGGAAGGGTCTGGTCTGTTCATTCATGAGCAGGGTAATTAAATAACTCTTTGTAAGAGTCAGGGAGCTCCTTGCTAAGTGGTCTTCCCCAAGGCCAGTGCAAACACAGGCTGGAGTCCTCTCCCTTCTCAGTGCCCACCTCCCACTTCCCTTTAAAGGGAGGATTTTATGCTTTAAGGGAAATGGGGAAGGTGGGGGGAACACCTTAAAGGAATTTTAGGCAGATTCAGCATTTTTCTGGTGTTGCTCCAAAAATTCCCTCCACTGTAATAAAAAGAAAAAATTGTGAGCAGGCATCTGATTAGTGAGCTTTTTACAACACAGCTTTTCTTTTGAATGCTTTAAAATGAACACATACCGTTTTAAAACAAGCCCCTGTACAGTTTTCTGGGGAGGGGGAGAAGTTTGTGGAAAATACCAGAGAAGGTTATAAAGCTGAGGGAAATTAACAAGGGACTGTGAGTTTTGCCTTTGGAGGTTAAATATCAGCGAGCGGCCAAGGCACTTCCTTAGTCCTTGTACCCATTGAACTTCCCAGCCCCCTTGACCCGTGGCCTGGGAAGTCCCGGGAGCAAAGCGTCCACACAGACCTTTGTGGGGACACTTGAGCGGGCTGTGGGCCCAATTCAGGGAACTGTTTTTCTGTGAAGATGAAGCTGAGTGTTTCCCAGAAATGACCCCAAATGGCGGAGAATTCAGGGCAAAGAGGGGAATCTCTGTACTGGCCATGGGGGATGTCGGGTGAGGTCTCCAGAAGGTGTGATGTTCACACAAGGGTGTGTGTTCGAGGGCCCATCGCTGTTGCCGAATGGTTTTGCTGGAGAGCTCATATTTTGTGCTCAGAAAGAGTCCCGGCAGGAGGGAGGAGAATGGAGCTGTCCTATAGAGTGGACAGAGGCTGGTGAGGGGGCAACAGGGGAGGAGCAGGCAGGGGTCTCCCTGAAGTGGGTCAGGCACCCAGTGGACTTCGGAGCCTTGTGCACACACAGCAACACTCACGATATTCACGCGCTGCCGTGTATCTGGGCTGGGCCATTAACCTCAGCAGAAAAAAGGCTTTTTCCAGGGGGTGTCTGGCACCAAATTCCTGGGGGGCTACACAGATGAAACAGAAACCCTCCTGACGCCTCCCCTCCTGCCACAGGCCTCAGGCTCCAGTCCTCACCCAGCTCCCTCTGCCCCCAGAGGCCCTCACCCTTGGCAGACAAGGCTCCCACCCCTTGCCTAGGTGGCTAACAGGCCTGGCATGGGGGTACCTCCGTCCCAGGACTCTACTCCACTCACTTACTCCTCCTCTTCCTCCTGTGGGCCTGTGCCAGGTTTCAGTGGGTCTCAGTTGCATGAAACAAAGCATTGTGAGGCTCTGCTGAGGGTCCTGCTCCCTCCCTCCCTCCCTCCCTCCCTCCCTCCCTCCCTCCTCCTTCCCAGCAGCTCCCTGAATCTTCCTTTTCAGGCCAGCTTTGCTGTCCTGAATTGCGAAAATAAGCAAAAGCTTCTTGTATTTCAAAACACCAAAGGGTGGACGTCCTGTGCCTCCCAGAAGAGAGCTTTCTCTCCGCCACACACTCTTCCTCCATGGGCCTTCGGGTCGTCGGTGTAGCCTTCAGAGCTGAACTCCGTCAGCAAGGAAGTTCGGAGACTGCCAGCGCTCCCGCGTTTATTAGCAGTTGATGGATACTTTGCAGAAACAAGTGAATGCCTGATGAGTCACCTTCTCCTTGTCCCTGCCTTCTTTTCCATATGTTCTAGTACATATGTGCACACAGAAACACACAACACACTCATACACACATTGCCGTGAACACACACAGTCGTGCACACACACTGTGCTTCCTAGATACGTGGGGTGGGGGGGGGGCGGTGACCGGCCAGGTTTCTGGTGTTCATTTTCAGTGGAGTGGGGGTTGAGGGAAAGGAATGAGACCTCCGTGTTCCCCTTTGTGGAGCCATCGTGGCAGGCATTTGGGAAGGCCAGCTGCGGGTGTCTGCAGGGAACGGCCGCGCGGGGGGAGTGTGCGTGGCTGCCTCAGCAGGCTGCGGTGTACACATCTGTACAGCTTTACTGACGGGCACCTCCATCCAACACTGGCTGCTACTTAAAAAAAAAAAAAAAAAAAACTGAGTGGAGCCAACTGGTTCCCAGGTCGTAACACGCCTGTGAAAGTTGGAGCGAGTTGGTGTCCTGGGCTGCCCCAGTCACCCAGCCTGCGGGGGCAGCGGGATGCGGCCAGTCCTCTGCCATGAGCCCCTGCACGGTGCCACCCACCATCACTGACTCCGAACCCAGTTACTCCAGAAACACAAAGGCCACACCAAAACACATCTCACTCTCAGCCCCTCCTTTGTGCCCCCCAGATCCCCGAGAGGGAGGAGCTGGGGCTGCAGGGAACGGAGTGACGTGGGGCCCTTCCCCTCTTCCCCTACTCTGCTCTCCCCATTTTTGTTAACAAATACAAGACTTCCGGTCTCCACCCTGCAGCCGCAAACCACAGCGTTCCTGCAGTCTGGCTGGGCTGGGGAGATTTATGGTCTCAAGTCTGAGGCCTGCCTGCTGGCTCCTGCTTAAGAAGGAGTCAGAATGCCCGCTGTTGGGGCTCCCTTTCCCTCTGTGTGAACCCCCTTTTGAAGTCCTCCCAGCTCCTGCTGAGGAAAATCACCTTACCAGAATCACCCCGTGCCAGTGGGAATAGCCCTGTGCAGGGAAGCAGGGTGGGGCCAGCTGGGAGGGAGGAGGGCAGCAGGGTGCTCTGCAGGTTCCAGATGCTTCTGCAGAAGGAGGGGTGGGGGGGACCCCCTGGGGACAGGGGTGCCAGGGGAGAAGGGGAGAAGGGGAGCGCATCCATTTGAGACACATAATCTTCTGTCTGGGCTGGAGGAAGCTTTGTTGGGTAGCTGGGATAATACCGGTCTGCAGGTTGTGATTTGGCATTTTGACACAAATTCACCTGTTGTGTACATGGGCGCTTTGGACACACTTGAGACTTGTTTTTCTATTAGGAATATCGATGTTTTTGTCCCAAGCCACCCTCGTTTTTATTTTTACCAGATAGAGAGGTCCCTCGTGACTACAGCACTGATTTGGGAGCTGGGTGACAGTCACCCAGAGACCGTCACATAGGTGGCCCCAGGGTCTGGACACCTGGGTTCTTGCTCTGGCCGTGTCACCCCTGGTTCTCCAGCAGCAGGCTTTCTGGGTCCTGGTTTTCTCATCAGGATGACCAGGGGCTGGAGGAGCTGGCTTTCCAGGGTTCCATCCAGTTGAAAGATCTGTGACTCCAGGATGTGGCTGAGCCTTTTTGCAGCCCTAAAACCGGACCCCCCCCCCCATGTTAATAAGGGTCCCTTTGCATCTGTGCTCTGCAGAAAAGAGGCTTGGTTGGCCAGGTGGGCACGGCTGCTGGTGTATTCCTGATGGGCAGGGGCCTACAGAGAAGCAGCACCCAGCGCTTCCTATGCTTAAAGAAAGGCAGGCAGGGTCCCGGTCAAAAGCCTGAAAGAGCCTGGGCAAGTCCAGGACCCTCCTTACTGCCACCTTCCTTCTGTCTTGTCCTGAGAAATGAGCTCGTGATGGGGGTGTGTGTATGTGTGTGTGTGTGTGTGTATTCTAGGACTCACCCATGCCCGTCCCCACCAACCCTCTCTGTCATTGTGTCATTCTAGATTCCCAACTTCTTCTGGAGCCTGGGGATCGGTCACACTGGTGCGTGGTAGCATACTGGGAGGAGAAGACGCGAGTGGGGAGGCTCTACTGTGTCCAGGAGCCCTCTCTGGATATCTTCTATGATCTACCTCAGGGGAATGGCTTTTGCCTCGGACAGCTCAATTCGGACAACAAGAGTCAGCTGGTGCAGAAGGTGCGGAGCAAGATCGGCTGCGGCATCCAGCTGACGCGGGAGGTGGACGGCGTGTGGGTGTACAACCGCAGCAGCTACCCCATCTTCATCAAGTCCGCCACACTGGACAACCCGGACTCCAGGACGCTGTTGGTTCACAAGGTGTTCCCCGGTTTCTCCATCAAGGCTTTCGACTACGAGAAGGCGTACAGCCTGCAGCGGCCCAATGACCACGAGTTCATGCAGCAGCCATGGACGGGCTTCACCGTGCAGATCAGCTTTGTGAAGGGCTGGGGCCAGTGCTACACCCGCCAGTTCATCAGCAGCTGCCCGTGCTGGCTGGAGGTCATCTTCAACAGCCGGTAGCCGCGTGCGGAGGGGACAGAGCGTGCGCTGAGCAGGCCACACTTCAAACTACTTTGCTGCTAATATTTTCCTCCTGAGTGCTTGCTTTTCATGCAAACTCTTTGGTATTTTTTGTTGTTGTTGTCGGTTGGTTGGTTGGTTTTCTTCTTCTCGTCTTCGTTTGTGTTCTGTTTTGTTTCATTCTGTGAGAAATAGCTTATGAAAAGAACTGTTGGGGGCTTTTTTTGGAAGGGGGGCTGGGTATGATCGGCAGGACACCCTGCTAGGAAGAGGGGAAGCAGAAATCCAAGCACCACCAAACACAGTGTATGAAGGGGGCGGTCATCATTTCACTTGTCAGGAGTGTGTGTGAGTGAGTGTGTGGCTGTGTGTGCACGCATGTGTGGGAGCCACAGATGGGGAGGCGACGTGCTCTTTGTTTTGTGTCTCTGATGGGTGTCCCCAGCAGAGAGGTTTGCAGCCCCACGTAGTATCTCTCGTGTCCCTTGGACATGCTCAGTGGGGCAGAGGCAGTACCTGGGCAAGCTGGCAGCTGGGGGTCCCCACAGCTGCCAGGAGCACGGCTCTGTCCCCAGCCTGAGAAAGCCCCCCGCCCTTCCTCTCCCACCTCTAGGACACGGGCCTGTCCACAGGCTTCTGAGCAGCGAGCCTGCTGGTGGCTGAACCAGAACCAATTGTTTTTACCCTTGTCTTATTTCCCTCCCGCCAGCCCCTGCCATTGTAGCGTCTTTCGTTTTTGGCCACCTGCTCCTGGATTTCTCTGAGATGGGCTTCCCGAGGGCTGCCGGGGCAGCCCCTCACAGTATTGCTCACCCAGTGCCCTCTCCCCTCATCAGCCTCTTCCCTGCCTGCCCTGGTGACATCAGGTTTTTCCTGGACTTAGAAAACCAACTCAGCACTCCCTGCTCTGAGCCTGGGTGTTGAGCTCTGCTATTAGACCAGCAAGGGGGGACGTCCCTGGGAGGGACATGCTTAGCAGTCCCCTTCCCTCTAAGAAGGATTTGGTCCGTCATAACCCAAGGTACCATCCTAGGCTGACACCTGACTCTTCTTTCATTTCTTCTACAACTCATACACTCGTATGATACTTTGACACTGTTCTTAGCTCAATGAGCATGTTTAGACTTTAACATAAGCTATTTTTCTAACTACAAAGGTTTAAATGAACAAGAGAAGCATTCTCATTGGAAATTTAGCATTGTAGTGCTTTGAGAGAGAAAGGACTCCTGAAAAAAAAAAAACCATGAGATTTATTAAAGAAAAAAATGTATTTTATGTTATATATAAATATATTATTACTTGTAAATATAAAGACGTTTTATAAGCATCATTATTTATGTATTGTGCAATGTGTATAAACAAGAAAAAGAAAAGATGCACTTTGCTTTAATATAAATGCAAATAACAAATGCCAAATTAAAAAAGATAAACACAAAATTGGTGTTTTTTTCTATGGGTGTTATCACCTAGCTGAATGTTTTTCTAAAGGAGTTTATGTTCCATTAAACGATTTTTAAAATGTACACTTGATACCGTGTTGTCCTCCAACTCCTTTTTCTTCTGCTGCTCGGAGGGGAGCGGGGAGGAGTATTCATCCCAGTTCAGTTGAGTTGGCGTCTTCCCAGCCCCGTTCTTGGAGGAGGGGAGACATGGGCCCCAAAAGAGAGACATGTGGAACAGCCCGGTGTTCAACAGTGCTGCAAAGACCTGCAGCTACCAAGACCTCGCTCCCTCCCGCCTGTCTTGAATTCGTAATGGGAAACAACCTACGGGAACCCTGTGGGCGATCATTCAAAAGCTGGTAGGATCGAGGAAAGGGAATTACATCTCGGGTGATTGGGAAGAAGACCGGATTAGGGGATGAATGGATGGGAAAGGTTAGCCCCAAGAACCTGGATCTCTCTGGTTCTTGCCAGCAACCCGCTTGGCGATAATCCCAAACCTACTGTAACTCTGCCAGACTGGATTCCAGGAGGAGTTTCCTGGGGGTGAGGCCCTGGAAGGGTGATGAAAGTGGAGGTTGAATGTCAGTGGTGGTCAGAGGGACTTGGCCGCCTCCTGGCTGCTTCCCGAATACTGTTTTGGGCTGCAGAGATCGCAGAGTCCAGGTTCTACTCTGCAATATTCTCTATTGTCTGCTGGGACGTCAGCGACAGTTCACTGGTCCCCTTCCCCAGCCCAGCCCAGGTGGCACTTGTGGTCAAAGTGCCTCTTCAGTGCTGGCTTTGCATCAGCCTACCTTGGTTTGCTGCTGCCGGATCTGAGTTGTGCTTCAGATTCGGGGAATCTTGCACAAGAGATGGTCTAAATCGGGTACCAAAGGGCTATGCAGGTGTCTATGCAAGGGGCTTTGAATCTTCTACCCAGGAAGGTGGGGGGAGGGGCTTTGGAAGTGGGGGGTTAAGAATTTGGATATCACAAGCCTGTACAATTTCATAAAAGCTTTCTGGAAGGCCAATGTAGGACAGCCAACTTTCTGTTTTGCCGAAAGGTCACCCAAAGCACTACAGCCTACTGGCACCACGACTTCATTAAAGGGAATTACAATACAATTGTGTTGCAAGAAATATTAATACATGTTGATTGTTGATTCATGCTTCAGAGCATTAGTGCCAAGTGATCATCTGGGGCACCTTGTTTATGTGTGATCAGGAGCTCATTACCTCTCAAAGTAGCTTTTTGCGCTCTTTTTTTTTTTTTGAGATGGAGTCTGGCTCTGTTGCCCAGGCTAGAGTGCAGTCATCTCGGCTCACTGTAGCCTCCGCCATCCGGGTTCAGGTGATTCTGCTGCTTCAACCTCCCAAGTAGCTGGGATTACAGGTGCACATCCCCACATCCGGCTAATTTTTTGTATTTTTAGTAGAGGTGGGGTTTCGCCATGTTGGCCAGGCTGGTCTCGAACTCCTGGCCTCAGGTGATCCACCCACCTTGGCCTCCCAAAGTGTTGGGATTACAGGCGTGAGCCACCATGCCTGGTCACTTTTTGCTTTTTATCATTGAACTGAAACTTCCTTTCATTCTAGTTCTGTAACCCAGAATAAGTGCAAAATCCCATCTCTAGAAAACACCCAAGGAGGGTTCTAACTAACTCCAGGGCAGTAGTGGCGGAAGAGGGGTAGGGAGGGAAGGTGTCACACCAGGGACTGTCAGAGTCATTTTAGTTGGCTCTAACTTGCATTGGCATGCCAGGAAGCTCTTTAATAAACAGTGGCTACCATGTATTGAATGCTTCACTAGGTGCCAGGCATAATGTCTAAGCCAGGCATCCCCAAACTATGGCCCGTGGGCCGCATGTGGCTCCCTGAGGCCATTTATCTGGCCCCTCGCCACACTTCAGGAAGGGGCACCTCTTTCATTGGTGGTCACTGAGAGGAGCACACTATGTGGCGGCCCTCCAACGGTCTGAGGGACAGTGAACTGGCCCCCTGTGTAAAGTGTGGGGACGCCTGGTCTAGGCATTTGAAGGAATGCTCATTTCATCTTCATTGGGACACGCTGCGCAAATTCAGGCTTTGAGAGGTTAAATGACTTGCCCGAGGTCCCCCAATGAGGAAGCAGGTGGTTAGGAGCTCAGGACCCGACTGGTTGAGCAGTTCTTACTGCTTGGTCCATGCCTTGTTGAGATGTTTGATAGGGTCCTGTGTGGCTCTAGTCCCACAGCTCCCTGAACAATGCAGAGAAGGTGGGAGGGTGGTCTGTCACATTTCCTCCTGGCCCTACCACTTACGCAAGTCCTCTGGATTTGGGAAGCGGGAGCTGTGGCTTCTGGAGGAAGGAGAGGCTGGAACAGGGGTGGAGGTGTGCGGGTTCTGGCGGCACGGCTGATCCTGGGTGGGTGGTGGGGAAAGAGGAGGGCTTAGGAGGAGTCTGGCATTTGCTGGTCACTGATGCTTCCCTCTTTTTGCCAGCGAGCCTGTCACCCACAGTCATCCCCTGAGCACCTTCGAAGTGCCCAGGACTGTGCCGCAGCCGGTGTGGCGGTAACGCGGACCTGGACCATGCCTGCACGTGATGCTGGAGGACAAGACGCCACATCTAAAATGGTCAGCAGCAGTGCAGGAAGAAGAAAAGGTGAGGACCCAGGAGGAGGCCTGGCCACGGGACCACAGGGGCTTGCAGCAGAGGTGGGACATTCAGCTCGGATGGCATTGAGAGGTGAGCAGAGCAGGGGGAGAAGTACCCCATGGGAAGGACGTTTTCCTGCCTCTTGGTACTCTTTCCTTTCAGTTCACCCCTCAAATGTCAGGGTGTCTTACACAATTCAGTCTCAGCTCTGCTCAGGTCACACCCTCTCCCTGGATGGCAGCGTCACTCTGGTGGCTTCATCTCCCTTGGACCTGTAGATGCCTGAGTTGTCCCAACCAGAAACCTGGATTCCCCATCCTTGCCCCTGTCCATAATAAAAACCAAATCCCTTCCACTCTATTTCGTTCAGTCAATAATTATAAACTGTACGTCTCTCACAGAGTTCCCTTTTCTGTACCCCCACTAGCATGACTTAATTCAGGGGCTGTTAATGTCCTCTAGGTCTCCCTTACCTCTAGTCAAAGTGGCCCTTCAGCATCCGCCTCCGCCAATCTCCCCACGGAGTCCCCAGCCCTCCATACACAGAAACCTTTTGTTCCAGGCGTGTAGGGAGATGCACCGTGCTGCAGGCCCAGGTTGCTCATGCGCTTCTGCAGCGAGTGCTTTGCAGCCACTTCAGTTAGCTACCTCCTCCTTATCCTTTGGGATGTGAGGCAGGCAGCACTTCCTCCAAGAAGCCTCCTCTCTGCAAAACATTTCTGTCCTAAAGAGGGATCAATAGTGTGAGATTCTAAGCTGGGCGTGGTGGCTCACTCCTGTAATCCCAGCACTTTGGGAGGTCAAGGCGGGCAGATCACCTTAGGTTGGGAGTTCAAGACGAGCCTGACCAACACAGAGAAACCCCGTCTCTACTAAAAATACAAAATTAGCCGGGTGTGGTGAGGGGGCAGTGCCTGTAATCCTAGCTATTCATGAGGCTGAGGCAGGAAAATTGCTTGAACCCAGGAGGCGGAGGTTGCAGTGAGCCGAGGTTGTGCCATTGCACTCCAGCCTAACTCTGTCTCAAAAAAAAAAAAAAGAAAAGAAAAGAAAAAAATAGTGTGAGATTCTCTCTCCTACGGAACCATAAGCTCTTGGCACCCTGGAGTCTCAACTGGAGCCTTAGTTAGGATCCACCGCCCTGACAATTCCTGGTGTAATGCTCAGAGAGGACTTGTCTCACGAATGAGGCAGAGTTGTGGGCTTAGCGTGGGCTGGGAATAACTATCATTATCGTCATCATCAAGAGGCAACCACTGAGTATGCCCCGACTATGTGCTAGGCAGTGCTCTAAGCACTTTACACTGGGATTGTCCCGTGCAGTCCTCACAGCCACCGTGCGAGTAGATACCATGATCATCACTCCCATTCTACAGATAAATAGGTTCAAAGAATTGCCCGCAGTCTCCCATCTGTGAAGTGATAGCATCGGATTTCATCACTGTGTTATCTAATCTCTCTGGGCAGGCCTGGCTGAAGGGGTTGGGTATATGTTTTTTCTAAAACAAGTTCTGGTTTGGAAGGACCAAGCTGATCTGACTGCTGAAACAACACCTGCCATTTGTGCATGTGGGTGCACGCCAAGGGGCATGCTGCCTGCACTCCCATGCTGCAGAGGACCTGGCCAGGCCTTGCCTGATTCAGGAAGGGCCCGACCCTCCAATGGGTGAGTGATTTGCCCAGGACCACCTATACACAGCCTGTGATGGAATCTGGACTTGTACCCAAACCTACAGCAAACGGTGACTTCTTGATGGGTCTATCAAGCTCCCAACTCTCAGCAGCCTGCAGAGAACCTATTGGTCAGCCCAGCCTGTGCACTTTCAGTGAGAAACTCCTGACTGTTCCTGAGGGTGTGCTGGGGTCAGGCGAGGTGGGATCCTGATGTAATTCATAGTCACTGGTTTGGGGGTCAGAAAGATCTGGGTTTGAGCATTCACTTGGGCAAGTCACAACCTCTCTGAACCTCAATTTCCGAAGCATAAAGTGTGTATTATACTTTTGTGAGGCTAAAATGGGAATTGGGAGAAAATTCATACCAAGAGCTGGCCATATGCTAACTAGGTTGAACCACGTGGGATTGCTAATATTTGATCATGTTGACCTACAATAATGGCAATTTCAGAAACTTTATTAGATACTCAATCCAAGACTGCCAGCTGTGATCAGGGGTCCCCACCCTTCTTTTCACCCTGCAGCTGCAGGCAGAGGCTGATGGTGCCCTCTGGGTGGTGAATTTTGCAGCAAGTGAGAGAAGACAGTGCGAAAGCCAGTCCAGGGATAGTAGGGAGTGGCCAATATTGGGGTGATTCCTTCCTGCCGAGAACGTCAGCCAACTACTGAGCCCAGGCCAGGGCAGGAAGCAAAGACCAGCAGCAGCCAGGGCTGCAGGATTGGGGTGCCCTGGCCTCAGGAGGAGGGGTGTGTGGGCCCAGGCTGCCACCCTCAGAGCCAGGAGCAGCCTGCACAGTGCCCGGTTTCCTGGCGGCTCTCAAGCAGGAGGCCCGAGCTGCTAGCTCAGCAGTTTTCCCCCAGCCAGAAGCACCCCCCCTCTCTTTCTGAAAGTAATGATTTTCTAAAAATGGATTCCCTCCTCTCCCCCAGCTGCAATTAATCTACCCAACACAAAGTGGCCGCTGGAGGAGGACTCTAGTGAGTTGGGACCAGTGCAAGTGCTTTGATTAATTCAGGGACAATCTCCTGGCTGGACTGGGGGCGAGAGGCTGGGCAGGGGCAAGCTGCCTGGGTGGGGGCTGGCCACTGCAGGATCCATTTAAACAGCTGTCAGAGCCAGGGAGACCTGGGAGAGCTGGGAGCCTTTTCCTAGGGAGCCTGTGCCCGCCTTCCTGGGGATTTGAGAGGCAGAGTCTGCCATGGACATGTGCCCAGGTGCCAGGGGAAGCTCTTATTAAACCTGGAACTTCCTGGAGCTGCCATTTTAGTGGAAGCTTGGGGGGAGAAGGAATACAATTGTTTCTACCATGAGCACTTATATGTTATGTAGTAGAATGCAAACTTGACCGGAATTGTTGAGAAAAAACAAGACACTTCAAGGACTCGTTGTTGCCTTTGGTGTTGCTTTAAGTGGTGGCTCCAGGCCCTGGACAGTTTCCCTTCTGCTGTGGGCACTTTGGTGAAGAAGTGTAAGATTAGTGGGGCACGGAAGCCCTGGGGACAGAACTAGAATCTGTATATTAGGGCTGTACTGAACCTTAAAGAAAATAAAGATGTGTCATAGACGGCTATATTGAATTCGTTCTCAGCAGTGTAGACAGTCCTCTCATACACATTCTTCTAGTGATTCTGGATGGGAGCTCTGACTACCCCCATTTTAGAAGAAACTAAGGCTAAAAGAGATCAGAGACTTACACAAGTCACCCAGCCATGAGGTGGCCAAGCAGTTTTTCTTAAGTCTACACCAAGGCTCTTTATCCAAAGCCTGGTGCTTGCCGCTCTGTCCCATGCCCGTTTAACTCCAGGCCTTGCACTCAGCCTGCCCAGATCCCAGCAGTAATGACTGACGTGGGGTCAAGACATTTCATTCCCAGGGGATACTTATGCTCTCCACTCATTTCCCAGCCTCCCTTGCAGTTTGTTTGTGCCCATGTGACCAGTTCTGGCCAATGGGCTGTGAGAAGTGTGATATGTTCCTTATAAGCTAAAGCATTGAAAAACTGGTGCAGGGTGACCCAGCTCTCTCTCTCCCTCCTGCCGCAGGGACCTGGATGATATGTTTTATGATGATAGAGACATAAGATGGAAACCACTTGGCTCCTGAATCGCTGCTCCGGAGAGCCACAGGGCCCACTGCAGGCTTTGTTTGAATACAGAACTTTTTCTTTGTGGCTGAGATTCGGAGGTTTGCCTATCCAGATGATTATGTGACCTGTGCCCTTTCAGAATCTGACTTGCTTCTTTCTTTTATGGAGCTGGGTCTTGTATCTCCAGCGTCTGGGAGCTCCTTGGGGTCAGGCACCTGTCCAGTCCTCATACTTACTTGAATTCTTTTATAGTACAGAGTGCAGCACTGGGCTCACAGTAGGCGCTGGGTAAATACCTGCTGTAATTGGCATGAAGTGCCTCTCCAGTGGTGCTCCATGAGGGCCTGCCAGGGTGTCTGTCCTCCAAGGGCACATCTGGTCCAGGGCTCCTCTCTCATGAAGCCCTGCCCTTGCCCGTTCCTCACCTACATGGCCTTTGAAGCCACTCTTCACCTCCTCAACCTCATCTTCACAGGAGCAAGCTACAGTGCCAGCCAGCCAGGGGCTACTTCAACCTGGCCAAAACCAGTACCCTCTGGCCAAGGAGAGAGAGTCTCCGAGCAGTGCTCTGGCTCCACTGAACACATTGACTGGCGTCATCAGACCATGTTCCCAGCTCCTGTCTCCTATCTGCTTGGTTTTTCTTCATACTGGTGGTTGACATTACATTTATTGTATTATAGATGCATTTGACATTTTATTACATAGCTGTTTGTTGGCTCGACTATTGTCAGAGGCCTCAAGCAGAGTGTGAGCTATGTGATAGCAGGGACTTTGGTCTGGTCACTGCTATGACCCCAGAATCTAGAACAATGCCCAGCACATAGAAGGCACTCCGCAGATATTGAATGAATCAATGTTGAATGACTATGTATTTATTTATTTATTATTACTATGTTTTTATGGAGACAGGGTTTCACCTTGTTGGTCAGGGTGGTTTCGAACTCCTGACCTCAGGTGATCCACCCACCTTGGCCTCCCAAAGTGCTGGGATTACAGGTGTGAACCACCACACCTGGCCTCGAATGATGATTTAACTTTTTTTTGTTGTTTTTTTTGAGACAGAGTCTCGCTCTGTCACCCAGGCTGGAGTGCAATGGTGTGATCTCGGCTCACTGCAACCTCTGCCTCCCGGGTTCAAATGATTCTCCTGCCTCAACCTCCCGAGTAGCTTGGATTACAGGCACCCGCCACCACGTCTGGCTAATTTTTTGTATTTTTAGTACAGACGGGGTTTCACTATGTTGGCCAGGCTGGTCTTGAACTCCTGACTTTGTGATCTGCTTGCTTTGGCCTCCCAAAGTGGTGGGATTACAGGCATGAGCAGCACTGCACCCAGTTATTTAAGTTTTCAACTAAAATATATGAATTTAAGTTCCAGGTGAATTTTTTTTTTTTCTTTTTTCTAGAGACAGAGTCTCTGTTGCTCAGGCTGTAGTGCAGTGGCATGATCATAGCCTTGAAATCCTGGGCTCAAATGATCCTCCTGCCCCTAGCCTCCCAAATAGCTGGAACTATAGGTGAGCACCACCCTGCCTGGCTAATTTTAAATGTTTTTGTTAAGACTGAGTCTTGCTATGTTGCCCAGGCTGGTTTCCAACTGCTGGTCTCTAGTGATCTTCCTGCCTCGCTGGGATTACAGGAATGAGCCACTGTGCCCAGCCAAATTCCTTTTTCCCCAAGAAAAGTGGGTATGTACTCACTTTACAATACTTGTGAAAATAAAAAGTGCATTATTATATTTTTTTCTCCCAAAAGGTGAATGCAAAACTTTACCTCTTGGGTTGGTGGTAATAGTGGCAACGATGCCCACAATAATAATAACAAAAACCTGTGCTTTCTTAGGGCTAAGTATGTGCCAGGCACTCTCTCACTCTCTGCAAGGTACGTTGTGTGGGTTTTCTTTTTTTTTTGAGATGGAGTTTTACTCTTTTTTTTTTTTTTGAGACAGAGTTTCCTTCCTGTTACCCAGGCTGGAGTGTAATGGCGCGATCTCGGCTCACCGCAACCTCTGCCTCCTGGGTTCAGGCAATTCTCCTGCCTCAGCCTCCTGAGTAGCTGGGATTACAGGCACACACCACCATGCCCAGCTAATTTTTTTTGTATTTTTAGTAGAGACAGGGTTTCACCATGTTGACCAGGATGGTCTCGATCTCTTGACCTCATGATCCACCCACCTCGGCCTCCCAAAGTGCTGGGATTACAGGCTTGAGCCACCGCGCCCGGCCTTTTTTTTTTGTTTTTTAAGGACGAGGTTTCACCATGTTGGTCGGGCTGGTCTTGAACTCCCGACCTCAGGTGATCTGCCTGCCTTGGCCTCCAAAGTGCTTGGATTACAGGCGTGAGCCACCACGCCTGGCCAGAGTTTCACTCTTGTTGGAGTGCAGTGGTGTGATCTCAGCTCACTGCAACCTCTGCCTCCCAGACTCAAGCGATTCTCGTGCCTCAGCCTCCCGAGTAGCTGGGATTATAAGCGCCTGCCACCCTGCCTGGCTAATTTTTGTATTTTTAGTAGAGACGAGGTTTCACCGTGTTGGCCAGGCTGGTCTCGAACTCCTAACCTCAAGTGATCAACCCACCTCAGCCCTCCAAAATGCTGGGATTACAGGCGTGAGTGACCACGACATGCCTACATTGTGTTGTCTTTAAGTTAAGTGCTCTCATTAGCTCATTTTACAGGTGAAGACTTGCAGGCCCAACGAGAGACTCACAGCAAGAGCGTGGTAGAACCAGAGACCAGCTCTGCCTAACTCCACAGCCCTTGCTTTGAGCCCCGGGTCCCCAGGGGAGGCTAGAGGCACCAGCAGTCTTGAATGAGTAGCTTTCCCAGCTTCTATTCCTGAAGGTTGAGACAAAAACATGCTAAGGCCTGATCCCACTGAGGCAGCTTGAGACTCTTGGGGTATCTCTGCAGGAAGAGCTTGCTCCTTGGCCGAGCTGCCCTGTCCCTGTAATATTCACTGTGTATGGGCGTCGTGTCATCAGCACCAAATCTTCTAATGACACACTGCAGCCAGGGAAATTACAGTGCCCAGGAGACTTGTCCCTCAGGCCCTGCCCGGGGTAATTCCAGAGCAGATCGGGCTGCCAGCCTTAGGTAATGGAATGGTGAGCAGTGGTAATGAGGGGTGGAGGGTGGAGGATTTTATTTTACTTATACAGGGTTTTTTTTTCCCTTGAATTTAAAAAATACTGAAAAATGCTATCAAAAGTAAAAAGTAGCCCTAACCCCGTCTTTTAAATGATGCACTCCAACTCCACTCCCCAGAGATGAGCATGACGGGGACATGGATATGTCCCCTTTCTGAATTGGTCTCTGCCTCTACGTATGCACAGACACAATTCTCATTAATGGAGTCACATTCTACATATTGGCCTGAGCCCTACTTATATCACTTAATGATACATCACAGACATTTTTGGAGACTATTCATTTTCATGTTTGTCTAGCAGTGGGGCAGAACTTAAAAGAGGGTCATTTAAAGATATACCTCTTAGTACTGAATGGGAGTGAGGGTGTGGAGCAACAGGAACTCTCTCGTGATGATGCTGGGGGTATAAACTGGTTAACTTTTTGGCAGTATCTACCAAAGCGAAGAGAATCATACGTGCATCAGAAATGCACACATATATTCACTAAAATACATGTACAAGAATATTGATAGCAGGCCGGATGTGGTGGCTCACACCTGTAATCTCAGCATTTTGGGAGGCCGAGGCAGGCGGATCACTTGAGTTCAGGAGTTTGAGACCAGCCTGGCCAACATGTTGAAACCCCGCCTCAAATAAAGAAAATACAAAAATTAGCTGGGCATGTTGGTGTACACCTGTAACCTCAGCTATTTGGAAGGCTGAGGCAGGAGAATCATTTGAACCCAGGAGGTGGAGGTTGCCACGAGCTGAGATGATGCCACTGCACTCCAGCCTGGGTGACACAGCGAGGCTCTGTTTCAAAAAAAAAAAAAAAAAAAAAAAAAGAATATTATAAAAGTAGCAGTATTCATAATAGCACCAAACAAAAACAACTTAGATGACTGTCAAAAGTAGATGGTTAGGGCCGGGCATGGTGGCTCACGCCTGTAATCCCAGCACTTAGGAGGCCGAGGCAGGTGGATCACAAGGTCAGGAGTTCAAGACCAGCCTGGGCAATATGATGAAACCCTTCTCTACTAAAAATACAAAAATTAGCCATGCATGGTGGTGCTCACCTGTAGTCCCAGCTACTTGGGAGGCTGAAGCAGGAGAATCGCTTGAACCCGGGAGGTGGAGGTTGTAGTGAGCCGAGATCATGCCACTGCTCTCCAGCCTGGGCAACAGAGGGAGACTCCATCTAAAAAAAAAAAAAGGAGATGGTTATTTATGCAGTGCATATCATGCGTGTGGGAATGAAAGAACTCCAGCTTACACAGCAGCAGGGTGATCTGCACAATTGTAACGTTGTGCCAAAGAAGGCACATGCAGAGAAGTCCACACTGCATGATTCCCTTTATATAAAGTTCAAAATCAGGCAAAACAAATTTGTGGTATTAGATGTCAGGAAGTGGGCACGAGAAGAATATCTAGGGGCTGATGAGGTCCTGTTTCTTGGAGCTGGGTACATGCGGTGTACAGTTTGTGATAATTGTGCACTTTTCTACATGTGTTATGCATCAGTAAAAGCCTATATATATATATTTTTTTTGAGACGGAGTTTCGCTCTTGTTACCCAGGCTGGAGTGCAATGGCGCGATCTCGGCTCACTGCAACCTCCGCCTCCTGGGTTCAGGCAATTCTCCTGCCTCAGCCTCCTGAGTAGCTGGGATTACAGGCACGCGCCACCATGCCCAGCTAATTTTTTGTATTTTTAGTAGAGACGGGGTTTCACCATGTTGACCAGGATGGTCTCGATCTCTCGACCTCGTGATCCACCCGCCTCGGCCTCCCAAAGTGCTGGGATTACAGGCTTGAGCCACCGCGCCCAGCCAAAAGCCTATATTTTTAAAGGGGATCAATGGCAGGCCATCCCCTCCAGAAATTCAGTCTTGTTTCCCTAAGTTTGTCTCCTTGTTCTTCTTCTTCTTCTTCTTCTTTTTTGGAGACGGAGTTTCGCTCTTGTTACCCAGGCTGGAGTGCAATGGCGCGACCCTGGCTCACCGCAACCTCCGCCTACTGGGTTCAAGCAATTCTCCTGCCTCAGCCTCCTGAGTAGCTGGGATTACAGGCACGAGCCACCATGCTTGGATAATTTTTTTTTTTTGTATGTTTAGTAGAGATGAGGTTTCACCACGTTGACCAGGATGATCTCGATCTCTTGACCTCGTGATCCACCCGCCTCGGCCTCCCAAAGTGCTGGGATTACAGGCGTGAGCCACCGCACCCAGCTTGTCCCTTCTTCTTTTAATTCCAGCACCTAATGAGCTGCACACAGGGCAGTGCCTTATGTACGATGGGACCCAGGGAGGGAATAGGAGTTGCACATTTTGGTTTTGGAATCTCGGAACCTGGTGTCTGGCCTCAGGTGATGACTGAGCCTGTGCTGCCCCCACGCATTTGCTCTCAGGTAGTTGTCAGTGAGCAACCAGGTAGAGAGAATGTCAGGGGGATGGGGTGGGAGGAGGAGGAGAAAGAAGAGGAAAAGGAGGAGGAGGAAAAGAAGGTGGAGAAAGGAGGAAAAGAAGGAGGAGGAAGAGGAAGAGGAGAAAGAGGAGGAGGAAGAGGAAGAGGAGGAAGAGGTGGAGGAGAGAAATATTGCAGTTTTCAGGGCTGCTGAGGGGACTGTCTTGTTCGTGGGCACCTTAATGAGTGGTGGAATTGCTGGGGTCCTATTTCTGGGGTCCTGAATTATAAACTATTACAGCGATGACAATATCAACAACTACTACTGGGCTGGGCGCGGTGGCTCAAGCCTGTAATCCCAGCACTTTGGGAGGCTGAGGCGGGTGGATCACAAGGTCAGGAGATCGAGACCATCCTGGTCAACATGGTGAAACCCCGTCTCTACTAAAAATACAAAAAATTAGCTGGGCGTGGTGGCGCGTGCCTGTAATCCCAGCTACTCAGGAGGCTGAGGCAGGAGAATTGCCTGAACCCAGGAGGCGGAGGTTGCGGTGAGCCGAGATCGCGCCATTGCACTCCAGCCTGGGTAACAAGAGCGAAACTCCGTCTCAAAAAAAAAGAAAAAAAAAAAAACCAACTACTACTATTATTAATAGCATCTAACTTTTCTTGGGTGCTTACCTAGTGCCAAACACTGTGTTGAGTGCTTTATATTTGTCACTCATGTGGATCCTTTTAACACTGTGTAGTTATCAGTACCTATTTGCATGTTGGAGGCTCACATACATACAGTAAACTCCTGATCACCATACGGCACAAACCCCTGCTTATTTTGATGTTCCGTTGTTTATCTGGAGACCTATTATGTGCCTGATGCTGCTGAGGATTGAGGTATAGAAATGGATGTGCGCCAAGCGTGGTGGCTCATGCCTGTAATCCCAGCACTTTGGGAGGCTGAGGTGTGTGGATTACCCGAGGTCTGGAGTTCAAGACCAGCCTGGTCAACACCTTGAAAACCCATCTCTACTAAAAATACGAAAGAATTAGCTGGGCATGATGGTGTGTGCCTGTAATCTAGCTACTTGGGAGGCTGAGACAAGAGAATTGCTTGAACCCAGGAGGTAGAGGTTGCAGTGAGCCAAGATCGCACCACTGTGCTCCAGTCTGGGCAACAGAGTGGGACTCTGTCTCAAAAAATATATATACATATATATGTGATACAGTCTCTATATTGTCTGAGCAGGTTAATAATTGAGTGCTTATCCAAACCAATTGTCAGTGCTTTATTTCTTATTTTAGGAGTACTCGAAATAGGTGATTCATTTCTTTTGCTATTTACTTTTATCTCCTTAGCAAGGTATGTTCTCTCTTTAAATATTAGAGACCAAATTAACAAATATAAAGGAAAAAGAATTTTGTAAAAATCGCTTATTGTGCTACCATCATAGAGAACTTGACATCTGAAAACAACTCATTTTAGACTTTTAAAAAATACATTTTTATGTGCCCACTATATAATAGGTGCTCACAGAAAATTTGCTGATTGAATGCTTACATTGTTATAAAATGACACTATTATATGATCTTGTAAACTTCTCATCCCCTCACACAAAGGCACTTAATGCTGTAATGAGAACGTATTTCCAGGTCCATGAACACGCAGCTACTTCTGATGCTTTCGTTCATCATTAGTAGGGGGGATTTTTTTTCCACGCTTTTGGGAGATCTTTCTGTTTCTTTTGTGAATTTTTTTCTCTTGGTTTGTTAGTCTTTGTGGTCAATTGTTTTTAATTTTTTTCCAAAGTAATTCATACATAAATTTTTTTTTTTTTTTTTTTTGAGACGGAGTTTCGCTCTTGTTACCCAGGCTGGAGTGCAATGGCACGATCTCGGCTCACCGCAACCTCCACCTCCCAGGTACAGGCAATTCTCCTGCCTCAGCCTCCTGAGTAGCTCGGATTACAGGCACGTGCCACCATGCCCAGCTCATTTTTTGTATTTTTAGTAGAGACGGGGTTTCACCACGTTGACCAGGATGATCTCGATCTCTCGACCTCGTGATCCACCCGCCTCGGCCTCCCAAAGTGCTGGTATTACAAGCTTGAGCCACCGCGCCCGGCCCATATATAAAATTTTAAAAGTCAAGTACTATTGAAAGGTTTATAATAAAAAATAGCAGTCCACTGTGCTTTCACTCTCTCCCTAGGGTTACTCCCCAGAAGTAATCCTTTCAACTTTTCAAGCTGTTTCTTTCAGTATTTATCACTATAACTTTCAGGGATATATAAAATATTTTATTCATTGAAAATGTAAAAAGAAAAGAAAAAAGAAAAAAAGAAAAAAGAAGAGAAAAAAGAAAATGTAAAAATAATATATATTCATCATCAAATATTCAAAAGACACAGGAATGCATTAAATGAAATGTGAAAGCCCTTCTTAATTTCTCCAATGCTACTTTAGAGGGGTAAATTTTATTAGAGTGGATTACAATAGTCCCTCCTGATCTGCGGTTTTGCTTTCTGCTGTTTCAGTCACCTGTGGTCTCTCTCTCTCTCTCTCTTTCTCTGTATGTGTGTGTATGTGTGTATGTTTGAGACAGCATCTCGGTCTGTCACCAAGGCTGGAGTGCAGTGGTGTGATCTCAGCTCACTGCAGCCTCCACCTCCTGGGCTCAATGGGTTCTCCCACTTTAGCCACCTGAGTAGCTGGAACTACAGGCATGTGCCACACACCCAACTAATTTTTGTATTTTTTGTGTATATATATGTTTAGTCAGTCTTAGATATATATATATATATGTTTAGACAGTCTTGCTCTGTCGTCCAGGCTGGAATGCAGTGGTGCAATCTCAGCTCACTGCAACCTCTGCCTCCTGGGTTGAAACGATTCTCCCACCTCAGCCTCCCAAGTAGCTGGGCTTACAGGTGTGCGCCACCATGCCCTGTTAATATTTTTGTATTTTTAGTAGGGATAGGATTTCACCATGTTGACCAGGCTGGTCTCAAAGTCCTGACCTCAAGTGATCTGCCCACCTTGGCCTCCCAAAGTGCTGGGATTACAGGCGTGAGGTACTGTGCCCAGGCTAGAGATGGGGTTTTGCCATGTTGCCCAGGCTGGTTGCAAACTCTTGGGCTTAAACCATCTGCCTGCCTTGGCCTCCCAAAGTGCTGGGATTACAGGCGTGAGCCAGTGTGCCCAACCATGGTCTGAAAATATTAAGTGGAAAATTCCAGAAATAAGGAATTCGTAAGTTTTAAATTGTGTACCATTCTGAGTAGCAGGATATAATCTCATGTCCTGCTCTGTCCTGCCTGGGACATGAATCATCCCTTTGTCCAGTGTGTCCAGGCTGTAGGCATGTCCCACGCACTGGTCACTTGGTAGTGTCTCAGTTAGCAGAGCAACGGCCATAGTATTGCAGTGCTTGTGTTCAAGTAACCCTGACTTTACTTAATGATGCCCTCAAAGCTCAAAAGCAGTGACGCTGATGCATTGGCTTAGGTGCTCTGTTTTATTATTACTCTTATTACTCTTTTACTGCATCTAATTTATAAGTTAAACTTCATCATAGGCATATGTGCACAGGAAAAAATGTATAGGGTTCCGTACTATCTGTATTTCAGGCGTACTGGGTGTCTTGGAACATATCCTTCAAGGATAGTGGGGTACTACTGTATATCCCATATTCTAAAATAATATTCTTATTCTGATTTTTTTTTTTTTTTTGAGACAGAATCTCACTTTGCTGCCCAGGCTGGAGTGCAATGTCGTGCTCTTGGCTCACTGCAACCTCTGCCTCTGGGTTCAAATGATTCTCCCTGCCTCAGCCTCCTGAGTAGCTGGGATTACAGATGCCCACCACCACACCCAGCTAAGTTTTGTATTTTTAGTAGAGACGGGATTTCACCATGTTAGCCAGGCTGGTCTTGAACCCTTGACTTCAGGTGATCTGCCTGCCTTGGCCTCCCAAAGTGTTGGGATTACAGGCATGTAATCTGAAAGCTGCGCCCAGCTTTCTGATGTTTCTTGTTTAGATATTTTCTAGTAACTTCCTACTTGGGGATTAGCTCTCCTGCAGTATCACGCTGCCTCCCTTATCAGTGGCCACAACACTTACATGATTACAACTATGCCCGTATCGTACACCCTCAGCCGTGTAGTATACTATGATTGCATCTGTTTTTTTTATACAATGTTTTGGTGTCTCTAAAGTTGAGTTGCCTAGGGTTCTTTTCATCTGCTTAGAATTCATTGTATTTTCTGCCATTGCTTTCCACATTCTTCAGTCACTTTTCAATATAGTTTTTCTCAAGATTAAACCTACCAGATAGTTTTCCAGTTCGATTTTTTCCCTTTCTGAAGTCTCCTTCCTTCTGCCTTAGGCTGGACAGGTTGCCTCATAGGCCGGATGCACGACAGTCACCCTGAAGCATCCTTCCACCTTCTCTTGGGTGGGATCCTCATCACCGGCATCCCATAGCTTTACCTTTCTTGGTTTAGTCCCTCGTTTTGGTGCCAATTGTCTTTTTTTATTAGGTATTATTTATTTATTGATTTTTTTTTTTGATGGAGTCTTGCTCTGTCACCAGGCTGGAGTACAGTGGCGTGATCTTGGCTCACTGCAACCTCTGCCTCCTGGGTTCAAGTGATTCTCCTGCCTCAGCCTCCCGAGTAGCTGGGACTACAGGCATGTGTTACCATGCCCAGTGAATTTTTTTAAGTTTTAAGAGAGACGGGGTTTCACTGTGTTAGCCAGGATGGTCTTGATCTCCTGACCTTGTGATCCACCTGCCTCGGCCTCCCAAAGTGCTGGGATTACAGGATTACAGGCATGAGCCACAGCGCCCAGCCTGGTGCCAATTGTCTTTAAGTAGCCTGCCTTCCTTCCTGCCTTCCTTCTTTCCTTCCTTCCTTTATTCTCCCTTTATCCTCCTCATTCTCTTCTTCTTCTAAGCATAACCAAGGGCTTCAGGGCAGAAGGCAAAGGAAGAAGGACCCACTGGCTGCTTCAGCCTCTGCTCTGCTGTCTCAGCAATTCCACTCTGGCCCTGGACTTGCAGAGTCCACTTAACAAAACTAAAGCTTTGAAAGTAACTACACCCTCCCTGTTCAGAAGGTTGTTTAGGGGTCATCAGGTATTACCAGAGCTTGCCTGTTAGGTACTCACTCCCTGCCCATTCATGCCTCAAACCACACGGAGAACCCCCTGCAGGGGAACACTCTATCCTGTGGCTTTCCTGATGACTTTTGGTTCCATTGTATGAAGGGACCCTGATGACTAAATCCAGCATCTCAAAAGCCACCTGCCTAAAAAAGGCAGTCACATTCTTTTTATTCCCCTCTGCTCTTCCCCACGTGCTTTTCCTCTCTCCCTGGACTGGAAATTTTTGGGTGTCATATCAGACACTCAAACTTGTTCACCCTCTTGAACAATTCAGAGGCCTCCTAGCCACCCTCTCGCTTCACATGCTGCCCCGCTCTGATCCATACTTTTGGTTAGGGCAGAGGGCGTGTTGTGACATCCAGCATTAAGTTATTTTGTTTGTAAAAACCACGTGCTTCCACATCTCCACACCTTCTCACAGTCCTCTTGGCCTGAAATGCATTGCTCTGCTCTATAGCTGATGAAACCCATCTCTTCTTTCAATGTCCAGCTCAAATATCTATTCCTTCAAGAAGGCTTCCAGTCTCTTCTGCTGGAATGAATCACGTTCTGCAGCACTTTATATGATGCTTTCTTCTAACCCCTGTCCCTGTCTGCCATGGGAAAGCAGAGAGAGGAGCCAAGCAACCCAGGGAAGATCCTGTGGCCAACTAGTGGAGCTGCAGGCCATCTGACCTCAGCCCGCCCATCTGTGGACTCCTCAGGGAGGAGAGCTTGACTTTGTTCAGTATCTACTGAGTGCCATCCCCTAGGCTAAGAATTTCACTGACATAGTGCAATTACATGCTCAACCCCAAAGCTCTTCCGGCAACACACTTCTGTGCATATGTTCACTTTGAGAGTTTGGGCAGATCATGAGATGGACAAAGAATTGAAGGTGGGGGAAATGAGATCGAGAGGACATTTGACATTTGCTTTTGTGGATTAGCCTATTGTCATCTGGCTCTCTACCTGGTTTGGGGGAGTTCTTTTTTTTTTTTCTTGAGACGGAGTTTCACTCTTGTTACCCAGGCTGGAGTGCAATGGCGCGATCTCGGCTCACCACAACCTCCGTCTCCTGGGTTCAAGCAATTCTCCTGCCTCAGCCTCCTGAGTAGCTGGGATTACAGGCACGCGCCACCATGCCCAGCTAATTTTTGTATTTTTAGTAGAGACGGGGTTTCACCATGTTGACCAGGATGATCTCGATCTCTTGACCTCATGATCCACCCGTCTCGGCCTCCCAAAGTGCTGGGATTATAGGCGTGAGCCACCGTGCTCGGCCAGGAAGTTCTTACTTGAGTCTTTGTTGTTGTTTTTTTATTTTTTAAAATTGAGATGGAGTCTCACTCTGTCACCCAGGCTGGAGTGCAGTGGCTTGATCTCAGCTCACTGCAACCTCCACCTCCTGGGTTTCAGCCATTCTCCTGCCTCAGCCTCCCGAGTAACTGGGATTACAGACATGCACCACCATGCCCAGTTAATTTTTAGTAGTTTTAGTAGAGGCAGGGTTTCACCGTGTTGACCAGGCTGGTCTTGAACTCCTGACCTCAGGTGATCCTCCCGCCTCGGCCTCCCAAAGTGCTGGGATTACAGGTGTGTAATCTCCTGAGACCCACACCTGGCCCTTACTTGAGTCTTATTGAGAGGATAATGAGCAAGATACTTGCTTTTCCAGCACCGGCACAGCCTCCTGCTTGTGGCCAAGTACAGACATGTGACCTGGGATGAGCCAATCAGATGCCCTCACCCTGGTCTTGGGATCAGGGTCTGTGAAGAGAGAAGCAGGGACGTAGGAGAATCATTCCAGAGGTGGAGAGTGGTCACAGCCTGTTTCTAGAGGACAGCAGGGACAGCTAGGCAAACAGCAGCATCCAGCGTTTGGTGTCTAGTGCTGATGTCAGTGGAAAGAGAGGAGCCTTCTGGGGCTCTGTAGCAGGGCCAGTGCGGGTCTCAGGAGGCCAGCGCTGTGGCATGGTTTGGCAGCCACTCCTGCTGTGGAGAAGTTCTCTGGAGTGTTGTTGATTCTGTGACCTACCCAGGATCCCTTCATGACTTTTCTTTTGTGCTTAACTCAGCCAGAATAATGTTCTGTATTTTGCAACTAGGAAGACTGACTGTGGATAGAGGCCCGGAGAGGCGGAGGGGCATGGTTGGCTGCAAGTGTCCTGGAGGGCTGGGAATCCCCAAAGGTGTGGATGACCATGGTGTCTTCTCCACCCACGTGGTCACTTAGTTCCTAAGCAGGCAGAGACCACTCAGCAAGGGCAGAGTTGTAAAGTTACAGAAGCCCCAGGAATGCTCTGGGAGGATGCAGCTGAAAAATAGAACAGTCCTAGGCAGTGTCCTTTCATCATGACAACCAGGCAGGCTGAAAAAGAAGGCCGCTGTTCGGAACAGCAGGGCCTAGGGTTCCGTGGACAGGAGGCCTGGGCTCTTACCTGGCTGCAGTGAACTTTCTGTGTGACATGGGCAAGTCCATCTTCTCCTCTGGGCTGTAGCATCCTCATCAGGAGCCCTAGATTGTGGGCAGATAAACAGGGAGGTCTCGTCCTGTGCCACAGCTTCCAGGACCAGCACTGAGGGCTTCCGAGCTGCTCACGCCCCATCCCCTGAACCCGCGTGCTCTCCCTGACAGCAAGTCCTTGCCTTTCAGAGAGTGGGTGCTCAGAAAGTGTGGGTTAATGGACCAGGGACTGGCTGACTCTGTTAGGGTGCGGGGTAGGTAGCTGGGGTCCTGGAAAGCTCCTCTTTGGATCCTGGGCCATGCCTAATGATCTTCTTCTGGGAGCTCAAGATCTGCCTTTCCTGGGTCTCCACAGAGGAGGAAGGGGAGAAAGGGGGATGGAGAAAGGCGAAGGAGGGGGGCTGGCCTGGCAGTGGCCACAAGGCAGGCTCGGTAGGCACTTTCTGGGAAGCTGCCCCCGGAACCTAGCCCCATGAAGGCCTAGGAGGCCCCGTCTCCAGTCTCCAGTCCGTTTCCCTTGAACTGGAGCCAGGCGGTCCTCACACATTACTCATTGGCGGGGCGGCCCTGGCCCAAGGCCAAGGCAAACAGCCTCCAGCCTGCCTGGGGGCTGGTCGGGCCGGGCTGGGGAGGGGAGGGAGGCACCCGCACAGCCTCCTGCCTGCCTGTGTCTTCCTGCCAGCTCAGCCCAGCCCTAGCCTGGTTGAGGGTCGGGCTTGGGCCCAGCCTCCCACAGGGTCGGCCCGGCAGTCCCTCTGAAGCTGGCTTGGCTGAGATCTTCCTCCTGCCTGTGTTCCCAGAAAGAGCTTCACCCGGGTCCTCCTTCTCCATCAACGGGGAGATTGTGTGACTCCTGCCTTGTAGCCAATGGCTTCATCCCATGCCTGTCACTGACCAGCCCCTAGGACAGCAGAGGAGGAGGGAGTCCTGCCTTTTCCAGGCTCCAGGTCTGCATCTCAGGAACATCTATTCAGGATGACTGATGATGATGACATGGGTTGTCCATGAGTATTGTGAATTAGGAGTGCAGAAGAGGAGCAGACCACATGAGCTAGGAAGGCTACCTGGAGGAGTAGGGCCTGGCAAGGACTTGCAGGATGATTTGTCTTGGTGGAGGAAGAAAAGGGGGGCTGTACAGTGGGTGTGTTTCTCAGGATGTGATGGGCCTGAAGAGGGATCTGGGTAGAGGCTGGGGGAAGACAGCGAGGTGAGGAGGGTAATGCCAAGTACTGTGCCTAGGCAAGCCCAGTCAGCTCTTTCCCAGAAGCTCCCTTTTCACTTATGCACCTACCCACCCTACACACTCATCCGTTCATCTGTCCGTCCACATACACATCCACCTATCCATCCATCTCTCTACCCACGTATCCATCCATCCATCCATCCATCCACTCATCCATCCATCCATCCATCCATCCCTCCATCCACTCATCCATCCATCCATCCATCCGCTTATCCATCCATCCCTCCATCCATCCACTCATCCATCCATCTGCTCATCCATCCATCCATCCATTCATCCATTCATTCATCCATTCACTCATCCATCCATCCATCCCTCCATCCATCCATCCGCTCATCCATCCATCTGCTCATCCATCCATCCATCCATCCATCCATCCACTCATCCATCCATCCACTCATTCATCCATCCATCCCTCCATCCATCATCCACTCATCCATCTATCCATTCATTCACTCATCCATCCATCCATCTGCTCATCCAGCCATCCATCCATCCATCCACTCATCCATCCATCCATTCATCCATCTATTCATCCATCCATTCACTCATCCATTTATCTACCTATCCACACAGCCATCTGCCCATCCATCCATCCATCCATTTACCTATCCATACACTCATCTACCCCTCCATCCAAGCTACAAATACCTGTTGAGCATCCATTTATGAGCCCAGCCCTGTGCTAGATATTCTCACTGACCTTTGTGCATACAGGCCTGACTCATAGTAGGTTCAATAAATATTTGTTTAAATATATGGAGAAGTGGTGATCAGAGGTGCCCTGTCTCTGTCTTCAAGGAGCTTATCATCTTGTGGAACAAAACATGTAAAATTATCAGTTGTGGTAAGTGCTATGGAGGAAAAGACCAGGGTGCCAAGAGAAGCAAGAAGGTAAAAACTAAGGGCTCGTAGGCTGCTGTGTGATCCTGGACAAGTAACTTGACCTTGCTGTGCCTCAGTTTCTGCATCTATATAATGGGAATAATGATAGTACCTTATAGGGATGTTCATTAATTTTTTTGCAATTATCAAAATCAGAAAGTTTTAATATTAACACAACTTTCTAATCCACCATCCACATTTAGTTTCGATTGTCTCAATAATGTCTTTTTCTTACTAGCTTTATTGAGCTATAGTTCACATACCATACAATTTTCTCACTTAAAGTATACAGTTCCAGTGCTTTTAGTACATCCATAAGTATGTGCAACCATCACCACTCACCACTGTCAACTGTAGAATTTTCACCACTCTAAAAAGAAATCCTGCATGCTTTAGCTACCACCCACTTTCTTCTCTCCTCCATCTCCCCTGCACCAGCCCTAGAAAGCCACTAATAAGCTTCTCATCTCTGTAGATTTCCCTGTCCTGGATATTTTATATACATGAGATCCTATAATACGTTTTCTTTTGTGACTGACTTAACATAATGTTTTCAAGGTTCACTCGTGTTACAGAGTGCATCAATACTTCATTCCATTTTTTTAACTTTAAAAAAAAGTTTTAGGATTTTTACAACAATTTTAGGTTTGTAGCAATGTTGAGTGGAAAGTACAAAGGGTTTCCATATATTCCTTCCTCTCCCTCACAGCCTTTCCAGCCATCAACAATCCCATATCCATGTGGTACACTTATGAACAATCAATGAACCAACGAGGACCCATAATTATCAATCCAAGTTCATAGTTTACATTAGGGTTCGCTCATTTTGGTTCAGTAAATATTCCATCATATATGGATATACAACACGGTGCTTATCCATTCATCAGTTAATAGGCATTTGCATCGTCACCATCTTTTGTCTTATGAATAACGCTGATATAAACATTTGTGTACAAGTTTCTGTATGACCATGTGTTTTTATTTCTCTTGGGCATATAACTAGGAGTGGAATTGCCGGATCATATAGTAACTCGATGTTTAATCTTTTGAAGAACTTCAAACTATTTTCCAATGTGGCTGCACCATTTTACATCCCCACCAGCAGTGTATAGAAGGTCCAGTTTCTCCATATCCTTGCCCACGCTTGTTATTATCTGACTTTTTAAGTTTAGCCATCCTACTGGATATAAAGTGGTTATCAGATTCATTGCGGCTTTGATTTAGATTTTCCTGATGACTGATGATGTTGAGTTTCTCCGCATGTGCATGTACCTATTGGCCATTTGTATATCTGCCTTGGGGAAATGTCTATTTATATCCTTTGCCCATTTTAAAATTTGCCTATTTGTCTTTTAATTATTGAGTTGTAAGAATTCTTACGTATTATGAATACAATTGCAATTTTTTCCCCCATTCTGTGGATTATCTTTTCCCTTTTTTGTGTCATTGGAAGCACAAAAGTTTTAAATTTTGATGAAACCCGGTGTTCTATTTTTACTTGTGTTGCTTATGTTTTTGGCAATGCATCTAAGAATCCTTTGTGAAATCCAAGGGCATGATGGTTTATTCCTATGTTTCTCCTAACAGGTTTATAGTTTTTAACTCCTACATTTAAGTATTTGATTGATTTTAAGTTAATTTTTATATATGGTATGTGATAGGGAATCCAACGTTGTTCTTTTATATGTGGAAATCCGGTTGTCCCAACACCATCTGTTGAAAAGACTATTCTTTCCCCTTTGGATGGTCTTGACACCCTTGTAAAAAATCAGTGGATGTCTGAGTTTATGTCTGAACTGTCAATTCTATTCCGTTGATTTGTATGTCTATCCTTGTGCCGTTACCACATTGCCTTTATTGCTGTTGCTTTATGGTAAGTTTTGAAATTGGGAAATGTGAGTCCTCCTACTTTGTTCTTCTTTTTCAGGAGTGTTTTCAGAGTATAGTTTTACCCTTTTTTGTTGTATCTATTTCTAAGTTATTCATTTCTAAGTTAATGCCATTGTAATGGAATTGTTTTCTAACCCCATTTAATTCTACACAAATGCATCTTGTGCTCAGCACTGGTAGCGATGCTGGGGATATCGCAATGAGTACATTGTGAGGATGGATGCGAAAATCTATATAAAGGATGATAATGTACTTTGCATTATTGCTCTTCCTGTCTTTCCCCTTTTCTTTAAGCAGATCCTAAGAAGGCATCCTGCAGCCGGGCGCGGTGGCTCAAGCCTGTAATCCCAGCACTTTGGGAGGCCGAGGCGGGTGGATCACGAGGTCAAGAGATTGAGACCATCCTGGTCAACATGGTGAAACCCCGTCTCTACTAAAAATACAAAAAATTAGCTGGGCGTGGTGGTGCGTGCCTGTAATCCCAGCTACTCAGGAGGCTGAGGCAGGAGAATTGCCTGAACCCAGGAGGCGGAGGTTGCGGTGAGCCGAGATCGCTCCATTGCACTCCATCCAGCCTGGGTAACAAGAGCGAAACTCTTGTGTAAAAAAAAAAAAAGAGGGCGTCCTGCAGAGGCAGGAGGGAGCTCTCTACCTTTAGGAAGAGAAGACTTATCAGTTGGCAATGGTTCCCGAAGCAACGGTAGGAGCTTCTTTTAAAAAAATTTTATTCACTTATTTATTTGGAGTCTCACTCCTGTTGCCCAGGCTGGAGTGCAATGGCGCGATCTCGGCTCACTACAACCTCCACCTCCTGGGTTCAAGTGATTCTCCTGCCTCAGCCTCCCGAGTAGCTGCGATTACAGGCATGCACCACCATGCCCAGCCAATTTTTGTATTTTTAGTAGAGATGGGGACTCTTCATGTTGGTCAGGTTGGTCTCAAACTCTCGATCTTAGGTGATCCAACAGCCTTGGCCTCCCAAAGTGCTGGGATTACAGGCATGAGCCACTGCACCCGCCCTGGGAGGAGCTGACTGTTTACCAGGGAAGCATACCTGCCTGCCCCATGTGACTTCAAGGCCAGCGCAAGACCCTGGGGAGGCCGAGGGAGCTGCTTCTGGAAATCGGGCATTCTTCAGAAGCCTAGGAGGGCCAAGCTGAAGGGAGGGCCTAGTGGAGGCCCCGTGCCTCCTGCCAAGAGGTTCCTGTAGGGAACAGCCCTGCTCCCTCGCCCCAGGCTTGGCCACCTCCTCCACAGGCTTTCATCTTTTATCTGTGGCTTCTTCTCAATTTCACATCCCTTTGAGGATCTCCTCCTGCCACTCTCCTCTCATTGCCCACATGCCTCTCTAGCACCCAGGTGCTGGGCAGCAGGACGTCTTGGGATCCTGGATTGTGCAAGAGCCTGTCCATCAGATTAAGCGGGGAGAGGGAGTGGTGCCTCCTTCTTGCTCCCACCCCCAAGAAACAGTGGGCCAGCAGTGGGGAGATGGCTCACTGGACCAGCTGGCTCTTTCCTGCATCTGGCTCCAGCCTGGACCCCTTACCCTGGCCACCAGGGAGAGAGTGTCTGGTGGCCTCGCCAAGCAGGGATGTGGGGTCTGAGCTGGTCAGTGCCAGTCATCTCTCTCCCTCTACACGGGGCCTCTTCCTCTTCCCCATTGTCTGGAAGGCCCCGACAGGTTCCTCATTTCAACAGTGGCTTCCTCTCTAGCCCAGGCCCTGTGGCGCCTGGGGGCAGCCTGATGGCCCCAAGCCTCATATCTGTCCACAAGCCACGCCCATCTTTGTCTACACCAAAAACACCATGCCCGCTGCCCTCCTGTCATAGGCTAAACCACAGACTGCTGACTACGACCCAACTGTGTGCTCAGCGCCCTGGGCCTGGAGGGCTGGGGATGCAGGAGGAGGTGTGGCCCCATCCCGGCCCTTTTCTGCCCTCCTTACAGGGCCCTGAACATGAGATAGACGGGCATCACACATGCGGTGTGACCCAGGTCAGAGAAGGGAGGTCAGCAGGGGCAGCAGGGCTGCGGTAGGCTTGGGGCACGGCGTCTGGGTCCTCGGGGTGAAGTGGTGTGGCTAGGCACTCAGAAATCCTCAGCTAGGCCTGGAGGGAGTCACTCCTCCCTGTGCCCAGGAGCTGTGGGTAGTCCAACAGCTCCCCCAAGGAGCAGGGTCCTGGCCAACCGGATGAGGTGGGACTGCTACAAGGTGAGGCTGAAGATGCGGTGGCCAGAGCATGGACTGTGGCCCAGACTTCTTGGGCTACCACAACCTGCTGCTATGTGACCTTGAGAAAGTGACTTCACTTCCCTGGGTCTCAGTTTTCTCAGCAGTAAAATGGGATGATGACCTTACCTTAGACTCTAAGGCTTAGCGCAGGGATTTTCAGCCTAGACATGATTGACATTTGGGCTGGATGATTCTTTGTTACAAGGACTGTCGGATGCATCTCTACTCTACACATTAGATCCTAGGAGCAACTCCCTGTCCCCAGTTGTGACAACCAAAATGTCTCCAGACATTGCCAAGTATCCCCTGTGGGCAAAATTGACGCTGAATTGAGAACTACTGGCCTAGAGGATCATGTAGTACTTAAATGAGTTAATATATTCAGTGCACTTAGAACAGCACCTGATCCAGAGGAAACACTCAATAATTCTTATTGTTATTATTATAAGCAGGTGAGAGGCAAAAACAAAACAAAAACGAGACAAAGACAGAAGAACATGTCTAATGTTCTTGGTTACTGGAGAGTAGGGTCCAGGGTGAAGAGGAGGAAAGACTGTGTTTTTAAAAATTCCATTGTAGCCGGGCGCGGTGGCTCAAGCCTGTAATCCCAGCACTTTGGGAGGCCGAGGCGGGTGGATCACGAGGTCGAGAGATCGAGACCATCCTGGTCAACATGGTGAAACCCTGTCTCTACTAAAAGTGCAAAAAATTAGCTGGGCATGGTGGCACGTGCCCGTAATCCCAGCTACTCAGGAGGCTGAGGCAGGAGAATTGCCTGAGCCCAGGAGGCGGAGGTTGCGGTGAGCCGAGATCGCGCCATTGCACTCCAGCCTGGGTAACAAGGGCGAAACTCCGTCTCAAAAAAAGAAAAAAAAAAAAATTCCATTGTAGTGGCCAGGTGTTGTGGCTCACGCCTATAATCCTGACATTTTGGGAGGTTGAGGCTGGTGAATCACCTGAGGTCAGGAATTCAAGACCAGCCTGGCCAACATGGTGAAACCCTGTCTCTACTAAAAATACAAAAATTAGCAAGGCAAACCTGGGAGGCAGAGGTTGCAGTGAGCCAAGACTGCACTATTGCACTTAAAAAAAAAAAAAATTTTTTTCCATCATTGAGGCTGAGCTTGGGGGCTCACATATGTAACGTCAGCACTTCAGGTGGGTGGGGCAGGAGGATCACTTAAGTCCGGGTGTTCAACACCAGCCTGAGCAAGACACTGAGACTTGTCTCTACAAAAAATAAAAAATTAGCTAGTCATGGTGGTGTACACCTGTGGTCCTAGCTGCATGGGGGCTGAGGCAGGAGGATCACTTGACCCCAGAAGATCAAGGCAGCAGTGAGCCCTGATTATACCACTGCACTCCAACCTGGGTGTCAGAGCAAGACCCTGTCTAAAAAAAAAAAAGCTTCCGTCATTGGCTTGCCCAGTTCCTCCCCATGATTGGGTCTGTTAACCACAATGTGAACCTGGGGCTCACAGCTCACTAGGGTGTGCTGGGGCCCCCAAAGACACAAAGGAAGGGGAGACCCAGCCACAGCTGGCTTCCAGGGTATTAATCTGGACTCAAATAAAAGCTTATACACAGCCAGGCTCGATGGCTCTCTCCTGTAATCCCAGCACTTTGAGGGCCTGAGGTGGGCAGATCACAAGGTCAGGAGATTGAGACCATCCTAGCTAACACGGTGAAAGCCCATCTCTACAAAAAATGAGCTTGGCGTGGTGGCATATGCCTGTAGTCCCAGCTACTCAGGAGGCTGAGGCAGGAGAATTGCTTGAATTTGGGAGAAGGAGGTTGCAGTGAGTGGAGATCTCGTCACTGCACTCCAGCCTGGGCAACAGAGCAGGAATCTGTCTTAAGAAAAAAAAAAAAAGAAAGAAAGAAAGAAGAAAAGAAAAGAAAACAAGGAAAGAAAAAAAGCTTATATACTTTACATTACTTCTCCAAAGATCAGAGGACAGAGTGACCAGCTAAAGCCAAGGCCAATTGGCCAGGCATTCGCTTACTCAGCCCCTCATTCATTCATGCCACGCTCATTGAGAGCCTGCTATGTGCCAGATGCAGCGCTGGTTGCATCATAAAAAGACGGAAGTTTGAGCAGTGATTCAATAGCTGGCCAAGCTTCAGCTAGATGGAGAGGAGGAGAAAGAATGGTGTTGATGGTGGGAGCTGGGGGTTGGCAGGAGGTGGAAGGAGGTGAAACTCATCAGGCCAAGGCCCTAAGAAGTGTGGTGTGATTGGAGGGGTGGACTGGGGTCAGCTTGGGCAGGGCCTTGAGTATCCGCTTACAGACACAATGGCAGGGCCTCGTGGACCTCCCCAGGAAGGGGCTCTTGGGTGGGACCTTTATATTTTCTATTATTTTATTTTATCTTTTGAGTTGGAGTCTTGCTCTGTCACCCAGGCCGGAGTGCAGTGGCACGATCTTGGCTCACCGAAACCTCCATCGTCTGGGTTCGAGTGATTCTCCTGTGTCAACCTCCCAAGTAGCTGGGATTACAGGTGTGTGCCACCATGCCTGGCTAATTTTTGTATTTTTAGTAGATATGTAGTTTCACCATGTTGGCTAGGCTGGTCTTGAACTCCTTACTTTAGGTGATTTGCCTGCCTCGGCCTCCCAAAGTGCTGAGATTATAGGCATGAACCACCGTGCCCGGCCTGGAGGGCCCTTTAAGCAGGGATTGGGCTTGGGTTCCTACTCCCGCCTCCCAACCCCAGGGCAGGGGCCAAGCAGAGGGGCTGCTCAGGTCCTGACTCATCCTCCATCTCTGAGGGATGCCCCCCCTCTCAGTCTCTCTAGTTGAGAAATGGGCCTGTTCTATTCTATCAGCGATGGTTCCCACCTGCCTCCCAAGGCCCTCCACCTGGACGTAATTAGACGCTGCCTCCCATTGCTTTGAACTCTGCTGCAGTCAGGCAGCTCAGCAGGAGGAAAGCGTGGCGGCCCCTTTGCTTTGGAAGCAAACACCAGGCCTGACTGTCAGATGAGCAGTAACTGGGACCTAAGACAGAGCCAGAGACTCAAAGGGGACAGGGCAGGGCCAGACAGCAGGACACCAGGCCTGTGCGAGCACCTACTCCTGGCCTTCATCTCGGCCACTCGCCTCCTCTGGGGCCCTCTGCTCTTGCCCAGGGTGCCAGGTGGGCAGCTGGGCTGGGCGAGACCACACCCACAGGGTTGTTAAAACCACCTGGGCCAGGCTTGGCCTTGGGGAATGAGCTCACTGAGTCGCCTCCTAGGAGGGAGCCAGGCCCCGCTGCATGAGCATGACTGGTCTGCCTTGAAGCAGGGCTGCAGCGCCAGGCCCAGAGAGGCCAGCCCGGGGTTGCCCTGAGGGTGTGCAGCTCTCGGGAGTCCAGCCTGCAGGGTCACACTGGAATCCCATGGGCACAGGCACCCCTTTGGCTTCAAAGGGAATTTGGAAAACATGAACTGGGCTTTTGAACCCTGCCTGCCCCTTGGCTCAGGCCCAGGCAGCCATGGAGAGGGTGAAGGGTCAGGTGGAGCCCCGCAGGAGGCTGGAGCGGGGCTGGAGCTCCAGGCCGGCATGCAGGGCGTCTGGGCTCTGAGCAGGGCAACACTGCTCACCCACTGTGCGCCGCCTTGAGCAGGTCCCCTCCTCTTGGGCCTCTGTTTCCACTGGGGCCAGTGGGAGTCAAAAGACCTGCCCTCCCTCCCTCCCTCCCTTCAGGGAGGTGCTGGGGATCAAAAGAGATCATGAAGATAAAAGAGAATGGAAGAGAAGAAAGCCCAGAACACACGTACGTGGTTGTTATTGTCACTGTTGTTATTATTAGCTCCTCGCCAACCCCTCTTGGAACAGAGCCATGAGGGCAGGTTCTCAGCCCTACCTGGGAGCCCCAGAGGGAGCTGGGCTGTCCTGGTCCCTGCTAGGACCCGTACCGCACCCCAAAGCTCTCTTCAGGAGCACCTCTGTCCCCACCCCCGTCTCAGAACCCCCCTAGGGGTGACGGAGGGAGAGGCGAGGGGCTTTGGCCTCTGTCGGGGTTGGGACCCTCCTGGCACTGCTAAAGACACATGAGAACACACCCATACTTCCAAATATACACAGTGCTTGCACCCGGACAGCTCAGACACACATCAGCATGAGTGAGCTTTTGCACTCAGATCTTTACACAGGCACCTCTTAAACACACAAACACACACACACACACACACACACCAGATGCCTTCTCTGAAGCCAACTCCATCATCACCATCCATCAGAAGGCCACGGATAGGGAAGAGGCAGGCAGGGCTAAGAAGGGATATTATTACCCGGGTGGTGGTTGTTATGATAGTCCTTAGAAAAGTCTCCACGAGGCAGAAAACATCAAAGAGCGGCCAGCAGCCTCAGAGAGCAGAGGCGACAGGCCCTTTGGGGCCCTTTCCAGTGCAGACCTGCCTCCTCGTTTGCAAAAATGACTTATTATTAATCTGCGATTGAAACTGTAATTATGCCATCACCGTGTCAACAAGCTGGAACACGGTGAGGGTTGGCAGTGCTGCCTGGAAGTGTGTTCTTCCCCTCCACTGTGGCCACACTGGCACCTGCCCCAGCACGCGTGTGTGAAGGGGGTCTCACGCACATCTGCCAAATCAGGGCCCACCTCCTCGTGGGCGTCCAGCCCTGTGTGTGCACGTGGCTTGGTGCCTCCTACCCTCGAGAGTCTGGCTGGAGGAAGTGAGGTTAATGCAGGTTCCTGACGGGAGACCAGCCCTCAGAGAGCCCCAGGGAGCTCCAGGGCCCTAGCCGGTGGGTCCAGTGGGGATTGGACGTCAGAGTGCACGAGGGAGTCAGGGCCCATGTGCAGGACGCTCCTAGCTGTGCCTTTCTGAGTGGTTATTGTCCCAGCCTGCCCGCTACGATGGGCCCTTCCTCAGCACCTTTCATAGACACAGTGCCAGGGTCCTTCCAGCCCTGTCCCCACTCTGTGGGGCCCTGATGTGTGGCCGCCCTGGGGCCCACTTCTCTGTTGTGCTCATCTACTGATGACCAACCTGTAGTGGCCACTCATGACATACCAGGTCTGGGGCAAAATACTTTATGTTCAAGATCTCACTGAAAATTTTAAAACTGGCTGGGTGTAGTGGTTCACGCCTGGAATCCTAGCACTGTGGGAGGCCGAGGAGGGCAGATAACAAGGTCAAGAGATCGAGACCATCCTGGCCAACATGGTGAACTCCTATCTCTAGTAAAAAAAACAAAAAAATTAGCTGGACTTGGTGGTACATGCCTGTAGTCCCAGCTACTTAGGAGGCTAAGGCGGGAGAATTGCTTGAAGCCAAGAGGCAGAGGTTGCAGTGAGCCGAGATCATGCCACTGCACTCCAGCCAGGCAACAGAGTCAAGATTCTGTCTCAAAAAAAAAAAAAAAAAAAAAAAAAAAAAAAAATTAAAACCATTTACATTGAAATGAAGTAAAATATTAGTATTAGCTCTGTAAATGAGTATGTAGTCCAGTAGAGTCAGGTGGCCTGTCCAGGTCTCACAGAGCCAGGGTTTGAAGCCAGGCGGTCTGACTCCAGACTGTCAGCCTCCCGCCCACTCCTCTTACACAGGGAGCTCAGGAAGGCAGAGTCCTGGCTTTAGGCCCTCTGCCTTCCTGTCTGGAGTCTTGGGTATAGGAGATGCTCAGGAATTGGGCAATGAATGAAGGAATGAGGTGAAATTCAAAAGTTCAGGACCAGCTGTTCAGGACTGGCTTGAGAGACAAGAACGTTCCAGAATTAATGGTGACCTGAAAGGTCACTACCTGAGGGTGTGCCAGGCTGAGGCTTCTGGGCTGGGGAGGGGTTCTTGGTACCCAGAGGCCACTTTTTTTTTTCCCCCATATAATGGACTGAGTTTGGGTAGCTAAGAAAATGACAACCCTAACTGGCGCAGAAGGAAAGTGTGTGTGTGTGTGTGTGTGTGTGTGCGCGCGCGCGCGCGTGCATGCATGTGAGTGTGTGGATGTCTGTCTTCGACGTTATTTTTTGAGATGGAGTTTGCTTTTGTCCCCTAGGCTGGAGTGCAATGGCATGATCTCGGCTGACTGTAACCTCCGCCTCTCAGGTTCAAGCAATTCTCCTGCTCAGCCTCCTGAGTAGCTGGGATTACAGGCACACGCTGCCACGCCTGGCTAATTTTTGTATTTTTAGTAGAGACAGGGTTTTACCATGTTGGCCAGGCTGGTCTTGAACTCCTGACCTCAAGTGATCAGCCTACCTTGACCTCCCAAAGTGCTGGGATTATAGGCGTGAGCCATTGCAGCTGGTCTTGTCTTTCTGTCTTCTGTCTGCACCTGCAAATGTGTTGTTGTGGTTTCAGGAGATGGCAGAACTGGAAGGGCTCAGAGCTAGCAGGCAGCCAAGCTGAGATGAGGGCCTGGGCCTCCTGACGGCCAGCTGGGGATCTTCTATGGGAAGACCACAGGCCCCTGGTCTGGCCAAAGTGGAGACAGTTTGCGGGGGCTGGTGAGAGAGCTAGATCTCCTTTGGAGGGTGACCACATTCAGCCACTTCTCACTGCCCTCAGGGTCACTGGGAGAAGCCAGAAGTAGGAGGACTATATTTGAGGCAAAGAGCAGTGAGGCTCAGAGGAAAGAGGAAAGGCTTTGGAGTGAAGCATGACCCGGGTTCAAATCCTGACTCAACCACATCTCACCGAGTGCTCCTGGGTAGAATATATTTTTTTCTTTCTTTATTCTTCTTCTGGTTGTTTTTTTTTTTTTTTTTTTTTTTTTGAGATGAAGTTTCACTCTTGTTGCCCAGGCTGGAGTGCAGTGGCGCATTCTCAGCTCACCACAACCTCTGCCTCCCAGTTCAAGCTATTCTCCTGCCTCAGCCTCCTGAGTAGCTGGGATTATAAGCATGTGCCACCACGCCTGGCTGATTTTTGTATTTTTAGTAGAGATGGGGTTTCTCCATGTTGGTCAGGTTGGTCTCAAACTCCCAACCTCAGGTGATCCGCCTGCCTTGGCTGGGATTATAGACCTGCCTCCCAAAGTGCTGGGATTATAGTCGTGAGCCACCATGCCCAGCTGAGCCTCAATTCTTTCATTTGTAAAATGGAGGTACTGATGTCTGCCTTACAGGGTTCCTGGTAGGATAAAATGAAAACATGATTCCTAACCCCTGTGAGGATGGGGACGCTGCCCCAGTGGTTCCCAAGGCTACATTCTATGCAGACTCAGAACTTCTACGGCACATGCCAGATGCCTAACTACAAGTGGTTTTGGGTTGGACACTAAGTGTCTCAACTCTGTGACGTGCCCCTCACCCAGACCCAAGGCCACTGTTCGCCACCCCATGCCCCACAAATGTCTCAGAGCCCTGTCAGTCCTGGTCCACCCTGTTCCCTGGTGTTTCATTACTTTGACTTGAGGCTTAATGTGGTCTCTTTCTATTGGGGCCTAGGCCTTGTGCCAAGACTGTTGAGATGCAAATGTCCCCCTTCATTGGCTTACTTATTCATTCACTCAGGCATTCATTCAACAAGCAGTGAGTGGCAGACACTGGGGAAACTGAGACCCAGCAGGGCCCCAGCAGGGCTTTCTGGGAGCAGGAGCTTCTGGCAGAGCAGAGACGGGGAGGCCGGCAGTTAGGGTGCCTGAGACCCAGCAAGAATCAGAAGTGGCTGGGAAAAGAGGTGAGTGGGAGGGGCGGGGAGGCTGCATTGAAACCAGGCGTAATTGGGCTTCATTGATTCTATGTTAATGCCACTAGAGCACTCAGTGCACGGCAGAAGGACCCAGCCAGGCTGGGTGGATGCTCCGAGGCAAACAAAGCCCTCTTTGGGGACTTTGTTACTCCAGGGAGAGCCAAGGAGGGTCCAGGAATGAAACCAGTGGCTGTTTGAGGCCCACATTCTCCGGGTGGAGTAGGTGGCGGGGGTCCAGGTAGTCCAGGAAATAGGCACTAGGGGCGACGCAGCCTGTGAGTGTCATAGGCCCGGGAGCCCTCTGGGACTGTCCCCAGGCTGCGCCTCACGTGGGGAGATCGGGCCCTGGGGGGCAGCGGGAGCAGGGTGCTCGGTGTGCCAGCAGGTGGGTCGTTGACGAGCAGGGAGGCTCTGGTGATGGATGGGCCCTGCTGACCTTGCCTGGGAACCAATGCCCGAGTCGCCTCCCGCCAGCTTGAAGGAGCCAGGGGGTCAGATGGCAGTCCCTCCCCTGGGAGGCCAGCCCGATTAAGCAGGAGGGAGCTGGCAAGCCATGCTGTTCTCAGGCCAGTCTGGCTGCGGGCGGGGTCCCCCATTCGCCTCTCTCCGACTGCCTCTGGTCCACAAGGTCTTAGGGCAGAGGTGGCTTGGAATGCAGGGGCCCCTAGGGCCTCCAAGAGGGCTCACAACCCCTCCCTTGATAGGAGGAAGCAACTGGCTTCCAGAGACCTGGAAAGGCCCTCCCAATCCCCTCCAGGCTTCCAAACCAAGCCCCCAGCTTTGTTTACAGGGGCAGGGAGCTTGTGGACAGCACCCTTTGTGCCCAGAGAGGGCAAGTGATTCGCCCAAGGTCACACAGCCTGGGAAAGGCAGAGGGGAGACTGACTTTTTCTTCAGGTCAGGCCTCCCTAAGAAACACACTTCCATTTCCATAGGGGAGCATGTAGCCAGTGGCTGTGGCCATGGGAAAAGAGACCAGCCTTTCTCATCTGGCTAGGGGAGAGAACCCAGGTTGGGGGAGAACCGGAGGGGCATGGCAGGGACCCTGGGGGCCTCAGGAGTGGAGCAGAGGCCCTGCTCAAGGGCACAGCGGGTCAATGGGTTGGTTGTTGCCATGGTTTGAATGTTTTTGCCGCCTCCAAAACTCATGTGTTATTAATGCTGCTATAAAAAGGGCTTGTGGGAGTGGGCTCCCCCTCTCTTCTGCTCTTCTGCCATGTGAGGACACGGCATTCCTCCCCTCCAGATGATACAGTGTTCGAGGCACCATCTCGGGAGCAGAGAATCCAGGTCCCAACCCACCAGCCACCTTGATCTTGGACTTCCCAGCCTCCGGAAGCGTGAGAAGATACGTTTCTTCCTTGTAAATCACCTACTCCTGGGTATTCTGTGACAGCAGCACACAAGGGGCTAAGACAGCCATGAACTTGATTTTCCCCAGGACACGGAAAAAAGGGCTCAGCACGTGTTCAGCTGCATGCCACACCTGCGCAGCGTCCGCAGACGCAGCCTGTGTGCTGAGACACAGCCGTGTGTGCACTGGGGACTCCTAGCCGGGCCGTGGGATTGCTGGAAAAAGAGCGATACCTCCACCCTGTAGCCCAGGACCAGGCCCCTTTTTGGGGGCTGGACAGGCTGAGGAGAGGACAGAACTTCTCAGGAGAGGCCGGACGCGGTGGCTGAAGCCTTTAATCCCAGCCCTTTGGGAGGCCAAGGCGGGTGGATCACGAGGTCAAGAGATCGAGACCATCCTGGTCAACATGGTGAAACCCCGTCTCTACTAAAAATACAAAAAATTAGCTGGGCATGGTGGCGCGTGCCTGTAATCCCAGCTACTCGGGAGGCTGAGGCAGGAGAATTGCCTGAACCCAGGAGGCGGAGGTTGCGGTGAGCCGAGATCGCGCCATTGCACTCCAGCCTGGGTAACAAGAGCGAAACTCCATCTCAAACAAAAAAAGAACTTCTCAGGAGAGCTGGGGCAGAGAGAGGACTTGTGACTGAGAGGGTAGGGACATCCATTTCTACGACAGTCCCCTCTATGCCAGCCTCACAGGGTGCCTGTAAGGTAGGTGCTGCCACCAGCATTTGACAGCTGAGGAAACAGGCCCAGAGGAAAGCCACACGTGCAGGGCCGCAGGGAAGGAGAGGGGTGCCAGGGCAGCTCCGGCCTGCCTCTCCCTGCGGCAGGTGGCAGGCGGCCTGGCATTCTGAGTTTGGTGCAAATCTCCTAGTAACTGTGCCTTTGGACGAAATACTTCCCCTTCCTGCACTCCGGCTTCCTTTTCTGCACTGTGGGAATGATTGTATCCTCTCCTTCTCCCAGGAGTGTCTTAGGGCCTACGTGGTGACAGATGAGGAAAGGTGCCGTCCCTGCAGCCCAGGGCTGTGACTCCTTGTCGGGGAGGAAGGGCTCCCCTGGGCCCTGCTCCTGGAGCACCCTGCACAGGTCCTAGACCTACTTCCACGGGAAGGGGATGGGAGAGGTGGGTTCTCACCTCATCCTGAAAGTAGGGTCCGATGTGCAGAAGCCTAACCCCCACCCCATTCTGGCAAGGGCACACGTTTTAGAGAGGTGGGGCCTGTCTCCCCAGTCCCCATGACCTCAGGTAGGAGAATTGAGTCCCTGCGACTGATGCCCCAGCCTGGAGATGCCGCGAGTTGGGTTAGGTGCTCAGACCTCAGTTCACCTCCCAGTCCTGCTCACCTGCTCTGAGGTCACGTGTGTGCAAAGGGCAGACTAGAATGTTTACACAGACCCAGGAAGCAGAAGAGGCAGGCAATGTGTTTAATTAATAGAATCAGGGCCCGTCAGTGATCTCTCCCTGCCCCCACCACAGCAGGCTGTGCTCAGTGGCTGGCTTGGCATTCCGAGGACTCGCCCATCAATGCAGGGACTTCTGTGTGCTCCACCAGTGCTCAGGGAGGTAGAAGGCAAGACAGGCCTCTCAGAAGCTCAACGCTGAGCAGGGATGAGGCATTGAAACCACGGCGATACCTTCCTGGGTGGGTGGGATTCCAAGGAGGGACAGGGCTCTTTCGTTGAAAGCCAGGAAAGCTTCCCAGAAGAGGTGGCTGCCAGTCTGCAGGATGCTTTGACAGGAAGTGGTGAAGAGGGGTAGTAAGGAAGGAGGAGAAGAGATGGGAGAAGGGGACATTGGTCTGTGTGTCCTCCTGCCAGCAGCAGCAGATGCTGGGGCTCATTTCTGTCCCTAGCTGAGAACTCCTGTGTGTGTGAGCCTCCGGAGTAAGGGCGACCACCCACATGTGAACCGATTAACGCTCTTCGCCAGTAGTGACAGACTCCTCACTCCTTCCCGCTGAGGCAGGTGCCTTGTTGCCAGGGAAGCGGGGGGCACGGAGAGGCTGATCTTGCTGCCTGTGGCCCTGCAGGAAAAGGAGGAGGTCCAGGTTGGTTGGACATATTCTGACTAATCCTGGGAGCGGAACTGGTGGAGGGGCCCCTGTCTGTGTGTCCCGCACACTGATCCCAGCCCACAGGCGACTGTCCAGCCTGGCAGGGACACTGAGGCAGGCGGGTTGCTGAGAAACACCAGACTCCCAGGGGCTGGCTTTGGCTCAATGACGAGGTGGACTTGCCGAGCTTCCTTACATCTTATGGGGTTGAGAATACTTTCACCTGGCCTTTCCTCCTGGCTCTTTCACTTTCTTTTTTTTATTTTTTTTATTTTTGAGACAGTCTTGCCCTGTTGCCCAGGCTGGAGTGCAGTGGCAAAATCTCAATTCACTGTAACCTCTGCCTCCCGGGTTCAAGCAGTTCTCTTGCCTCAGCCTGTGGAGCAGCTGGGATTGCAAGTGTCTGCCACCACACCTGCTAATTTTTTGTATTTTTAGTAGAGACGAGTTTTCACCATTTTGGCCAGACTGGTCTCGAACTCCTGACCTCAAGTGATCTGCCCACCTGGCCTCCCAAAGTCCTGTGTTACAGATGTGAGCCACTGCGCCCGGCCTGGTCTTTAACTTTAGATCCTCACGTGCACCTGGCTCTAAGCACTCACCCAGACTTCAACAACTCCTTCTTCATGTTCTTTTTTTTTTTTTTTTTTTTGAGACGGAGTTTCGCTCTTGTTACCCAGGCTGGAGTGCAATGGCACGATCTCGGCTCACCGCAACCTCCGCCTCCTGGGTTCAGGCAATTCTCCTGCCTCAGCCTCCTGAGTAGCTGGGATTACAGGCACGCGCCACCACGCCCAGCTAATTTTTTGTATTTTTAGTAGAGACGGGGTTTCACCATGTTGACCAGGATGGTCTCAATCTCTCGACCTTGTGATCCACCCGCCTCGGCCTCCCAAAGTGCTGGGATTACAGGCTTGAGCCACTGCGCCCGGCCCTTCCTCATGTTCTTTTACCTAGTCTCCCCTAACAGAATCCTTGCCTGCGTGATCCCGTCTTGTGGGGGCATCTGGGCACCCTGGCTAACACATAACACTCCACTGAGCTCCCTGGAATCCCAGGGCTCTTGGACCTCTCATGCTGAGCCCCGACTGGCCCTAGAATCAGGACTGAGCAGCCGCGGGGGTGCTAGAGTCAGGAGGAAGCTTGCCGTGGACGAAAGTGCGTCCTACCTGCTCGCACTCCCCACCTGCTGCGGGGCCTGGGACTTCACGGGGCCTCTTCTCCCTGCTCTGTTGGGAGCCTCGGCGCTGCTCTTGTCTGGTCTGCCCTTCAGGGTAGGTGAAGGGGGTGAGCATTTCTTGAGGGCCTCACAACATCGCTCTGAGCAAAATATTCTTCCCTAACTTTTACCCGCTTCACAGATGAGGCCCAGGGAGGAGCAGTGGGCTGTCCTCATCAGTCACACAGCTGGTGGGACCTGGCAGTGCTGTCCTCCCTGCAGCTTCCTCCCTCACCCCATCGGCCTTCAGCTCTCACAGGGAGGATGAGAGGTGGCAAGGGAAGGTGAGGAAAATGGGGCGGTGCTGGGGCCGGGAGACGTCTTCTCAGGCCTATCTTGGAAGGCTGGTGGTTGCCAAGGCACCCCTGGCCTGCCTCAGTCTCCTGGACCAAGCCTGGCTGCTTCTCCCCATAAAAGCTAAATTTACTCTTTTAACAAGTCCAGCACTGCATGAAAACACAATGGAATGTTTGGGAAGAGGGAATGTTCTGTCATCCAGGGCCAGTGAGTCAGGAGGCCATGCTCAGCCTCCGTGGGGTCCAGCAGCGCCTCTGGAGTCACGGAGAAGGCTCTGAATGCCTCTCTTCTTCCTGGGAGGTAGGGCCGAGAGCCCCTCCTGGAAGGCAGGAGGCCTGGGCGCCGTGCCCTGGGCAGATCTCCCCGAATCTGCTGCAGAGCTTAAGCTCTTCTTTGGTCTCAGTGGCCCCTAAGGCCCGTGGCTTGTCTCTGTGGTGCTGGGTGTTCACCCATAGCACTCCCTCGACGACGCTGCTCTCCCTGAAACCTTCCCAGTGGAGGCTGGTGTTCTCTCCTCTGCATCTATCTCAGAACCAGCAGGTGGGTGGGTGCCATATCTGCTCCCATGGGCACTTCTAGCATCTCTCCTCCCTCTTTTTTGGGAACCCCCCCAGCTCTTTCAAAAACTCACCCCCGACCCTGCTCCAGGCCACACGCTCTCTCTGCCACCTCCTTGCTGTTACCTGCTAACTTCCTGGCTGCTCTCCTCCGCCTCTTGGGATGCTGGCTCTGTCACTAGCATCTTGGGACTTTCCACATAGGTAACTATTGTTCAGGCCTCAGCCCCTTGACTACCTCGCTCTGGCCATCTCATCCTTGCCACACAGTCCCGGAGTCACACCCTAGCTTCATCACCACCAGAAACCACACCACCTCTAAACCCTGATCTCAAGCTTCTTTCTCTGAGCACCCCTCCTTCCTTCCCAGGTCTCTAACTCTAACCACTGACTTTTAGTCGTGACAGTTTTTCAACCTCACCATTTTTGGCTCCTCTCTCCTTCTTCTCTTGTGTCTATTTGGGGAATCTCAACCTGAGTTGAACTCAGCTATTTCCCCAAGAGCTGAACTTTGCTGGGGAAACTCCTGTGGCCGGGCTGAGCAGGTGCCCATCTGTGCATGATCACAGCCTCCAAGGGGGTCCTTGCTGCCTGGCAAGCCTGGTGTGCGTGGCAGGGATCTGCTGTCCCTCAAGGCTTCACACTTTCCTGAAACTCCCACCCCTTGCTCACTCACTGTTGACTAGGCCTCATACTTCACCTGGGAAAGGAAGCACAACTTCCTTCTCTTGCCTCCAAAATACGCTCACACCTCCATGGAGCCTCTGTCTTTCTGCCATCCAAGTGGAAGCCAGCAGACCTTCACCCCCTCACCCGAGCCTATTCCTGCCACTTATCACTGGATGGGAGTGGCTTAGTGGGTTTATTTACTTGTTCATTATCACTAGAAAATTATTATCTTGGCACCTGGCACCAAGTAGGCATTCATACCTACCTCTTTGTGCATAAATGGATGTATGTTAGGGACAGTTAGCTTTATATAGAGTAATATTTTAAAATTACAATTTTTTTTTTTTTTTTTTTTTGAGACGGAGTTTCGCTCTTGTTACCCAGGCTGGAGTGCAATGGCGCGATCTCGGCTCACTGCAACCTCCACCTCCTGGGTTCAGGCAATTCTCCTGCCTCAGCCTCCTGAGTAGCTGGGATTACAGGCACGCGCCAACATGCCCAGCTAATTTTTTGTATTTTTTTAGTAGAGACGGGGTTTCACCATGTTGACCAGGATGGTCTCGATCTCTCGACCTTGTGATCCACCCGCCTCGGCCTCCCAAAGTGCTGGGATTACAGGCTTGAGCCACCGCGCCCGGCCTAAAATTACAATGTTAACAAGGTATGTACTCAATACAGAAACTCTGGACAATGGAAAACGGTAACAAAGAAAAGGCAGAAATTAACCAAATTTCATCACTTGTTAATAACTCAACTTTCAATATGTATGCATTCCAAGTTTCCTATACATACACTTTTTTCTTCTCAGAATGATACTTGGATAGATATAGATTATTACCTAACAATTGATGATGGACATTTTCCTAAATCTGTAGATATTCTTCTAAATCTTTTTTTTTTTTTTTGAGATGGAGTTTTGCTCTTTGTTATCCAGGCTGGAGTGCAATGGTGCAATCTCAGCTCATTGCAACCTCTGCCTCCTGGGTTCAAGCGATTTTCCTGTCTCAGCCTCCTGAGTAGCTGGGCTTACAGGCACCTGCCACCATGCCCAGCTAATTTTTGTATTTTTAGTAGAAATGGGGTTTCACCATGTTGGTCAGGCTGGTCTCGAATTCTTGACCTCAGGTGATCCACCTGCTTTGGCCTCCCAAAGTGCTGGGATTACAGGCGTGAGCCACTGTGCCCAGCCCTCTAAATCTTTTTAATAATTGCACAATGTTCCATTGTATGGATGACCTTAATTTACTTATCACTTCCCCAATGCTGGCCATTTGTATTCTTTCCGTATTTTTTATCTTCCCTATTTAGTCAATATCCTTATACATAAATATATGTATCTATTATTTTCCCTGTGGCTGAATTCCTAAGTGGACTTGTAGGTCAAAGAGTACACATATTTTCAGGCTTTTGATTTAGATTATTAAATCACAAGAGACAATTTTCTTTGGAAACCAAATCAACACAAACACAATCTCCTACTTTTCCAAGCGTAACAAATCCCCTTTTGAAGCTCCAGAAGGCTCCTCCCTCAGAAATCCTCATGGCTAGGACCATCCTTTCCGTCAGCATTTTGCTTAAATTCCCCCTTATTAGCAGAGCCTTGGTGGCGCTTCCATACAAAGTAGCACCTCTCCTTCTTTTTCTTTCTTTGTTTTTTTTTTTTTTTTTTTTTTTGAGATGGAGTTTTGCTCTGTTGCCCAGACTGGAGTGAAATGGCGTGATCTCAGTTCACTTGTAACCTCCGCCTCCCAGGTTCAAGTGATTCTCCTGCCTCAGCTTCCTGAGTAGCTGGTATTACAGGCAACCACCACCGCACCTGGCTAAATTTTGTATTTTTAGTAGTGACAGGGTTTCACCATGTTGGTCAGGCTGGTCTCGAACTCCTGGTCTCAGGTGATCCGCCTGCCTTGGCCTCCCGAAGTGCTGAGATCACAGGCGTGAGCCGCTGCGCCCGGCCTCTCCTTTTTCATCGTCTTCTTACAGTTGCCCAGCTGCATCCAGCACTGCCTGACAAGTCTGATGTTTATGTCTGTCTCCTCCAGATTCATGAGAGGAGAGTCTTTGTCTGTTTTGTTCCTTCTGTAGCCCCAGTGTCTTTACCTTGCCTGGCACAGAGCACATGCTCAATGAGCATTTTGCGAGTGAATGACTGAGTGTTGGCACTTCTAGTCTCAAACTAATGGTGATGATAATCCTTGGGGCTTTTTTTTTTTTTTTTTTTTTGGAGACAGAGTTTCGCTCTTGTTACCCAGCCTGGAGTGCAATGGTGCGATCTCGGCTCACTGCAACCTCCGCCTCCTGGGTTCAGGCAATTCTCCTGCCTCAGCCTCCTGAGTAGCTGGGATTACAGGCACGTGCCACCATGCCCAGCTAATTTTTTGTATTTTTAGTAGAGACGGGGTTTCACCATGTTGACCAGGATAGTCTCGATCTCTTGACCTCGTGATCCACCCACCTCGGCCTCCCAAAGTGCTGGGATTACAGGCTTGAGCCACCGCGCCCAGCAATCCTTGGGGCTTTATAGAAACTGTTTGAAGTAGCAGAGGCAATTCATAGAGATAAGGAAACAGACAAATAAAATGACTGCTTAATGTAGTCATTGTAGTGAAGGGGGACACACATAACACAAGACCGTCAGGGAAAGCCCCTTGGAGGGTGTGATAAACTCAGAGCTGAAGGCTTAGCAGGGTGTGAGAAGGGCACGGACAGGCACATCCAGGCACAAGGACTGGTGTGTAAAAAGGCCTTGAAGTGGGAAAGGGGTGAGCAGGTTAAGGAATGGAAAGAAGGCCAGGGCCTGATCATAGCAGTCAGTGGAGTGAGTGCCACAGCAGGGGATGGGGAGTCACCCATGTGCTGTGGAGCAAGGAGCATGAGGAAGACTCCCCTACTCAGAGCTCCTACTCACGATTCAAATCAGGGCAGTGGCCTCCAAAGCCCATTCTCTCCCTGAGTCTCATACCCCAGGGAGTCTCATCAAATTTACATTTAATGCATGAAACTTCCAGCTCCTTATTTTTAATGTCATAAGTAAAATTTGCTTATGTAGCCTTTATTACATACTGTCCATTATCACACGTTATGCACACACATAAGTACTATACTATATAGTACATATGAAACCTTTTATTTCTGGATAGGGTCTTACTCTGTTGCCCAGGCTGGAATGCAGTGGCACAGTCTTGCTCACTGCAGCCTTGACCTCTTAGGATCAGGTGATCCTCCCACCTGAGCCTCCCGGGTAGCTGGACTACAGGCACACACCACAATGCTTGGCTAGCTTTTGTGTTTTTTGTAGAGACAGGGTTTCACTATGTTGCCCAGGCTAGCCTCGAACCCCAGGGCTCCAGCGATCTGCCTTCCAAAATGCTGAGATTACAGGTGTACAGGTGTGAACCATTGTGGTCACCCCATACAGAACCATTTACACTGTGATTTATAGAAGTAAATTAAGGGATTTAAAATGTGATTATCTTTTTGTGCCCTGATTTTTTATTTTATTTTATTTTATTTTATTTTATTTTATTTTTTGAGACAGAGTCTTGCTCTATCACCCAGGCTGGAGTGCAGTAGCATGATTGTGGCTCACTGCAGCCTCTACCTCCCAGATTCAAGCGATTCTCTTGCCTCAGCCTCCTGAGTAGCTGGGATTACAGGTGCGTGGCACCAAGCCAGGCTAATTTTTGTATTTTTAGTAGAGATAGGGTTTCTCCATGTTGGTCAGTCTGGTCTCGAACTCTTGACCTCAGGTGATCCACCCGCCTTGGCCTCCCACATTGCTGGGTCCACAAGTGTGAGCCATGGCACCCAGCCCCTGATTTTATTTTTTTATCAGATTTTTCTCATTCTGCTTCAATGCTTAATATTTTATACTGACCTGTTTTCCAGTTCACTAATCTTCTATTATTGACCTCTAATCTGCTGTTAAACCCAATCATCACTAATTAATTAGGATTATTATTTTTTGTAGTTATTATTATTATTAATTTTTGGTCTAGAATTTCCATTTGACTACCTTTAGGAGTTTCCAGTTCTCCTTAAATTCTTTATCTTTCCAATTTTTTTTGAACATTATCAACCACAATTATTTTAAAGTCTGCTATTTCAAGTACTAATATCTGGATCTCCTTTGGGTCTGTTGCTATTATCTGTGTTTGGTTCCCCCCCCCCCCCCCACTGCTTAGTTTCAGTCATATGATCTTATCTCCTGTCATACCTGGTAAATATTATTGACTTCCAGACATGGTATATGGAAAGATTGTAAGATAATTTGAGGCTCTGAGTAATCCAGAGAGGATTTACTCTTGCCTATGCAAGGGAGTTAGAGTAGAGGCAGTGTACCACAATCCCACGTGGGAGTCAGTTTGTGTGAAGCTGTGCTTCCACCTTTGTGAGGGCTGACCTATTTCTGATGTGCACTTCAAGGGTCCTAACTGACAGTCTTTTTTTTTTTTTTCTCCGAACAAGCCATCTCTCCACTTGGAGATGCTTGAATTCTCCCCCTCTCCTTTTTTCCTGAACTCCAGGAGATTGTGAAAACCTCAGTCTCCACTTTGTGCTTACATTCTCAACTTTATGGCTACTGCTGAGGGGAAAGTCAGGCCAAATGTTGAGTTCATCTTTCTAGATTCAAATTTTAAAAATGTATTTCATTGGCCAGGTGTGGTGGCTCTCACCTGCAATCCTAGCACTTTGCAAGACCGAGGCAGGCGAATCACGAAGTCAAGAGATTGAGACCATCCTGGCTAACATGGTGAAGATCCGTCTCCACTAAAAATACAAAAATTAGCTGGGTGTGGTGGTGTGCACCTGTAATCCCAGCTGCTCATGAGGCTGAGGCAGGAGAATCGCTTGACCCTGGGAGGCGGAGGTTGTAGTGAGCCGAGATCACACCACTGCACTCCAGCCTGGCAACAGTGACACTCCATCTTAAAAAAAAAAGTATTTTGTCCCTTTTTTAAGTTGGTGGCAAAGCTGGTCTACTGTAGCCAGAAGTAGGAATTAACATAGATCTTAGTACCCACCCTTGCTGAGAGGACATTCCAGTCCCTGGCTTCAGCATGGCCATATAAAGGGTCAGCCTTGGCCATGCATGGGGTCTCCTCCTGCCCTGAGCACCTCACACAGGGCTTGGTTGCTGCCTGGTGATGTTCATGGCCTAGAGGCTGCCTCGAAAACGACTACCCTTCCAGCCCCAGCATCCAGGCTGGTCAAGATGGGGGTGGCCTGGTTTTCGCCAAGCCTCTGCCATCACAGGGAGGCCAGGCTCACTTCTGTCTGCTGACAAGGCCTCACTCACAGGCCATGCCTTCTGTAGCTCTCTCTTGTGCCAGGCTCCATGCTCAGGGCTTCACATAAGTGGTTTCATTTCATCCTCATGGAAACACTAGCAAGGAACTATAGTTATCTTCATTTTACAGATGAGGAAACTGAAGGCCTAGGGATTTGGTCATAATCCCTGCCCACCTCGTAAAAGCACATATGTACAAATGTGTTCAATTAATTTTCTTGTTCGCTCTAAACTACAAGCAACATGAAGACAAAAAAATGTGTCTATACCTCTGTTTTATATCCTCATGATATGCCCATGCCTGGCACAAAGTCTATAGGCAATAACAACCATTGAAGCCAGGTGTGGTGGTGCATGCCTGTGGTCCCAGCCACTCAGGAGGCTGAGGCAGGAGGATGGTTAAAGCCGGAGTTCCAGGCTGTAGTGTGCTATGGTTGCATCTGTGAAGAGCCACTGCACTCCAGCCTGGGCAACATGTGAGACCCCATTTCAAAAAAAAAGAGAATCCAGGGCCAGGCCTCGTTCACGCCTGTAATCCCAGCACTTTGGGAGGCTGAGGCAGATGGATCACGAGGTCAGGGTATCAAGACCATCCTGGCTAACACAGTGAAACCCCCATCTCTACTAAAAATACAAAAAAAATTAGCCGGGTATGGTGGCGGGTGTCTGTAATCCCAGCTACTTGGGAGGCTGAGGCAGGAGAATTGCTTGAACCCAGGAGGTGGAGGTTGCAGTGAGCCGAGATTGCCGCTGTACTCCAGCCTGGGCGACAGAGTAAGGCTCCATCTCAAACCAAAACCAAAACCAAAACCAAAACCAAAACCAACCAAAACCAACCAAAAAGAGCCACTGAGTGAATAAATAAAGCTTCAAGTCCCAAAGTGCTTATGGTGGAGGCCAGATTCCAGGAGCTTCCCTGGGAGTCCTGCGTGCTCACCACTCACATCACAGCTGGTACGGAATGCGTTCATTCAGCACAGAGTTTCCAGAACTCTTTATGTTGAGATTCTAGTTGAGTTCCCTGCTACCAGGGGAATAATTTTGGCAATTTCAGTGCTTTGGTGCTGGGGACTCCGCTGCCTTTGACTAGGGTCTGGGGACCCATACGGAACTAAGGAACGGACTCAAAAGCTTCTGACATTGTGGTACAAATTTGCAAGTATGTGATCATTTTTCTAGAGAAAGGGCCTATTGTCTTTCTCAGACTCTCAGAGAGGTCTGGGACCCCCCACAAAAGGTCAAGAATCCTGAGCGTGGGGTTTGCTTGTCTCACCGGTCTCCCAGCGTGGCCTCCTCGGCCAGGGAGGGGCTTCCTGAAGCCACCCACAGCTTGCTGGGGGCCAACGGGAGAAATGGCCAGGCTGTGAGGGGACGCCTCTCTTCCAGCCTGAGCGGGGTGTCCAGAGCCCGCCAGTCACAGCATTCTCAAAAGTCCCTCAAGGTTAGGGGGCGGGTGTCACTCACCAAAGGACCATGAATAATGGAGGTCTGGCCCTCTCAGGGCAGCGCTGACAGGAAGGCCGCCCCACCGGCTCAGCAGCATATTTGTGTGGCTTCTGGTTCTGAGGCCACCGCCAGGTGAGGCGGGGTAGCAGGGGTGGGTGTGGGAATTCCCGGGCCCCAGCTCAGCACTTTGAAGTGAAGACCCCGAGTCCATGATGGAGGGGGACAGGAAGGCGCCGCCTGGCCCTCGAAAGGAGACAGGAAGGAGGCCACCAGGGCACCTTCTCCCCGCTCAGGCTGCCCTGGGCGCCCCCGGCCTGAGGATGAGGAGATTCCTGTTTAGTTTCAGAATCAACAAGTCCGGCTACAAGAACATCCTCTCAGAATCCGAGAGGCCTCTCCACGTGCGTGTTCTTCCTCACACACAAAATTCCTACCGTTTTTTTTCTGGGACACACACTCTCAACAACACGTGCACTCTCTTCTCTCACGTGCCAGATTCTCTGCGGCGTGTGCATCTCTTTTCTCTTTCTGTCATGCGCAGGCTCACACCCGGTCGTGACTGGCCTTAGGGTCTCCCACAGACCTGGAGTCTGAACTTGGCCTCTGTGTCCACCTTCAGGATTCCTGAAGTGACCGGGTGGCTTCCTGGCTCCGCCTTTCTCAGTATTGTTCCCCACTGGTCAGCCCTGACGAGGTCACTTCCTACACCGAGTGGCAGACCTTGCTGGCCTCACCCTCCCCGCTGTGCTATGAGCCACCCAACTGCCCCTTCACCCACAGGTCCCCTGACCTAGCCTGACCCTGGGCGCAGCCTTTGACAGGGAGTCAGGGGCCAGACCCTGCTTGTCCCCCTACCCCAGTTCAGTTCAACGGACCTCCCTCAGAACTTAGAGCAGTTTAAGAAGGAGAACATGTTTAAGAAAAGTCAAGAAAAGCAAATTATAATCCACGTCCAGGTGTGACATGACTGACTTAATTCGCACCCTCCAACGCCAGACCAGAAGCCTCCCCCAACCCCACCATGGCTCCCGGGGAAAGGAGGGGTGAAAGGAGTGGGAGGGATTGTGTTTCTGGAAGGTCCTTGGCCAGGGTAGTCTCTGAGAGACTTTAATGTCTGCTGGGGCTGAGTTCTGTGCTGTGGCCGGGCTCAAGGAAAGCCACGTTGCTGGGTGTCTGGGCTTGGGATAGGTCCTAACGTGACACTGCTAAGGTTGCCGGGTCATGGGCGAAGGTGGCTTAAGGCAGAGGATAGGTATTTATTTATTTATTTATTTATTTATATTGATTTATTTTGAGACGGAGTCTCACTCTGTCGCCAGGCTAGAGTGCAGTGGCGTGATCTCGGCTCACTGCAACCTCTGCCTTCCAGGTTCAAGCGATTCTCCTGCCTCAGCCTCCCGAGTCGCTGGGATTACAGGCATGCGCCATCTTGCCCAGCTATTTTTTGTGTTTTTAGTAGAGACGGGGTTTCACCGCGTTGGCTAGGATTGTCTCTATCTCTTGACCTTGTGATTCACTCACCTCAGAGACAGATGTTAAAATATCTAGGGCTGGGCACAGTGGCTCACACCTGTAATGCCAGCACTTTGGGAGGCTGAGGGGTGAGGATGGCTTGAGGCCAGGAGTCCAAGATAAGTATGGGCAACATAAGCAGCCCTTGCCTCAGAAAGAAAAGAAAGAAAGAAAGAAAGAAGAAAGAAGGAAGGAAGGAAAAGAAAGAAAAAAAATCAGCACTCAGCACCAACTATGAGAACTGAGCTGGAACAGGACCCCAGAGGTCCCTTGCCCTGACCCAAGCTGTGCCTATATATATATATATATATATACATATATATACACACATATATATACACATATATATATATACACATATATATACATATATATATATATTTTTTTATTTTTTTAGTTTTTTAAAGGTTTCTTGCTCTGTTGCCAGACTGGAGTGCAGTGGTGCAATCTCGGCTCACTGCAACCTCCGCCTCCCAGGTTCAAGAGATTCTCCTGTCTTAGTCTTCCAAGTAGCTGGGACTACAGGTGCTAATCTTTGTATTTTTAGTAGAGATGGGGTTTCACTGTGTTGGCCAGGATGGTCTCGATCCCTTAACCTGATGATCTGCCCACCTCAGCCTCCCAAAGTGCTGGGATTACAGGCGTGAGCCACCATGACTGATCTTTCTTTTTTTTCTTTTTTCTTATTTTAGTAGATACAGGGTTTCACTGTGTTGCCCAGGCTGGTCTTGAACTCCTGCGCTCAGGCACTCTGCCCACCTCAGCCTCCCAAAGTGCTGGTATTACAGGCATGAGCCACAGTGCCCCACCCTGTGCCCATTTTTAACCCTTGAGTTCCTAGATGTGGACAGTTGTGGTGAGGCTGGTCCTAGGGGAAGAGGGGCAGGGATGGGACAGCGGCTGTTTAGCAGTTGCTCCTGAAGAAGCAGTTGTGGTGGGACCCACGTTGAGATTCTAGTGAGTTCCTGCCATCAGGGGTGTAATTCCAGCAGTTTCCAGATTTTGATAACATGTACACACATGGTTAGCAAGAGGAAGAGTGGGCTGCTTGGCGCCTGAATGAGCTTTTCAAACCTTGAGGGGGCAATGATGAAGAGAGCAGGGATGGGGGTTGGTGGCAGGGGACACGAGAAGTGACACCAGCATTTAATATTTACATAGTTCTCTCTGTGTGCCTGATGCCTATTGAGTGACTTACACATATTAGCTCACGTGATCATTTAAACAGTGCTGTTGGCCTAGCGCTTTGGGAGGCCGAGGTGGGTGGATCACTTGAGGTCAGGAGTTCAAGACCAGCCTGGCCAACGTGGTGAAACCCCGTCTCTACTAAAAATACAAAAAATTAGCCAGGTGTGGTGGCGGGTGCCTGTAATCCCATCTGCTCGGGAGGCTGAGGCAGGAGAATGGCTTGAACCTGGGGGCTGGACGTTGCAATGAGTCAAGATTGAGCTGTTGCACTCCGGTCTGAGCAACAGAGCAAGACTCCATCTCAAAACAAACAAACAAACAAACAGCACTGTTGAGATATATTTAAAGCTAAAGTGTACAATGTGCTATGTTTTGATACACATATGTATCCATGAAATCATCACTACAATTAAGATAATGAACAAACTCATTGCTCCTCAATGTTTCCTTAGAACCCTTGGTAATTTCTCCATCCTGACCCTTCCTTCTGGCCTCGGGCAATCACTGATCTGCTTTCTGATGTTATAGATTAGTTTTTGTTTTCTGTAATTGTTTATAGAAGTGCCTCATTTAATGTTTACAGTGACTCTCTGAAGTGACTACTACTTTTTTTTTGCCATCATCCCCATTTTACAGATGAGAAAACAGAGGCACAGGAAGGTTAAATGACTCGCCTGCAGTCACACCACGTGGCCCAGGATGGGTGGAGGCCTGGCATGTGGCTTTGGAGCCTGGCTTCCTGACCACAGCGCCGCACTGCCCCTCAGGCAGGTGGAGGGCCCTGAGCACAGGAGGGTGTCAGAGTCTTCTCATGACCTGCTGTCCCCTGTTTCAGGGGCCAGAGGGAAACGAGGAGATTTTTGGGACGGGGTCAGAAAACCCCAGGATGTGAAGCTGGTAAGGGGAGTGTTAGGGGTCACGGCCAGGCTGGGCTTGGCTGTGATGAGCTGTGGGCAGTGGGCAGTGAACTGGCCCGCAGCCCAAGTCAGGGTCTGTGATCATAGCAGGCCTGTGGAGCCTGTTCCCGCCACAGGAGGGGCCAGTGAGGGTGGCTGTCTCTTGCAAGCTCTTGCCCATCTGTCCCTGGAGGCCGCTTGGGTCTACAGCGGCTTTCTGTTCTGCTATGGAGAAAGCCCTGATGGCAGGCTCTCCCGCTGCAGCCTGGCCTGGGGGCTGCGGCCAAGCTGGGGAGGAGTTGCAGCCTTGAGGATCCCGCTAGTTTCCCTCTGGCTGGGAACCCTGGGCAGACCTTGAGCCCTGGACCAAGACACCATGGTCACATGGTGCCGCCAGAGCAGTGGCCAGGGCTGGGCACAGGGCACCATGTCTCCACAGCTGCCAAGACATCTGTGGAAGACCCCAGATGCTTTCCAAATGCCCCTGTCACAGCAGAGCTTGGATGAGCAAGAGGAGGTGGCTCGGCTGAACTTCTCCAGGGACCACTTGAGGAAGGGCTTTCTGGAGATGGCTGGTTTGGAGCAAGGCTTTGAGAAGGAGGGCTTTGGGCACATGACCGATTTGGGCCACGATGGCGCAGGGCAGCCTCTCGCTAGCCTCTCTGTGAAGATCTCCAGCAGTAACTGGTAAAACCCGAAACGGTGAATACTGACAAGGGGACAGTAATCACGACAGTTTTACATTCACTGAACTCGCTGCTGCAGAGGTGGGGGCTAGATGGTAAATTAATGTGCAGAGACTGTAAATCACCCCCAAAACTGGTAGATCCAGCAGGAGATTGACCCAACTTCTTGGCCCTGGTGCCCGCGTCTCGGGGGCCATCGTGGGGGACAGCGCTGGGACTCCCAGGGTTGCTCTGGTGCAGGAGTAGGGGTAACCCCACCCCGGTAGACCGGGCCTGGGTTCCAGCCTCGCTCTGCCAACTGCTTGCTGTGCGACTCCAGGCTGGTCATTCCCCGACTCCGGGCTCCTTCTCTTTCAGCTGTGAATTGGTGGGCTCTGATATTCTACAATTCCAAGTCTCCTCTGCGCTACTCAGATTCCTTAAGATTCCTGACTCTTTTAGGAAGGGGCTGGCCCTCTCCAGACTCCCAGGAGGGCTCAAGCATGGGGAGGGAATAGGGTGGATGAGGGTCCTGCCAAGGCCTCTGCCTGGCCGGTGACAGGAAGGCAGCGGATCATGGCACAGCGAGCGATTTTACTGGAAAGATGAAAGGAAATTGCATCTTTAATAATTCACCGGCTGGTTTGAAGGGAGGCAGGTCGGCGGGGCTGTGGAGCCGTCAGGCGATCCTAGCCTCTGTTCCTGGAAATCCTCTGGCTCCAGAGCCTGCCCGAGAGACCCAGGGCCCTCCATCTCCTCCTGGCCCAAGGACAGCGGGAGCCGACAGAGTCTAGACCAGGGTGAGAGGTTAAAACACAGCCATCCCGGGAACCCACTAAATTGATATCCCCAGCAAAAAGGGAGCCAAAATAATCAATACAGCAGCAGCCCAGGAAAGTGGCCAAGCTCGGGCCCCAGCCTGGTGGAGTCACTACAGTAAAGGAGGGTTGGGCTCTGGCCAGCTGCCTGGGGCTTTGGCGAGCAGACTGGCGGCAGGGGCTCTAACTGGAGTCACCAGGAATGGAAGGGGACCTGGAGGTAGGCAGGGGCCATCGATACTGTCCAGTTAGTGGGTGGGTGCCGGGGCCATGCCGCCTGGTGTCCTCCATGGGTCCTTGTTTCGCCCTTCCTTCCTGGTCTCTCTCAAGTGGGAATGCCTGGGCTCATGCTGACGCGTCAGGACCTTCAGCCTGCGAGCCCTGAGTGCCAGACAGAAAAAGAAGCAGCTGAAGCCGGGAGGAAGTGGCCCAGGACACGGGGAGAAAGTGCCAAAGATAAAACTAGCCAAAGAGTCAAAAGTTCTGAAGACCACAGATGTTGGTTGGACTCCCAGCCCAGTCCCTCGGGCAAATCACTCATGGGTTGCAGCCCGTCCCCGTGAATGGGACCTCAGGGGACACGAAGAGGTGCAAGACCCTGTGCTCCCAGGAGGAGCTTTGCATCTGCAGGCTGTCATCACGATTGGGCCTTTTCCTCAAAGGCTGTCGATCGTGGTTGATTCCACTGAAATTGCAGTGCTCTCCTGGGTGGGTTAGCCTGGGTGGAAACTGGATTAGAGGGGAGAGAATACCATCAAGGAGGCCAGACCATGGCATGGGGGAAGTGTGGGGCCAAAACAGGCTCACACAGAACAACTGTTAACATCTCTCACCCTCTGTTCCCTGCCTTCCTTCCTCCCTCTCCTGCTAATTAACAAAGACAACTGAAGAATCACAGAGAAGGCCAGGAGTGGTGGTTCACGTCTATAATCCCAACACTTTGGGAGGCTGAGGCAGGTGGATTACTTGAGGTCAAGAGTTTGAGACTAGCTTGGCCAACATGGCGAAACCTCATCTCTACTGAAAATAAAAAATTACCCAGGTGTGGTGGCAGGTGCTTGTAATCCTAGCTACTCAGGAGGCTGAGGCAGGAGAATCGCTTGAACCCAGGATGGGGAGGGTGCAGTGAGCTAAGACGTAACCTTTGCACTCCAATCTGGGTAACAAGATTGAGATTCCATCTAAAAAAAAAAAAATCACAGGGAACACACCTTAAAAACTAAAATGCTCATCCTTCTTTTACAGATGGGGACACTGAGGTCCAAAGAACACTTCTATGGGCACCTAGCTGGTTGGGGTGGAAGCAGGACTAGAAATCTCTGCCGACCCCCAATCCAGTGCCCTTTCCCCGAGTCCAGGAGCCTCTGGTTCCCTTCTGTCCAGCTCCGATGCTGGGAGGCGTGGTGTGGCCTCGAGGCTGGGCGACTCACCCTGACTCACTGTCTGGTCCTGGCCCACTCTGGTCCTCTGAGGCTCAGCCTTCTTCTCTGGAAAACTAGGATCCCACCCCCAACCCCAGCCAACCTCAGGGGGCCCTCAGGAGGGCCCAGGGACTAGTACAACTTTAATTCTAGGTCAGCAAAACATTTCTTACCTGGTAGGTCTCATACTTTTTAAAGCCACTGGGGATCAGAAAGAAGGCAAAGACGGTTCGTGAGTCAATCAACAGGTGGCTTCAAAGCCCCATTCATGCAGCAAAGCTCATGCTTTTTGGTATAAAAATGCCCCTCAGGCCCTCACGCAGGGCCTATTTGCTCTTACTTGGCAAAGAGTTTGGACAGGTTTGGTGATCTAGTTTCTCAGGCCACAACGGGTATACTGATAGTAGGAAGAAGAACTTTATGATGACAGAAAAGGGAGCACAGTTGTAAAATGCAGATCTAGTAATTAAAAGAGCAAAGCGGATGGGGTCTACCTTGCACTGAGGCTAACCCTGCATGGCAGTCTGGGCCACTCATTAGCATCGTCAGAAGGACCTGAGTCACCAAGGAAGTCAACACATGGTGCCTTCCGAGAAATTTGGGATGTGGAGGATCCTCCGTGGAAAGATTCCTACCAAAAAATGAAAGTAAAAAGTTTTGCTGTTTAAAAGGGAGATGACAGCTACAGAAAATGAAGGTATGTGTAATGTCTCATCCTGCAGCATGCCAGGTGCCGGGATGGAGAGAGCTGGCATCGGCTGAACATCAGAGCCTGCATGGTTTCCTCTCCCATGGAGCTACCTCCCACCTGGCCAATTAACTGGTTTTCCTGCTGTTCCTCACCGTTCCTCTCCCCTTTAATCCATGTCAGCCTCTCTCAATCCCAAGCCAGGTCCTCCTGTGTAAGACGGAGGAGGTCCCACCCCGGGTATAGTGGGAGGAGGTGAGGGCACATAGGTGGGTGCCTGGCTTGAGGCATGCCCATGGAGTTAGCTGTACCTCCGTGACCTTCGGTGAGTCCCAAGGTCTTGGTAAGGCCCTTGGTGTCCTCATCTGTTAAATGGGAGGGTGGCTTTAAATTGCCTTCCACATCCTGGTATCCTGTGTGCTGCAGGAAGATGTCTTCCTTAATTCTTCCTGTCGTCTTCTGATAAGGAGCCTCTGACTTTGACCGTCATCTGCTGAACCCCGTCTGCTGACCCCTGGCAGCCCTCCCTGAGGCCAGCTTCATGTGCTGGGTCAGCTCCCCATCAGGAGACTGGGTCCCTGGCCACTGCCTCAATGGGCGGCCCCTCCCCAGGGATAGGGGCTCCATCGCCAGAAGGTGCAGCTGTGTGTGGCCAGTAGGGCACCTCACTGTGGGCTCTTCTTTACGTGCCACTCTCTCTGCCGCTAGCCTCCACTGCAAGATTCCCATTGCCTTGCAGTGGGCACACAGGAGGGATGGTGGCATTGAGCTGGACAGCGACTGGTCTTCAATCTTCAACTACAGTGGCAACCCTCGGCTTGAGGACAGGGCGGTGTGTCTTCCTTCTGCATCTCCCAGGGCAGGGCTCAGCTCTGTCTCGCATCCAGCAGGTGTTCAAGGTCAGCTGATGGGTGCTTGGTGGGGCACGATGTGAGTGGCTTTTGGGCTCACCTGTTAGTGCTTCACTGAGAATGGCGAGGCCAACACCCAAAGTCTCGGCTTCCAGAGTGCTTAAAAGTTCAGCCAAACCCCACACCAACCCCAGTCCTGATGACCCCCGTCCCAGCGGGTCCTGGCAGGAGAGCAGGTAGGCTTTAGTGCACACCCACGGCCCGACAGAATCAGAGGCACACAGAGCCAGCGAGGCGGGCGAGTCTGGTGGTGAAGAGGGAAGAGAGCTGTCATTTGTGGAGGACTCAGAGCTCATGTCCTGTTTCTCCAAACAGTTCAACAAGATGGGGTTGTACATGCCGGTATTCCCATTCTCAGCAGAGGAACAGCTCGGGAAGGGGCCCAGTGAGCGGCCCAGCCTCCCTAACCCTATTCCTCTCTCAGGGGACATACCTGATTCATCACTGTGTAGGGGACACCGAGTGTAAGCGTCAGGGCCTGGGCGGCAGAGGGGACCCTGTGAGAATCCTGCCCTCCTTCTAGTGCTGTGACTTGGGCCATGTCAGCCTGTCTCAATCCCCGGCCGAGTCCTCCCCACCCTGGGCGTGGTGGGAGATGAGGGCGCTTAGGTGGGTGCCTGGTTCGAGGCATGCCCCTGGTGTTAGCTGTACTTCCGTGACCTTGGGTGAGTCCCTTCCCTGTAGGGCCTCAGTGGCCTCATCTGTCAAATGGGAGGGGGGCTTTAAGCCACCTTCCACGTCGGGTATCCTGGAGTATTTGGAGGGGCCGCTGGGGAAAGTGATGGAGGAACTTCCAGGAGGGGCAGCAGGTGCAGTTGCCGGAAGGAGGTGGCCCCGGGGTCCCCACTGCCTCTGTAGAACCCGGGAGGATGATGGGTCTGTGGGTCGTGTTCTGACCCACGCCCTGCACCATAAAAGGGAGATTCGTCCAACTCCATTGCTTAGGGGGCCGCAGTGTGGCTGGAACTCCTCAAGGGCACAGGGTGTGGGGCTTTGCTCCCTTGGGAGGCGGCCTCCTCCACTGTTGGGCAGCTCCGGTTTCCAGAACATCGTCCTCACGTGGACCCAGCCTGCCCCCCAGATCTCTTCTTCTGAGCCTCCGACCAGGCGCCTCAGGCTGAGGGCATGGCTTGACCCCTCCCCCTGGGAATATGTTCCTCCGCTCAGTCTGTCCAGACCCTCCCTCCCTAACTAAGGGATAGGCCGAAGCTGTGGAAGGAAGAGCCGTCCTGAGCAGAAGCCAGCTGTGCCTGCCTGCTGGGGACCTCCAGCCCATCCTCTGCCATTGCAGACCCTGTGTCAGCCCTGACTCCCAGAAGCAGGTGAAGGCTCAGCCACCGAGACACCCGTGTCTGGCTCTAGGACGTGGCACCCTCCCAGCTCAGCCTCCCAGCTCTCCCTGCGCAGAGGCCACCCAGCCCCGGAGGCTTGCAAAGTGCAGCAGAAATTCACACACCCCACATCACACACACCCACACACAGCACACACACACGCACACCACACTAATTCTCCACTCTCACACCACGTACACACAACACAGCCTTCCCCAGCCACACACCCACCCCGCCCCACTCCCTTCAAGTGTACATTATATAGCACACTTTACACCCTCACACCACACAGCCACACAGCACACCAGGGAGTCCCACATGCAGCGCTCAGGTTGTGTCCGACACAAGGGTGCCCAGCTTCGGGTCTGAGGCAGCTCCCCGGGTCCTGGGGCAGGGCTGGGCACCCAGAGGGAGGAAGGGCACCTCTTAACTGACACTAAGGTACCCTGTGCACTGGCCAAGGCTCTGGTACCCACGACCACAGAGCACTCCACCCTGCCTCCAGGCCTCTCTGGACAGTGAGACCTCAGGCCCCTGAGGATCCCCAGCCCTCCCCACTGGAAGGCCCTTCCCCGTGCCTCACCCCCATTCCTCCCTGGCCCTGGGTGCCCCACCTGGAGTACCTGGCTCCAAGCACAGCTGGCTCTTCCCTCCCCAAGCCCCTCAGTCTCTTAGTACCTGGAGCACAGCTTTCATCCCCCACAAGCTTATGGGGCACCTGCTGGGGCCAGGCCCTGGCTCAGTGCTGGGGAGACAGAGGGGACGAGGTCACGCTCATCCTCAGTGGGCATCTGCTACCTACACACCAATGGCCATGCTCAGGGAGTAGGGCTGTGACCAAACATTCCTGGCAGCTGTGTGAGCCCAGAGTGGAGATCCGTAACCCCGACTGGGGGAGCAGCCAGCGAGAGCTTCCTGGAAGAGGTGGCACTGGATAAAGGCACATGCCTCCTAACTGCTGTGACTCAGTTTGTACTGAGCTCTGCCTCCTCTCACCAGAAAAGGAGGCCTTGGTGTGGATCCGAGCCAGCCCATTGCAGACCTGTGATCAGGAACACTGAACCTCTGTGTTGCAGTTCTGAGGTTTGGGGCTTGTTAGTAGCTAGATGACATGAACCCGGAACCCCCTTTCCTCCCTGTGGTGCACCTCACAAGTTACTGTCGCCGCCCACCTGCTCAGCCTCAGCACTTCTCCTTTTCCTCTCAGCTCCTCGCACCCGGCTGAGCCTGGCCCTGGCTGAACAGGACGTGGCTGATGACGCGGCTGGGCCGTGAGCCTCCCTCCCACTCGTTTCGTTAGCCTTTGAGGTGCCTTTGTGTCCTTGTATGTTCTGCTGGGTCAGCAGGAGAGTCAAGAGCCCTGACCTGAGCTCCTGCACATTTCTGGGGAATGGAGGTGCTAGAGCGGGCCAGGTGCCTTGTGTCTGATGGATGGGTGGCATGGTTTCAGGAATGGGGCAGAAAAAGGCTTCCAGACTCCCTGGACACACTGAGTCCCATGGAGCAGAGATGGCTATTAGGGACCTGTCTCTAGCACAGGAAGAAGGAAACTGTGGCCCTTCAGTTCAGCTCCTAAGGATGGTCTTCCGGAAGCTCTCTGCACAATCTTTCACTTACCCGAGAAACGTCAACATTTGCCCCCAAATGACACAGAATCACACTGGTACTTACCCAGGCTGACACAGCATTTACTCGGATTTGAAACTCTGTAGGTGTGACTGCTGGCTGCAGAGCTCTCCACTGAGTGCTGAAACATTCCAAGCCACAAAAAGTGATATTCGGAGTGTGCAGAATTGCAAGGGTCTGTGTATACGTACAAGTGCCTTCAAAATTGACTTGCCACCTGCTTTAATCAAACCATTGTTATCTGTAGGAAATGCAATTAAGTCTCTCTTCACCCTGCGAGCCTGTCTCGGTTCCCACTGGAAGTTTTCCTCTTTAGACCTCGGTGGGCATTTGGGTTTCACCTGATTTGTTCTGGGAAGGGAGGAGAATGGTGGTCCTTCCTCTCTGGGGCTGGAAAGTGAGGCTTAGTCAAGCCCTGCATGGTCCCCATGGGAAGGCCTGGACCGGTTGTTGGCTCACTGTAGCACAGCAGATGCCACAGGCAGGGACCCTGCACCAGGACTCACCCAGATTTGGGCCAGGCCTATGATGGGTTGTCTGCTGTCTGGGAATTTCAGCTCTCAGGATACTGACCACACCAAGGTGGTTAAGGCATTGTCTGCTTTGCTTATTTCCTTACAACACCCCCAAGCACAAGGCAGGATCCAGGTGGGGGTTCACTTGAAAGATGTGGGTACAGGTGGTGAGACTCGGAGACACAATCACCCTTGAAACATCTCTGCTTCAGGTCCGCTGTGGGATCCTGGCCTTATTATTATTATTGTCACCCAGGCCTCTGCCTCCTGGGTTCAAGCAATTTTCCTGTCTTAGCCTCCCGAGTAGCTGGGATTACAGGCATGCACCACCATGCCTGGCTAATTTTTTTTGGTATTTTTGTAGAGGCGGGGTTTCACCATGTTAATCAGACTGGTCTCAAACTACTGACCTCAAGTAATCTACCTGCCGTGGCCTCCCAAATGTTGGGATTACAGGCATGAGCCACTGCATCCATGGCCATATTATTTATTATTTTTTTAGAGACAGGTCTTGCTCTGTCATCCAGCCCGGTGTACAGTGGTGCGATCACAGTTCACAGCAGCCTTGATTTCCTGGTCTCTAGTGATCCTCCTGCCTCAGCCCCTCTAGTAGCTGGGACTACAGCTGTGTGCCATCACGACCAGTTAGTTAAAAAATACATTATTTTTTTGTAGTGACAGGGTCTTGTCATGTTGCTCAGGCTGGTCTTGAACTCCTAGGCGCAAGTGATCCTCCTGCTTCAGCTTCATAAAGTGCTGGGATTATAGGCTTGAGCCACTGTTCCTGGCCTGGCTGTATTGTTAGACTTCATCTGTCATGTGGGACTGATCCCACCCATGGAATGGATGCTCGAGTGGGTTACAGGAGACTCAGGACTCTACCTGGGAGCCAGGGGATGCCCAGTGAATGGGGAGGCTGAAGATGGAGACCAGTTAGAATTATGGGACACTGGGCAGGAAGCACAGACCTGCATTCCATGGGCCTGGATCAGGGGACTCAGGCACAAAGGTGGCCTGGGTCCTCAGCCTGGTGCCCATGCCCACCTACCAATCCCGTCTCAGGACTAAGAAGGCAGCAATTCAAGACCTGATCTTTGTGCCTACAGGTCCCATGATGTGCCATTGTCACTCTGCTTCTCTGAGTCTGTTTGTCTTCTTTACAATGGCATCAAAAATATGCCACCTGGCAGGGCTGTTCTAAGAATCAAACATAATCATATATTTAAAGACTATAAAGCCCCATTCAAACCTATGGGATGGCTCTGTAAGCCTCAGTTTGTCCAGGTTTGAAATGGGTATAAGAATTGTATTTATTTCCTTCACAGGGCTCTGGAGAGACCGTAACCAGATAATGTGTGCGAAAGGGCTGCAGAGGGAAGAAAGTGCTGTGTGATGAATCGAGCTCTCCGAGGCCAGTCTCCCTAGCACGGCAAACACAGCTGCTCTGGCTGGCGCTCGGAGCTGTCTGGCTGGCAGCCAGTCCAGGGCAGAGGCAGCTACTGCATCTGCTTCCAGCATGGGCCAACTGCTTCCTTGGAAGACTGCTTTTGAATTGCTCCCCTCCCCAGCCCTGAGTCACCCAGAGATCAGGTGGGCAGCAGAGAAAGATGGGACTCCTAGCTCAGTTGACACCTAGGGAGGGCCGACATACCTGTTAGGCATATACAAAGGGTGCAGCTATGGATGGAATGTTTTAGTGTCCCCCTAAATTCATATATTGAAACCCTAATCCCCAATATGATGATATTAGGAGGTGCCTTTGGGAGGTGAGGCGGTCATAGGGATGGAGGCCCTATGGATGGGATTAGTGCCCTTATAAAAGAGACCCCAGTGAACGCTTTTGCTCTCTTTCTGCCATGAAGATACAATAAGTTAGCAGTCTCCCAGTGGGAAGCAGGTCCTCGCTAGACCCTATGCTGGCACCATGATTTGGGACTTGCAACTTCCAGTACTTTGAGAAATAAATGCCTGTTGTTTATAAGCCACCCAGTCTATGTTACTTTGTTATAGGTGCCTGAATGGACTAAGACAGGAGCCCACAAAATGTTTTTTAGGGACCCACAAAATGTTTTAATTTCTTTTAAAATCAGAGTTAAAATGAAGCCAAGTGCGGTGGCTCATGCCTGTAATCCCAGCATTTTGGGAGGCCAAGGTGGGCAGATCACAAGGTCAAGAGTTTGAGACCAGCCTGACCAACATGTGAAACCCCATCTCTACTAAATATACAAAAATTATGGCTGGGCATGGTGGCTTATGCCTGTAATTTCAGCACTTTGGGAGGCTGAGGTGGGTGGATCACCTGAGGTCAGGAGTTTGAGACCAGCCTGGCCAACATGGCAAAACCCTGTCTCTACAAAACAAAAAACAAAAAACCAACCAACCAACCAACCAACCAAACAAACAAAGAACTACTAGGTGGGAGAAAATGTTTTAATAAAATAATTTATTTGTCTTTATTACCAATGTAGTCCTAACAGTTCCTTTTTTTTTTTTTTTTTTTAATGGAAGAAGGGGCCTATGGAGGCAAAAGTATCTAAGGCCCATAGGAGTGAGAATGCAAGCCCAGTCCATGGTATGAATTCTGTTCCACATTCAAGCAACTTGCCAGAGCCCCTACCCCATGTTGCAGATGTGCCAGCCGGCATCGTTTCAGCCAAGATGGCAGACCCCAAGACTGCAGAGGAGCACAGCAGCGTGGCCTGCTGCCCTAGACAGTAATTCCGCACTGCTTATGACAGCTGTCCGTGGCTGTCATCGTACTGTGTTCTGGGAGTGGTGGATGGCAGCCCCCAACCATCTTTTCTATTGCACCCATCCGAGGCACAGCACACATGTACCAGGAAGAAGGGCTCCCTAAGGCTCGAATTCTGAAAATATTGGTGTGTATGTGTGTCCTGTTTTAGCATGTATTTGAAAAAGTTCCCAGACAATTTGGATATTGACCCTGATAGTTGTGTGTCTCCCTGTTCAGTGTCCCCTTCACCAGCCTGGAGAAAACTGGGATCCAGCAACACACACTGGGCATATGACAAAGGTCCTTTTATAGAACAGCACCGACTCTGCACCCTTGCTCCTTCTGCCCACTCCCTGAAATCTCCCGATCCGAGGTATTTCATCATGGTCTTGGTTTCCACTGACGAAGCGGGAAGCCCATGTGGCCTGCCCGCAGCCTGCCGAGTCTCAGGGGGCAGCTGGCTGCTCCTTCTGTCTGGCTGGTGTGACTGGCGGGCTCCCTGGGGTGCTGCAGGGATGAGGAGTCTGAAGGACCTGCTCACTTTCTGGGCTCACCCTCCCCCTGGCTCTTCCGGTGACCAGCCTTTGGCTCGTCTGTAAAATGGGAATTGAAAACACTTGTCTGCCTATTCATGGGACCAACTGAGACTGCAGAAGGAAGCTGCGGGAATGAGAGAGGCCGTTAATACTAAGGCATGACCACTGCTTTCCCATGTCAATTGTTCAAGCCTTCATTTTTCTGCTATCTTTGCCTTGGTCCTGAAAAAGGCCCTTATAAATTGTGCTGTGAGCATCCTAGTACAAACGTAAGCCACTCTAAAATGACAAGAGAATGCCTACCAGCAGAAAGATGGTGGTGGAATCAGAACTGAACCATTTATTATTTGGGTGCTGTGTCTCATAGTATTCAGTAACTTGGAGCCTTCTGGTAGCAGGACTAAACCATCCAGGAAAATCTCTCTTTTGCAGTTTGATAAGGCTTCCCGTTCCTCACCATCTCGCTACCTTTCATTTTGACCTCCAATGTCTGCTTCTACTGCTTTAGATTTTTATACCAATAAATTTGGGCTGGGCATGGTGGCTTATGCCTGTAATAGCAGCACTCTGAAAGGCTGAGGAAGGTGGATCACTTGAGGTCAGGAGTTCGACACCAGCCTGGCCAACATGGCAAAACCCTTCACTAACAATACAAAAGTTAGCCTGGCATGGTGACAGGTGCCTGTCATCCCTGCTACTTGGGAGGCTGAGGCAGGAGGATCGTTGAACCTGGGAGCGGGGTTGCATTGAGCTGAGATCGCGTCACTGCACTCCAGCCTGGGTGACAGAGTGGGACTCTGTCTCAAAAAACAAAACAAAACAATTGGCTTGCCAAATACCTCAATTGTTTAATTCAGACGTTGTCTTTCTCCACCCAATCTGTGGACTTCTGGCTCTCCCTGTCAGTGTCATAATGAGTGTGTGACTCAGTGAAGTCCAATGTCTGAATCTCAACAAGCCTTCACCGGGCTCCTGGAAGGTTCTGGCCGCCATCAGGGCCAGGCCAGGGGAGGCTGAAGGGGGTTGGTACTCTGGTGCCACCCCCCAAGGAGCTAAAGGACTGGCAAGGTCTAGCCAGAAAGAATCCCGAAGGAGAGCGGAGCGGTACCAGGAAGTGTCGTCCCCAGTGCCTTCATGGGCAGGATTGTGCAAAGCCAGGGACGTGTCATCACAGAAAAAAAAAAAAAAATCACTGGGCCCTTCGGGGGACTCTTTGATGAAAGACTCATTTGACCAACTGGGACTGGACAGCCACTTGCTGTGGATTTTTGAAAGCCGCTGGTCCCAAATCTCAGCCCTCTTGAAATGACTCATTGCCAAATGCCACAGTAACATTTCCAGGGAAGGGGTAGGTTTGGTGGGGCTGGGTGAGGGGAGTTAAACCAAACCTTTAGTGCAAAAGCCGTTTTCTCCAGGACTGGCTTCATTCTACCACTTTTGATAGGTCATAGTTCCCAGTTTCTGGGGACGTAAGTCTCCTTCACCCACGGTTCCCGGACCAACTCCTTGCTAAGGCTCCAGACCCTGCCCCTGGCCTCGCCAGCAGCCACTCTGTGGGGACTCTTCTCCCCAGCCCATCTCCGGGGCCAGCTCCTGGAGGCCCTGCTAGTACAGCTGAGGCACACGAGCCTGGGAAAAATGTTTCTTTTGCTGCACACACAAAGAGCACAGACTCAGGGCATTTTGTTTTTGGTGTTTATTTGTTTAAACCCACTTGTAGTTTGGGTTCAGCTGGAAAGCAGAACATACCGATGGGGGGAGGGTGGTCACGCGAAGGGGTTCCGCGGCAGCTTTGGCGGGAAGCCCCAGGCCCCTGCTCCGTGGAGGTAGGTCCCGTCACCCGGCTCCCAGCCGGCTCAGGGACGTGGCCAGCCCTTCTTGCCAGTGTTCCCAGCAGAGGAAAGCTGTCTTTCTCTTGATCTGTGTCCTCAGAGGCCCAGCCAGTGGTTTCCCAACACTGTGCCCGGCACAGGCCTGAGAGTCTGTCTGACAAGGAACACGGGCCGGTGTCTGATGCCAGAAAACAGATTGGGACTTGGCTTCTTGGAGGCCCGCGTCTGGGGGACCCCATGGGGCTGCTCTGGTGGCGGCCTGGCTGTCTGGGCCCCCGCCCCTACAGCTGCCCAGGCCTGATCCGTGGTACAGTTCCCACACCCCCCACCCTCATCCCTCGAAGAAAATAAAATAGAATAAAATAAAAATCAGAATAAATACCGACTCGGCCAACATTTACATTTACATGGATGGACAGGACGATCCCCATACGGTGAAGGTTTACAGACTGGTCAAGGAAAGACGAACAGACAGAATGGGGTTTGAGGGCACACACTCCCGTGGAGGGCGGCGGGGCTCCCGGCCTCCTCTGGGTCCGGGAGAAGTTGGGAGCCTCGCGGGGGCTGCGGTCCCAGAGCTTCAGCAAAGCCACCAGGCCGAGGGGGGCAGGGCTGTGGCAAGCAGGCCGCCTCAGAGAAAAACAATGACTAACTCATCCTGACAGGCAGGGGGGAGACCGAGACAGGATCAACATCAGATGGCTGGACCGCCTCTTCCATGCACCAGGAACCGCGGGCGAGGGAAAAACAGTGCAAGCCTTAGAAACGAAATCTCCAGCTCTGACTCCCATCACAGACGTTCAGAGGTCAACTCGGATGTGGCCTTCCTCACGCTGCAGAGCGCGGATAGGGCCTGGGGAGGGCGAGGGGTCTGTGGGGCACCCACTGCAGTCCTGTGGCTCCTGTCTGAGTAGTTTCCCTTGGGAAGCTGCCTCAGGGTCTCACATTTTAGGCTTGACTGTTGTTTCTTAAAAAAAAAAGTCTTAACATTTTCCTTCCATGTCTGACAAAGTAGCAGCAACCTGCATTTAGAAAAACAGCTTAAAGTATTGTTCAAATTGGCCAGGAAGCGCTTTCAAGCAGTGGAGTAAACTAGGCAAACAGTACGTCTGGAGCCACCGTGACACGACACGTAATTAAAAATATATTTATATATGTATACATATTTATATTTCACTTCTTCACACACTGGTCCTAACAGCCAAGGGGAGCTGCCCCTGCGGCGAGACCACCAAGGAGCTCGTTGGGAGGAAGGAGTATCATGCCCCTCCGTGCCTATGGCAGAGCCTCCACCACACCGCGTTTCTGAGCGTCCTGCATGAAGCTTGCTCTGGGCTCACCGTCGGGTCTAGGAACACCACTCCCCTGCCTCCTCCCTCACCTGAGCCCCCACTCCCAGGGGTCTCTGCTTCCTCCTAGCGGACACCCCCCTCCCCCACATGATTCAGGGAAGCAGGGGCTGCTGAAGCAGGCCACCTGGCCAGAGAGTGAGGTTGCCCGGTGCCCGCCCCATCAGCCCCGCAGCTGCCTGGCTCCTCCTCTAAGGCCTCCCACCCATGGGGCATCTGTGTCCCCAGGCTGGGCTGAGGAGGAAGGACACTGAGGAGCTTGAGAAAGTCTGGGAAGAAACAGTGGGGACAGGAAGGCAGGAGTCAGGGGCCAGGGACCAGAGGTGGCGTGGGTTTCTTGGCAGAGACGCCAGACCTGTTTCAGGTAAACTTGTGCCCCGACACCTGGTCGCCAACAGGCTCTTTTTGGAGATGGGCACAGGCTCCACCCCGGGGACCAGAGGGCAGGTTGCAGCTTCAGGGAAAGCCAGAGAGAAACAGGGAAACCTCTCCCCACTCACCACTCTCAGACTCAGAATCACGAGAACCTTCCCCACCCATCGCCTCCTGGCCAGTCTGACGTGGACCAAAAGGGGCCTCCCATCTGACCCAGGGCCAGCCCGGCCTCAATAAAAGAGCAAGTAAGAAAGTGGCTGGGCTCTGACGTCATTTCTGGGGGGGCTCATCAAAGTGTGTGCTTCAGCCCCCAGAGATGGGGCTATGTGGATGCCTGTTCCACCCTGCACCTTCCTCTCCAGCCACCACCACAGGGCCTGCTCCCCACGGCCAGGGCCTGCCAAGAAACCCCAGACTTGTTTCCCGCCTGGGAAGCTCCATCTGGCAGCCCCGCTGGTCACCTGACTGTCCCTCTCATGACTCAATGAATTTGCCCCTTTCTTAAGAGCTAGGGGAGGGCTGGGCTGCTGGATCCTGCGTGGCACGAGCTGGGGCAGTGGGACACAGCCCATTAGCTAAAGTTGAGTCCTGGGGAGCCCCCGCCCCCACTCCTTTCCCCAGTAACTTCGTGTGGAGCGCAAGACATCATCTAGAATTTTGGTTTTAATTTGCCAGTCTCATTCTGTGCCGTTTGCCACGGGGCCCCTGGGGCCAGGACCAGGTTTAACTTGGTCGCAGTGGCGACAATATCAGCCCTTTGAGAAAACAGAGGCGTTGGAGGCCAGTGGCGAGGAACACAGGATTCCAGCGGGGACCCCCGCCGGGGCAGAAGTTTCCAATTACCCTAATTGGCTACTGGCAAGCTGTCTGTGGCTAGAATCCTTCCAGAGGGGGCCGGGTTTGATCTCCCGCTAATCCGGGGGTCCTCAACGGTGCTGACTGTGTGATCACATCGAGGGCATTTTCATTGACAGAAGAGACTTCAAAGCAACCGACTTTTGAAAAATAAAACACAATAAACAAAAGAGTGCAAGTGGAACCGCAAACTCCATCTCCCCCTGCGCCTGACCCCCTAGGCCCGAGGCTGGGGGGCTGCAGTGAGGTGGGAGGTGGAGCGCCAGCTCCGCCATGGCTGACAAAGGCCGTCAATTACGGGCGGCTGGTGGGGACCGTGCCTGCCTTTGTCCTCCTGGACATCTGCTACACGTCGCCTGCTGCCAGTTGGCGACTGCGGCTGACAGCATGCGGGAACAATGCGAGCCCGTCTCCGACCCACTTTTTCAGCCTTCTGAGGTCCTTTCTGACCCAAGCGGTGCCCCGGCGTGCGAGGCTGCCAAGGTCTCCGAGGAGTCACAGCGATGATATCCCTCGCACAAAGCTCTGTGGGGGATGGGTCTGATGGGGAGGGGAGAGGCGGGAGTGAGGAAGGGGAGGGCCAGGGCCACCAGGAAAAAGAAACATGCTTCCCTTATTGGTGTGAGCTTGCATGCTCGGGCTGGGGGCCTGGTGGGGGCACTCCTCTCAGGGATTTGCTCCCTTCCCCGTCTGGCTCCAGACTGGCCACAGACTCTGCCTGCCCTCCTCCCATTTCTTCCTCCCGCCAGGGCCACCCCTGTCCTCCCGCCTGTCCATCTGGCCCTGTGCACTAGGGCCCCAGCTGCCCACGGGCCGCCCGCCAGGCCCCTGGCTGTCAGGCTGTCAGTTTCTGGATGGTTCTGTTGTAGTACTGCGTGATGGGGGGCGTCAGGGGGTTCCAGCTGTTAGCGTGGAGCTCGATGACCTCTAGGAGCAGTGACCGGGTCAGCATGGACTCCGAGGGGCACAGCATCTTGTCCCGCGCGCTGGCCAGGAGCTCTGTCATCATCTCAGGCAGCTGTTCCTCCAGCAGCCGGCCTGTACTCTGCAGCTGCGGGCAGAGATGTGCGGTTAGTATGGACTCTGGCCCCGTAATGGCCCACTGGCCACCCTGATTAGGTGGGCTGGGGACAGGGACAGGAAGTAGCTGGGCTGTCTCATAGCTAGATTGTCGCAGGGAGAGGCAGACCTAGGCCCCTGTGCCACGGCTGGGAGGAGGATGGGGAGATTGGAAGGTGGAGTAGCCAAGGGTGAGATCCCACACTTACTGACCAATCTGTCAGCAGGAACCAGAGGGACCAGAATTTGCCTATTGCCCAGGGCTGAAAGAGCCGTCACCAGGAATATGTCTCTTGTCCCTTTGATCCAAGAGCCTCTCTTCTTCCAGAAAGCCTTCCCTGACTACACCTACACCCTCAAATGGCTCTGAGATCTGTGCACCCTGGTGCTCAGGAGGCCCTGCGGTCATTTTCACTTGCTGGGGCATCTCTCTGGAAATGAGCTTAGTCATTATTACGTGTGTCCATTGGAACTTGAGAGGAGGGATGATGCCTCCTGTTTCTCCTTTTCTCCTGACCCTGATCCCACCTCCCAGTTCCTCTACCCATGCTTGTGACAGGAAGTGGGCGACAGAAATACAAAGTGGGGAAGGCCAGCCAGAGGCCATCAGGAGAGCCCTAGATAATCTTGAAAAGCTCACTGGGAAGAAAGAGCCCCTTTTCCTGGACCAGCACACCCCTGGCCAGTGCCCCCCAGGCCCTCTCCGTAGAATCTCAGTCTCGAACGTCTCTGTCCCCATCCTTGTCCCATCCATTTTTCTAGGCTCTGCCTCCTTCACAAAGCCTCCCTTGATGCCCTGAGCCCTCCCTGACCTCTCTCCCCTGACTTTTCAGGGATGTCTCTGTTCTCACACTTATTCTATCCACTGTCTCTGTAAGAGCTATTCCTAACCAGACTTGTCTGGAAGCCCCTCTCCTGCCTGCAGCCCATTACTCTGAGTGACTCTGCACCATCTGCAGAGGGCAAAGATCTGCCCAGGGACTGGGCCAAAGCCAGGCTTTGAAGCAAGGGTCCAGAGGATGTGTTTTCATGGGCAGGGGCCATATCTTAGGGGCAGGAGTGGCACCTCTCAAGAGGGGTGCTTTTGGGTGGGTTGTGCCAGCACCAGATTGCCAAGCATTAGCAAAGCAAAGGGAGATATTTGGAGTAGGGGTCATCAGGAGCTTCTTAAGTCATTTGTGTGGCATGCCTGAGCTGGGGCGCAGGTGGTCTTGGGGGCACAGGGAAACAGGCAATGCCACCCCTCTGTCTAGGGAATCACTTATCTCCCCTTCAGTCAGGGTGAGCTGCTCTCACCATCTGCATTCACTCTAGCTTGGGGTGGATAATTCTGGATGCAGAAGTCCGTGCCCACTCTTGAAGCCATCCCTTCACCTTCCCCTGGACTTGTAAATGCCTCCAACAACCCTTGTGCCCCTAGAACTGTCAAGGCGTGAGAGATGCACCGGCTCTGAGGTTGGGGATGTCGAAGCCCCATCGCTTACCTCCATAGAGCAGCACAGGACAGCATCCTCCTTCACATCCTGAGATTGCAAGAGCTGTGGAAGAGAGGGGCAGAGAATGCCACTGAAGGAGAGAGCCGGCTACTAGCCATTGTAGCTCCCTGCAGCCCCCGGGCCACCCTGCCCTCTTCCCTGCAGACCCAGCCCCGATGCAGCCTGAAACAATCTCCAAGGTTCAGGCTGGAGTTTGAGCCCACAAAAGTCAGAGAGCAGAAAGCAAGTTGCACTGGCTGGCAGTAATTTCTCCGACAGGGTTTGAGCAGCTGGAGGTCATGTGGTGCTCCTGGGCCAGGTCTGAACACCAGGATTCAGGAGGCCATTGAAGAGAAAGCAAGCCTGCAGCATTGAGTTCGCTAGGATCATCCACTGTTAACAACTGGTCAGCAAAAGTCCTCAGGGAAATGAGATTAGCTTAGAGACCTATATTTGGTAACTCCTCTATGGGTGAACAGCCTCAGCCATTGACTCAGGCACCCCTGGGCCCTGGCCATAGGAGGAGGTCCAGGAATCAAAGCCCTCTTCTCCACTGGCCCAACGCTGCAGACTTTCAAACTGTGGATTTACTCAGCGGCTGGAATTGCTTCCTAACTACGGCCACGGCTGGGCTGCTCAGAGCTGAGTCTGGCCATGCTACAGTCCATGCTTCCCCTGACCTGCCTGGCTCATTCTCTCAGTGTGCCTCTTTTAAATTGAGATATCATTCACATAACACAAATCTGTCTCTCTTAAATTGAGATATCATTCACATAACACAAAATCCACCATTTTAAAGTATATAATTCAGGGCTTTTTAGGATAGTCCCAGAATGGTGCAACCGTCACCACTGTTTAAGTTCTGAAGAAACTTAACAAACCCATACTCATTAGCAGCCATTCCCTGTTCCCTCCTCACTCCAGCCCCTGGCCATTCCCCCCATTCTATGTCTCTGTGGAGTTGCCACGCTGGCTATTTCATAGAAATGGAATCATACAATTTGTGGCTTTTGTGATTGACTTCTTTCACTTAATGTTTTCAGGGTTCCTTCATGTTGTAGCATGTATCAGTACTTCAGTCCTTTTTGTTGCTGACTAATATTCCATTGTATGGCTAGGTCACATTTTGCTTATCCATTCATCTATTAATAGACATTTTTACCTTTTAGCTATTAGGAATAGTGCTGCTATGAACCTTCAGGTACCAGGTTTTGCCTGGATGCATGTGTTCAATTCTCCTGGATATTACATAGGAATAGAACTGCTGGGTCATGTGGTACCTCTATGTTCAGCTTTTTGAGTAACTGCAAGAGTGTTTTCCACAATGGCTACACCGTTTTACACTCTCACCAGCAATGCATGAGGGTTCTGGTTTCTCTACAGCCTCACCAATGCTTAGTCCCAGTTTTCTGATTCACTCTCCACCCCCAACTTTTTTTTGAGATGGAGTTTCACTCTTGTTGCCCAGGCTGGAGTGCAATGGCGTGATCTCGGCTCACTGCAATCCCCACCTCCTGGTTCAAGCGATTCTCCTCCCTAAGCATCCTGAGTAGCTGGGATTACAGGCATGTGCCACCACACCCGACTAATTTCATATTATTTAGTGGAGATGGGGTTTCTCTATGTTGATCAGGCTGGTCTCAAACTCCTAACTTCAGGTGATCCGGCCACCTCGGCCTCCCAAAGTGCTGGGATTATAGGCATGAGCAACTGCACCCGGCCTTATTCATTCTCTCTTGAACCCCCAGCAGCACTGCTATGCTGATACCAAGTGCTTGAAACCCTCTCTGGGCATGGCTTCTGAGAGGCTCACCAAGCCCCAACGACCACTCCTTCCATGGACCCCTTTGCTGGCAAATGCTTTTCCTCCTAGTTTGCAAAACAGTTGTTCCCCCAATAGCTTCCGTCGTCAGGCTTCTGCTCTTCTCAAGGCCATCCCCTCCTGTCATGTTGATCATCACGACTCTCAGGGACCCCACATCTAGCTTGCCTGGATGGACCTTCCCACACTCATTGGGCTTCTCTTTCTGGATGACACTATGGCTCTATCATCTTTCCCTCAGAGCAGCTCCCTGTTACCTCCAGCTCAAAACCTCAGTCATTTTGCTCTCCCCTTACCATCCATAAGCAAGGAGGTACCAGGTTCTGGTAGTTTTCCTCTAAAATGTCTCCAGGACATTTTAGTCTCACCCTTCCAGGTACCCGGCCTTACTCAAAGCTGAGAGTTTGTTGTTTCCCATATGGGGGCTTGTCCCGCTTCCTGATTCATCATCCTGGTCCCCACTTCCCTTCCCTGTAATCTATCTTGTACACAACTGGCCAGAGTGATCTTCCTAGCATGCCAGACCCCACGCTACTGTCCTGCTTTTGAAATGCTGGATGCAGAGATGGTTCTTTCACTGGCCAACTTGACAGCATCACCACCCCCCGGAGCAGGGCATGGTCTGTCTTGTTCCATCTTGGGCTCAAACAGGGATCCAGGTCAGGCCACAGTTAACTCCTAACCCATGACTCAAGGAAGCCCAGTAACCAATATCTAACTCAATTCATGCCAATGCAACCCACTGCTTTCATGGAAAGGCATTTTGGCACATTTCATCTACAGAAATCCTAGAACTATGTCTAGTAGGTACTCGAATATTGAGTGGAATGTGGGATGAATGAAGAAATATTACACACTATATAAACCATAAGAACAACTGTCCTACAATTTCCATAACCTCCAAGTCAGTAGAGATCACTCAAACTACAGACTGGGTCTCCTGATCCCAACACAGTCCTGCACCAGGTGCCAGAGTTCCTTGATCACACTGTAGAGAGATGCTGAGGTGGCACGTTGAAAGCAGCAAGGATCTACCCCACTCCCCAAAAAAGAAAAGAGACAAAGTCACAAGCACCTGCACCAGGCCAGCACCATTCACTGCAGAGAGCAAGACAGACCATGCCCTACTCCAGGGGGTGGAGACGCAGAAAACAAGCCAATAAACATCTCTATCAGATGGCGTCAGCGCTGCCATAGAAGCAGCACTGGTGAGGTGCTGAGTATGTCAATGAGCGTGCTTGAATCACTCCACATTGCAGACACAGATCAAAACATCACATCGTACTGCAGCAATGTATACAATTATGACCTATCCATCAAAAATATTATCAATGATCAATTTTTTTTTTTTTTTTTTTTTTGAGACAGAGCCTCGCTCTGTCACCGGGCCGAAGTGCAGTGGCGCGATCTCAGCTCACTGGAACCTCCGCCTCCCGGGTTCAAGCGATTTTGCTGCCTCAGCCTCCCGAGTAGCTGGGATTACAGACATGCACCACCATTGCTGGCTAATTTTTTTGTATTTTTAGTAGAGATGGGGTTTCATTGTGTTAGCCAGGCTGGTCTTGATCTCTCGACCTTGTGATCCGCCCACCTCGGCCTCCCAAAGTGCTGGGATTATAGGCGTGAGTCAGCATGCCTGGCCCCAAATGATAATTTTTTTTTTAAAAAAGTGATGTTGGGTAACGGTGTGAGGAATACGGGTGTAGTGGCCAGAGGTGTCAGGGAGCCAGGCCAGGAAGCCCAGTTAGTATGGTCTGGGGGGAAGGCTCGGGGTGGGTGGGCCCATGGCCCATGGAGGGGGCCAGCATCAGGGTGAGAAGTACGTTGAAGAGACTTAGGAGAAGAGGCTGGGAGGTAGCAGGCCCAGGGCCCATTAGGCCTTGTAGGCCAGGGGAAGACTCCGGGTTTTACTCTGAGTAACGTGAGGGGCCCTGTGAGGGGCATCATATTCTTATTTTAGAGAGAGTCTTCTTCTGTTGCCTAGGTCGAAGTGTAGTGGCTTGATCATAGCTGACTGTAACTTCAAAGCCTTGGGCTCAAGCAGTCCTCTGTCCTCAGCCTCCTGCATGGATGGGACCACAGGTGCAGGCCACCATGCCCAGCTAATTTTTTTAATTTTCTGTAGAGACAGGGTCTCTCTGTGTTGCCCAGGCTGATCGTGAACTCCCGGCCTCAAGTGATCCTCCTGCCTTGGCCTCCCAAAGCATTGGATTACAGGTGTCAGCCACCATGCTTGGCCTGGTTTACGTCTTAAGGGGGCCATTCTGCATGCTGTAGGAGGGAAGGGTGGATGCTGGGGGACCTGGCCAGGCATGGTGGCAGGGTGGCCAAGGGCAGTAGTGGGGGCAAAGGGCAAGAGGAGCCAGGCCTGCACACCTTTGCCTCCAGGGTGGACGGAGAAGGTGAGAGCTTGGGGCCAAGGAGAAATCATTTCTACTTCAGGCACCTCTTTGGTTAAAGCCACAGGTTTCCATGACTTCTTCCTATTCAGGTGAAAGGGCCGCTGCACTCCGTAGCAGGCGTTTAGACTCCGAGTGACTTTATATCTTTGGGGCTCTCCATCCCAACTCTCCATCCTTCAAGGATGGGTTACTTCCCAGCTGCTCCTCAGACCCTGCCTGACCACCCCAGCCCTCGTCCTCCCTGCTTCTCACTCCCAAGCACGCCTGCTTCCCCACCATGCACATTCCACACAAATGAAGACATTTTCCAGAGTGAACTATTGGCTTCTTGAAGGCAGGAACAATGCCAAATTCATCTCTGCTGTTCTTTAAGCCCAAGCAAAGCTCCTGGCATCAGTGGGATTCATGAACTATTGGTCAACATGATTTATGCATTCTTTTTTGCATTTTTTTTTTTTGAGATGGAGTCTGGCTCTGTCGCCCAGGCTGGAGTGCAGTGGCATGATCTCGGCTCACTGCAACCTCTGCCTCCTAGTTCAAGCAATTCTCCTGTCTCAGCCTCTCAAGTAGCTGGGACTACAGGCACCCACCACCATGCCTGGCTAATTTTTATATTTTTAGTAGAGACGGGGTTTCACCATATTGATGAGGCTGGTCTTGAACTCCTGACCTCAGGTGATCTGCCTGCCTCAGCCTCCCAAAGTGCTGGGATTACAAGCATGAGCCACCACTCCCAGCTCTTTTAAAAGGAAGGGTAGAGGGTGAGAAGAGGGTACAAGATGGCATTTTGAGGGCACACATCCTCATTTGCTCACTGAGAGCTGGAGCCAAAGTTTTGTTCTGGCATGAGATAGTGAAGAAGGAGAGGCAAAGTCATGCCCAGCCAACCCAGGGGACTGGCTATGCTGCTGGCTCCCAATCTGCAATTGCACAGCTTTAATCTGCCCATCTCCCATCATGTTGCATCCATCCACCCAGCCTAGAGGCCCCGCAGCAGGAGCTGAGGACCCTTGGCAAGTGTGGCTGCAGGCCGAATGAGTGTGCAGGCTCCAGGGCCGCTGGACTGCTTGATTGGCCAGAGACACTTTCAGGGACCAGACCTCATTCTCCTTGGTAACTTGCTCAGAACTGGCCCAAGTACTGGGTTTGCAGCAGACACATAGAAAAAGAATCAGAGATGGGCCTTAAACTGCTCAAATGATGAGCAGGTGGAGAGGAAGGGTCAGCCCAGGGGAGGGCACAGTGTGGGCAGCACGCGTGACAGGCACTGAGGACCCGTGGGGCAGCACGCTCTCCCACCCACACAGTTCCAACTCTGGACCTCTGCACACTTGCCACTGGAAATTCTTTTGGCCACCGCAGATCCATAGACCTCACTCCCTCATCCTATGCAGGGCTCTGCGCAAACGTCTCCAGGGCAGACAGGCCTTCCCTGCACAGCCAGCGGGCTCAGTCACCATTGCCCACTTCCCTCCTAGCTCACCCCTCTCTGTGGCCCCCGACATGATGTGCTTATTTGCCTGTTGGCATCTCCCTGCTCTAGAAGGCAAGCTCCACGAGGGTAGGGCGATGCTTTGGGAGCCAGGGAGCAAACTCACCCAGCTGAGAGCCTGCGAGAGGGAAGGAAAGTGCTCCCCCAGAGAGACTGCTGGCAAGGCACCCTGGTGCACACACCCTTGAAAAGATGACAGTGAGGGGGATGTGGACGCCTACCCCTCCCCAGACCCCTCTCACCAGAAGAGACGTGGCACAGACTTACTATCGATGTGTCTGCAAACACAGAGTGCCTGTGGAAATACAAGCTGGTGTCACTCTATAGATGGCAATTTGGTGATAATCATCAGCAATAGGCGTGTCCGCACCCTCTGACCCAGCAATATTACTTCTAGGAATTTATGCTACACATATCGCCACACGCATGCCATACAACATGTGTACTCTACTATTCTGCAGTACTGTACTATGCTGTGCTGCACTGTACTGTAATGTACATGTTGCTATACTATTATTAGAGCAAAAGATTGAAACTAACCTGGACCTCCCCCGCAAGGGGGCTGCTTAAGTTGTTACAGTATGCCTATGTGCGCTACTCTGCGGCAGTGACCCCTCTCTTGCACAGGGGTCTGCGCATCCACAAGGAGAGCTGAGGGGGGCTTCCACCGAGCCAGTGCCTGGGGACCTTTCTTGGGCTACAGGGAAGGGTCTCCCGCCCCTAGAGGACTCAGGAGGCCGGGATGAAGACCAGGAAGCAGGTTCTGGATAAAGCTGGAGGTGAGGGGTGTGTCTCATCCTGCAGCAAGCCTACCAGAGTCACGATAGGGTCCAGCATCCAACTGTGAGGGGCTGGTTTAGGGCCTGGGAGGGGCCTGTGACTGTCTGGGACCGGGCTGGAGGGAAAGGTGGGCCTAACCACGCTTACTCAGCAGGGAGTATGGGGACTAAGATCAGGAGAACTCTGTGTGGTCTTGCTGGAACTTTAAAAAAAATTTTTTTTTTTTAAGTTAGTGTCAGGCCAGGCGTGGTGGCTCACGCCTGTCATCCAAGCACTTTGGAGGCCAAGGCGGGCGGATCACCTGAGACCAGCCTGACCAACATGGTGAAACCCTGTCTTTAAAAAAAAAAAAAAAAGGTAGTGTCTCACTCTGTCCCCCAGGTTGGGGTGCAGTGGTACAATCTTAGCTCGCTGTAGCCTCAACCTCCTGGGCTTAAGCAATCTTCCCATCTCAGCCTCCCAAGTAGCTGGGACCAAGGGTGTGCCACCATGCCTAGCTAATTTTTAAAAAAATTTTACTAGATATGAGGTCTCACCATGTTGCCCACGTTGGTCTTGAACTCCTGAGCTCAAGTGATCCTTCTACCTTGGCCTTCCAAAACGCTGGGTAAATTACAGGCGTGAACCACCCCACCTAGTCTGGAACTTCTTTCTTATAGTAAATTTCCCTCCTATGCTTCCCCAGGGTGCTTAGCAGGAAAAACAATCCTTAAAATAAAAATTGATGGTAGCAATCACAGGGAAGGGGGAAGGTAAGTATCTGGTGGGAATGAAACTCCAGACAGAGTGGGTGGTGGCCCTGGGTGAGGAAGAGGCAGAATCCAGGAGCTGACGGGGAGGAAGGGAGGGCGGCCGGGGACGCAGCCGCAGGCGGGTGTCACGGGCTGACACAGTGGAGCTGCTCGTCAGTGCTTCTTCCTGGGAGGGAGGTGCGCCTGGAGCAACGCTTTGTCCCGAGACCAGCTTCTCAGGGGGCTCTTGTCCTCGCCTGGGACCAGAGTCATGATAAGGTCCAGCATCCCACTGCCAGGTTCTGAGGTTTAGGGAGGAGCAAGGTAACAATACGAGAAATTCCGAGAAAGTCAGGCCTGTCAGGCCCTAGAGGCTCTCAATGCGGCTGTGTCTTCCTCTGAGCAGAGAGGGAGGCATTGACAGGGCTGTGTGGAAGCCTGCTGGGGTCTCGAGGTGCTGCAGTGAGCGCTGCGCCCTGACGGTCGAGGGTCTCCTCCTCATCTCTCCTGCGGCCCACAGCCTGCGTGCCCTCCACTTCCCGCGACAGGGACGCTTGGGCCCGCAGAGCAGCTCCACAGGCTTCCTGGGTTTTCCCTTCCCTTTTCCCAACTCTGTGTTCTCCCCTTCCCAAGCCTTCTTCCCTGGGCATGCCTGAACTCTCCGCAGGCTAGCTCCTGGAGGCACTGCCCCTGCTGCTCTGAATCTCCTGGCTCCCGCCAGGGCAAGGGACAGACTGCCCAGGGCCCCAAGGCAGAGCTGGGACGGGTTCTCAAACCTGAGCCTCCCTTCCAACCTTATCTTTCTCCGGGTTGTTTGGGAAAGTCTGTCTGAAGCCAAAAATCACATTGTGAGAGGCACTCTCGCCAACGGCCTGCTGGGCTTTCTCAAGGAAGCCAGGCAAGGAGCTTCTCGTCTGACTTGTCCCTCCCAGTTGCTGGGACGCAGAGAGCACAGGAAGGGCCCTGGTGGCTGTAGATCGTGTCCTGTCCCCCATGCACAGACCTGCTGGGTGGCTGGCTTTCCAGCGTGGATTCTCAGAGCCTTCGGGGCGAAGGGATGGTGGAGGATGCTCCCTCCACCTCCCCTCCGACAGGGCACACAGCTGAGGGCCCTACCTGCTGTTCTGTGGCAGGACGAGGGTAGGGCCTGCCTCTTCCAGGAGGCCCTTGACACAACGCCACAGGCTTCCTCCTGGTAGAGCGAAGCCCAAGTTTCTCTTCAAAGAATCAGTATGTCAGTATGCTCAGCTCTCTTACTCCTTAATTCTCTATTGTAAAGTTTAGCTTCCTTGTAGTTTCAATAAACCTTTTCTGCCAGTTCTAATCGGTAGTTCCTATCTGTTCCCCTGGTCCCCTGCTCCATCCTGACCCATCCTGGTCACCTGCTCTGGTCACCTGCTTTGACCCCTGCTTACCTGCTCTGACCTGCCGTAACCGTCCTTCCCACCAAACTACCCACCCTGCCACTCGGGCTCGTACCCCTGCTCCATTTAAAATAGCCAGTTGGAATTAGACTAGACTGTGTGGTCTAACCCTAGCCAATAGCGGAACGACACAGTAGTAGGGGCTCCCTGCATCAGGCATAAGGACCCCTTCCCCTCCTTGTCCAGGTGTGCATTCACCATTGCTCCATCTGTGAGCTGTACCCTTCTACAGAAGTAAATTTTTGCTGAGGAAATTTAGATTCAAGTGCTACGTCTTTTCGGCATCGAAAATTCTACTTATAACACTCCCTGGGGTCCCGTCAGTTCCACCACCCTCTGGGGCTCCCCACGCTTCAGGATGATCAATGGCTGCCCAGAAATTCCTACTGGACTTACCCTTAGTGGGTATCATCCCAAGGGAAGAACCTTTCCAGTCTCTTCCATCTTGGCTTAAATGACCTGTCCTGTGTCCCATTTCTCCAGGGCTCTGATTTCCTAAGAGACAGCTCATTTTTGGGATAAGAGAATCCCTGCCAGTATAGAGGGGCCGACTAGCTCTCTCACTTATGTATGTTCTATTTGGGATCTCCAGGAGACAGCAGCTTCACTTAGCTCAAAGACAGGTCTCAAAAATTAGTGGCATCTTGAACAGTGACTTGCACACTCATGTTCACAGCAGCATTATTGACAATAGCCAAGAGGTGGAACAACCAAGTGTTCATTGAAGGATGACAAACAAGTGGCAAATCCATGCAAGGGGAGTATCACCCAGTCTTAAAAAAAAAGGAAGGACGCTCAGACACGTGCCGCAACACGGACAAACCCCGAAGATTTATACTCAGCGAAATTCCACTTCTGTGAAGTCCCAAGAGGAGTCAGATTCACAGACACAGGGAAGAGAATGGTGGGTGCCAGGAACTGGGAGGCGTGGATGGGGCGTGTTTCATGGGGACAGAGTTGCAGCTGGGGTAGGTGAAGACATTCTAGAGATGGACGGTGGGGATGCTGCACAACAATGTGAACGTGCTTAATGCTGAAAGACGGGCCGGGCGTGGTGGCTCATGCCCGTAATCCTAGCATTTTGGGAGGCCGACGCCTGTAGATCACAAGGTTAAGAGATGGAGACCAGCCTGGCCAACATGGTGAAACCCCATCTCTACTAAAAATACAAAAATTAGCTGGGCGTGGTGGTGCATGCCTGTAATCCCAGCTACTCTGGAGGCTGAGGCAGGAGAATCGCTTGAACCCGGAAGTCGGACGTTGCAGTGAGCAGAGATGGCGCCACTGCACTCTAGCCTGGTGATAGACCGAGACTCTGTCTCAAAAAAAAAAAAGACTAAAATGGCAACCTTTATATTACATGTTATATGTATATGCATGTATTTATTCACCCATAAAAAATGGTTAAAAAAGAAAAAGGCAGGCTGGGCGAGGTGGCTCACGCCTGTAATCCCAGCACTTTGGGAGGCCGAGGTGGCCATATCACTTGAGGTCAGGAGTTTGAGACCAGCCTGGTCAACATGGCAAAACCCTGTTTCTACGGAAAATACAAAAATGTGCCACGCATGATGGCACAAGCCTGTAATTCCAGCTACTTGGAAGGCTGAGGCAGCAGAATCACTCGAACCCAGGAGGCCGAGGTTGCAGTGAGCTGAGATCTTACCACTGCACTCCAGCCTGAGTGACAGATTGAGACTTCGTTTCCAAAAGAAAAAAAAAAAAGGCATTGGCAGGAGCAGGCACCCCCTGTGTGGGCAGGACTGTCCCTCTCCTCTGCTGCCACCTCTGGAAGGTGAGCCGCACCAATGAAGGAGACCAGGCTGCTCCTTCTGGAGGTCAGAGGTCCTGGGGTCGGGGGAGGAGCAGCCCACTCTTGAGAGCCTCTGGCACTCACAGGGATGTGGGCGGGCTGGGGCAGGCAGGCCTCCCTTGCCCTCCAACAGCGAAATGTGTTTCTTGGACGAGAATCCAAGGCACTTGTGCGAGCCCACACAGTGTTTGTTCGGAAGCGAATGCATTCCTGTCCTATTGTCTCCTCTGGAGACTTGTTGTGGGCACACCCATCATATCCTCCCTCGGGGAGAAGCCAAGGTGCTCCAGGGGCTGTGGCTGTGGGAGGCCCCACAGCAGCCAGGGAGAAAGGCAGCCTGCTAGGAGTCTCCCGGAGTCCCTGGGGGGAAGGGCCATGGACACAGGCAGGCTGCCCAAGGCGTGCCCAGGATGTAACCAGGCTGGTAGCTTGGGATGCCACCCCGCAGGGAGGAAAAAGGGGGCGTTGAGAACTCACGGGTGAGCCTTGCTGTGCAGGCGGGGATGAGCTCTGGCAATCCTAACGTCTTGCCTTGCTAGTGAGGGGTGCGGTGTCCACTCGAGGCAGGCTGGCCAGCCCACCGTGACCACCTCAGCTCACCCACAGCACAAGCTTCTACGGTGGGAGAGCAAACCCGAGCCACCTAACGCAGCTGCAGAAGAGCTCAGCCCAGCCCCTGCCTGGAGGAGCCTCCCTCCTTTGGTAGCCCCCTGAGGTGGGCTGAGGAGCAGCCACCAGGGAGCCAAAGTGGGAAGTTGGCAGAGGGCTGTGATCGGCTGGCCTGCTGGAGAACAAAGCCAGCCAGAGAGCTCGGGTCGGCTGGCTGGGCCGGTGGACAGGCCAGGGTTGCGGGAGGACAAGCCGAAGGTGTGGAAGGAATTGCAGGGCAGGAGCGAGCGAAACATGGAGAAAAGACCATGGCAGGTAAAGGCCGCGGTGGCCAAGCGAGCCAGAGATGGGCACACATGCCCCGACAGTGGCAGGGACAGGGAGAAGAATGCGGCAGAGTCAGAAGGCCACACCTGCAGGGGGCCGATGACGGTTGCCACCCACATGTCAGAAGTGCCCTCGGGGACGGTTGGCCCATCTGCCTGTGTCTCTGTGGGACCTGGACCTGTACCCACACTAAACCTGGAGGACAGCACAGGGACTGTGCCCATGGTAATGACGAGTCATCAAGAAGCAGGCCAATTACGTCTGGGTCTCTGTTCAGGGAGGCAGGAAGGTAGATAATCTATCCAAGAAAGGCTGTCATCAAAAGTGTGCAGCAGGCTTGGAGTCAGAAGACCTGTTACTCACTAAGACTAACCCCCAGCCTGCCACCTAATCCCTCTGCATCTCGGCTTCCTCACCTTAGACCCGGGATAGTATCTGCCTTGGATTGTTTGGAGAGTCAATTGAGATAATGTATGTGAAAGAGCTTTGATACCTGCAGAGCTTGATGCAAATGTAAGGTGTTATTACTGCTATTATGTTTATATCTTTATAAACACATATCTTCCCTGAAGATCTCAACACGCTTTGTATGCACCATTCCATTTACCCTCATGACACTCCTGTGGAGACAGGGAAAGGCCACAGGTATGATCATATCTGCTTAATTGATAGAGAAATTGAGGCTCGGTAGTTAAGTGGCTTATACAACCCAGACAGCAGGTCTGAGTGGAACTGGAAAGTGCTGGAGAGTCCTGGATCTGTGTTCTCTCCTTTACAGAATGATTTTAATCTCTTACATGAGCTAATTCCTACTTTGCTACTTGGAGCTTATATATATATATATATATATATATATATATATATATATATATATTTTTTTTTTTTTTTTTTTTTTTTTTCCCTTGGGACAGAGCTTCGTTCTGTCGAGAGGCTAGAGTGCAGTGGCACGATCTCGGCTCACTGCAACCTCTGCCTTCCTGGTTCAAGCGATTCTCCTGCCTCAGCCTCTCGAGTAGCTGGGACTACAGGTTTGTGCCACCACGTCCAGCTAATTTTTCTACTTTTAATAGAGTCAGGGTTTCACCATGTGGGCCAGGATGGTCTCAATCTCTTGACCTTGTGATCTGCCTGCCTTGGCCTCCCAAAGTGCTGGGATTACAGGTGTGAACCACCGCACCCGGCTGGAGCTCATCATTTTTAATTGTGTTGACTGGTGACAATAGTCAACCTGAGCCTTCACAAAATTGAACTGATCTTACCTATTCTTTGTATTGGTCACCTCCTGTGCAACCATCCACTCATTCATTCTTTTGTTTCTCTGTCTACTTGCCTACTTATCCGTTCATCCATCTATTCATCCATCCTTTTATCCATCTGTCTACTCACCTACCATCCATCCATCCACCCATCCACTCAGCAACATTTATGAAATATCTACTGTGTGCTGAACACTATGTAAATACCGGGATAACAAGAGGAATAATAAGTCTTTTAGTGTAGTAGGGAGAAAGCAAGAGACTTGCTCAGTACCTAGCACTGCAGCATAAGAAGGAATGGTGGTGGTGGAGAACGTGCCAGGCATATGGCATAAGAAAGAAGTCCAAAAGCGGCCGGGCGCGGTGGCTCACACCTGTAATCCCAGCACTTTGGGAGGCCGAGGCGGGTTGATCATGAGGTCAAGAGATCGAGATCATCCTGGTCAACATGGTGAAACCCCATCTCTACTAAAAAAAAAATACAAAAATTAGCTGGGCGTGGTGGCACATGCCTGTAGTCCTAGCTACTTAGGAGGCTGAGGCAGGAGAATTGCTTGAACCCAGAAGGTGGAGGTTGAGGTGAGCCCAGATCGCGCCATTGCACTCCAGCCTGGGCAACAAGAGCGAAACTCCGACTCAAAAAAAAAAAAAAAAAGGTGTCCAAAAGCAAAAAATGAGCACTAGCAGAGTACAGTGATGAACAACAAATATTTCAAGATGCCTCAAATATATGGTGCTGGGGGTAGAATGCGCTGATAAAGAAGGCAAAGGCTACATCTTAAAGGGCTCTAGTTGCCATGGTACTGAGTTTGGATTTTATCCCAAGGGACTAGAGAGCCACTGAAAGATTTTCAGCTGGAGAGTGGTATAGTAATACTTGCATTTTTGACTGGAGGCAGGGGGACGGTTAGAAAGTTGCTATGCAAAATCAGGGTGGCTTGAACTAAGGCCAGCAGGAAGGGAGGAGGATATTGAAGAGGCAGAGGTGAGAGTGAGGAAAAGGATGGGGCAGAAGATGGCCAGCCCCTGGGATCGGGGCCTGGTAAACTGTGCAAGTGATGACGCCGTCGACAATATTGGGAGGGAAGGTGGAGGCGGTTTTAGGGTAAGTGAATGAGTTCATCGTTAGAAATATTGAGTCCGGTGTCCCTGGGGATGACCAGGGAAGATGACTAGAGGAAGAGTAGTAATCTGGGATAGTCAGTGCCCAGGGATTGGTCAAGGCCATCGGTGTGAGTGAGGTGACCTGAAGAACACATGGAAAGAGAAGATGGCAGGGGCTCCCAACCTGAACACAGCGATGCCTAAAGGGTGAGGGAGGAGGAGAAAACCCCAAGGAAGGAAGAAAAGGGCGGTCAGAGAGTTAAGCAGAACATGGGGAAGTGGCTTTATGAGGGCCAAGAGTTCCAATAAGTACAAGGTCACCAGTGTCAAAACTCAGAGAGGTTGAGTAAGGCGAACACTGACCAAGGTCCCCTGGATTTGGTGAGTCGAGGAGCATGGGTGAGCTTTGTCATGACAACTTCAGTGCTGCTACTGAGGCAGTGGAAGCCTGGGCTGGGCCCCGAGGGTTGGAGAGGGCGAAGGAGGTCCAGAAGTGTAGACAGAAAGAGCACACCATTTCTTTCTTTTCCTTTGCAATTTCTATACTTTCTTCTCCCCCACCTTGCCCCGACCCCCTTCTTCTCTTCCTTCCTTTCTTTGCTTTGTTTTTGGAAGCTGCCTGTGGAAGAAGAAAAGGGAGGATGCTGGGGGGAAGGGAATGGTCTGGAGTCTGGTGTGGTTAAAGTGGGAGAGGCTTGAGCTCGTTTAAAGGTAGAGGTGAGCTGCCAGAGTGCAGGAGGGGAGGAGGGTCAGAAAGGAGGACAGGATCAGGAACACAGATCCGCCTTAAAGAAGAGACGTGTCACCCCTCTGAAGGGGGAGGAAGGGCAGTGCGGGCCGTGGATATAGGTGCTTATGTAGACGCTCACGTTGCCCAGGCTGGCAACAAAGCCACAAAATTAGTGCTGTTTTATGTTAATCACTCTTGCCTGCCCGCAGTGCAGACACCTTGAGCAGAGGGGAATGGGCCCCCAGTGCCACTTTTCCACCAGTCTTAACATGGAGCCTGGGTACGGTGGCTACGGTCAGATGTCAGGAAATTTGTGGTTCTGATCTGGCCTTCAGTCCAAGCTTGTGCCCTGTGGTCTGGCTGCCAGCCTTCCTAACGAAGGCGGGCAGGCACCCTAACTGTGGATCAGGCGCCCCAGAGGGAATAATTAGCTTCCTTCCTGCCGAGCTTGCAAACCACCCTGTATAAAGTGGTGACAGTGGATGTCACATGGGGGATGCTTCATCTCACAGCTGGCCCAGGGGCTGGAAACATAATTTGGGGCTCAGGGCAGACACCAAATCCTTCTGCAGACATTGTAGCCAGAAGGCAGGGCCATGACTCCAGCGGCTCCTCCTGGGGGCCAAGCCCCAGTGGGTGACCTAGGCAGGGGGCTGCTTCTGTTCATAGTCCCAGCAACCAGGAATGCCCAGGACTCTGGGGTGGGTTTGAGACTCCAGGGAAGCAGCTGTGTCTGCAGCCAGTGCCTCCCAGCTTCCCCTTTAGGTCCTCCCCATCCCTTCTGGAAGCTTCTTCTGTGCTCACTGCCCCCAGTCCAAGATCCCTCCTGAGGGGTGACAGGAAATGCCTAAGGCAGCTCTGAGGTTCCCCTTTAGCGAGGGGGCCTCTGAGGGTGACCAGAGCCTTCGGACTCCTCATGCCTCACCTGGCTTACATATTCTGAGTGCTTGTTCTATGTGCTCTGTGTGTTTTTAAAGATCCATTTGATCTTTCTACCAGATGGTCTGAGTTAGGCACTACTGCAATGCTCTTGTCACAGCTGTAGAAACCGAGGCAAGGGAGCGACATGACTTCTCCAAGAGCAACAAGTAGGTGGAAAACGGCTTCACTCCTGCTCCCCAGTGAGTCCCACATACATAGGCTGAAGGGGAGAGGCCGGCCAAAGGTGGGTGACGGCACATCCTACTTGCCTGGAATAGTTTCGGTTTTCACCTGCCATCTCAAAGTCCTTCGTAAAAGCGTCCCTTCTGCTCTCCAAACCACCCTGATTGGGATCATTTAGGGTCACCTAGATAAGGGAGGGGTGCTGGGAGTCTCTCCCAGGCCCCCGATCACCTGACTAGTCCATAGCCCTCTGGCCTATTCCACTTCCCCTCGCCGTGCCTCAGGGCCCCTATTATAAAGTGTGGCAGTGCTGCTGGCCTGCTAAGGGCCGGGCAGCTGGGGTGGGGAGGAGGGCTCGGAAGGCCACCGGGCGCCCTGTGGCCTAGTGGGTGGCGGTTATCATTGCAGGAGATCAGAACTCCTGGCCCACAGGCGGCACTTGAGCCTGCCAGCCCTCCCCACTCCCTGGAGGGACAGGGTGGAGTTATGCTAACTGGGAACACTGGGTATGGCTCCCCGAGGGAGCACAGGGCCCTGGGGAGAGCAGCTGGAAGACAGAACAGTGGAAGAGCGGTTACTGGCCCAGCTCCCCACGGGGCAGCCCAGCCAGCAGTGCCCGGCCTAGGGGGAGATCTCTGACCCTCCCCCATCAGGCCACCCTCTCCAGGAAGGACTACGTTATATTTCTGACTCTGTACAACACAGCTCCTTGAGACAAGGGACAGTTTGGACAGCCAGGGGCCAGTCCTGGGGCTCCAGGTGGGTGGGAGGCTCCCCTCAAAGGCCCACAGGACTCTGAACTCACACGTCTCGTCACAACCCCTTGACCTCCACTAGGCTGGGACCCTGGGCAAGCAGAAGGGTAGGGCAGGGGCCTCAGGCTGCCATCTGCTCCTGGCTGAGCCTCCTCCCTGCCCTCAGCCCCAGCTCCTCCCCTGCACAGCCCCTGCTTCTGGCCCCTACCTCCGCCCACCTGAGGCCTGGACTTGACCTTGCTGGCTGTAGGGGGAGGGTGTGATAAGCATCTCCGTGGAGGGAGCTAGCTGCCTGCAAAGGCATTTTCCGCTCTCTAAAGTAAACAATCAAACAGGAAATTAATCGAGAAACCCACATCAACGGAAGGTTCAGGTTGTGATTTTCACAGCCCCAGAGCCAGGAAATTCAAAGTTACAGTTCCCATAGTAACTTGCCTGTAGAATCAGTGACTGCTGGGCTGGAACAAGGCCCTGAGGGGTCAACTAGGCCAGCCCTGGCCTCCGGAAAGCATCGCCCAGCAGTAAGTCTGAGAGTCTCAGGGCTGGCTGCTCTTCTGGGTGGAACATTAATTCTGAGAACGCTTCGAGGCCAGGCTCTACCTTCCATGCTCACAGGAATGGGTGCTCAGCTGACCTCTCAAGGATTCCACCGGCCTACCTTCTATAATATATTCCTGTACTCCCTCGAGCACGCCCATCCACAGGCCTGGTTTCCACACTCACGCCCCCCCCAGCCTTGTTCTACTCAGTCCCATGAGACCGACCTCCCTCTCCACCCCATCCCCACTGCCCCGGAATCTGATAACTGGCATCGGCCCATCCCCTGGTTGTCTCTCTTCCAAGAGACATCTCAGTGGACTGACAGGTCCAGGAGCTTTGGCAACAGCCACCAAGGCAGTTCCATGACTTGGAGATCCTTGTCACCCCAACCCTCCCACCCCCTTGCAGGACCAAATACATTGACATTAAGCTCAGTGAACACTTACTGCCCCCCTGACTGACAACCGGGTAGATTTAATGAAACCAGAGGCAAAGCCTCCACATCCAGGAGATAGGGGCTGTGCGCCTTGGGTGGAGTTCTCTTTTGTGTGTGAGCCCTGAGGACTCCCTGCCTGGCAGGAAAGGAGATAAGGGCAGCGGAGCTCAGCCCCAGAAGGAAACAGTCTAGAATCCTTCCCTGAGAGCCACCCTGCCCTCACACTCGAGATGGCCAGTGATAGCTGTCTGGCCTTATCAGCCAGGCGCGGGACCCCTGGGATCACACCAGCTGAGGAGACAGCCAGTGCCTGCTGGGCACCAGGCCGGTGGCAGAGGGGGGCCTGCCGGCCTGCCCACATGCCAGCCTGGCCCCTGAGCCAGCGCCTTGAATTGAGCAAAGCAGTGTCAAGACACAAGTGAAGCCTGCTGGAAAGAGACAGAGCGTCTCCTCGATTTCCTAACAGGCCCAGCCGCATGCCAGGGGCGGACAGGCCAGCTCAGAATGCCTAGCCTGGCTTGCGAAACAGTCCTTTCCTCCTCTGGGTAAGGTTCCCTCGGGGCGACTCAACCGCAGTCCAGCCACCCAATTCCCTGGAGGAGCTGGGCTGAGCCAGGGCTGCGAGGGCGCTGCCCTAGGCAGAGAGGCTGAGTTCTCGGCTGTCTCAGAGGCCACAGCTGCAGAGGCCACCCACCAGCTCAGAAGGAGGGCCTCCCCGTGCCCAGAGCCCAGGGGCTGCCCCAGCCATGGGTCCCCTGCCTGCTCACTGAGTGGGCACAAGATCATCTGCAGGGCTGTGCCAACTTACAGTTTCCTGAGCCTGAGAAGAAGCTTCACAGAAGACTTTTTATGGGATGTTTATGTTAACCAGGTACCCTCCTAAATGTAGGGGGCTGATACCAATCTTGGACTTTATTGAGGATGAGTCAGGGAGGGCATAAATAACAAGCAAGGGTCATTTAGAAAAGGCACACACTGGCCCACTCCTCTGCCACCAGGCGTGGAAGTTTGAAGAAACCTTTGCTTAAACCGTGTCTTTTTTTGCATGATAATCGTGGCTTGCTGTATTTACATCAACACTTGCAGTAGCCTGGTTCCCAGAAAGAGGTGCCCGTCTTCTAGGGTAGGGGTGGGGTGGAGTGAAGCCACGTGGCAGGAGCTGGGCTGTAGGGCTATCCTCTGGGTGCGGGAGTGCAGCTGGTTCTGCCGTGGGTTTGGGCGTAAGGCAGTAAGCAAGGACCAACTGGGTAGGACAGCTGGGCTGGGGACAATTAAGCTCTGTTCACGTTCAGAGAAGAATCAGGCTGTGCTAGGGGCATAATTAGCATCGTGCTCAGAGGAGCAGCCGCCCATTGGAGGAGCAGACAGGCCTGGGCTGAGAAAAGGGCCTGGGGCTGCCTGGGATGTCGGCAGGGATTTGGTAAGCACTCTTTGCCAAATCTAAGAGACTCGGAGATAAGAGAAGTTAATTGGCACCTGGAAGTTTGTTTGACTTTAGAGCCTTACCCTTAGCAGAATATAAATTTTAATAATAGGGCAACTCTAAGTTGAGATGATCTTTCTGGATGAATGAGCATGTGAGTCAATATTTTCTTATCATCTATGCATTCTCACTGTGTTCAACTGGCCAGGCTGCAAGGGGTGAGGGCTTAGCCTGGCATTCAGGCACTCGCTGGCCCACTTCCGCCCTGGGCCCTACAGCCTTCCTACCTCGTCACCTTCACAGACCTCCAATCTACCCACACTCGTCTGTTCATAGGTCTAAGGATGCATCCTGTCCCTATCTGCCGCTGGCTTTTGCTGAAGATTCTCTGTGCTAGGCACGCCTTTTCCCATTTTGGCTCCACTGACCAGATCCCTTGAGACCAACTGCAAGAGCCTCCTCCAGGAAGCCTTCCCTGATCTTCTCTGACCTCTGTAGCCAGAAGACTCACCACTCCCAGCCTGGGGCAACTGCTGCTTTTCCCTAGTTCTAGGTCTCGTCTAGCATCTACCTAGATTAGCTTTTCTTCACATTGCTCCCACAGGAACTTGAGTCCGCCTAGCCCTCTTGGAAGACCTGAAGATTGGATTTGAAAGAAGGCATGGCTTCCTGCTGGCTGCGGTGAGGCCACTTGGAAGGGCCTCTGTTTCCTAGGATGCAGCCCCGCAGCGACCTAAAGCCTTGGAGCACAGCAAGTCCTGCATCCAACTTCTGCAGGAAGCCTGAGGAGTTATTAACAACTTTTCATTCATTCACTTGTTCAACAAGGGGGCACAGATCCTGGCCTCATAGATTTATGGGTCTGGGAGGGAAGACAGATGGTGCATAAGCAGATCAGCATTTGGAACAGAGGCTGTAAAATGAGACTGGCTGGATTCTTAACCTTGACTCAGCTGCCTCACTGGTCATGTTGCGCAATACGGGCGACCTCTCTGTGTCTCAGTTTCCCTACCTGTGAAGTGGGATAGTAAGATTACCTCCTGCCAAGGGTAGCTGCAAGGGTTAAAGAAGATGATGTGCAATATTTAGGATGAGCTCAGTCAGTGGTGGCTCTTGTTACTGAGTGAGCTGCAGGTGGCACAGCGAAGGGTGGGTGGGGTCAGTGACGGAGAGGAGAGGAGGCTCAGGGACAGCTTCCTGGGAAGGTACAGCCAGGAGAGGAGTAAGGAGAGGAAAGGAGTGAAGGACACCATGGGAAGGGAGGAAGGTGAGCCTGGAGTGCTCAGAGAGAGGGTGGCAGGGTGAGGCTGAGCTCAGTTAGAAGGCTGGTGGAGAATCCAGGGGAAAGGAGACAGTGGCCTAACCGAGCCGTGGAGAGGGAGAAAAGTGGTGGCCGGACTCAAAAATCTGCAAGAGCTGCTGCTCACAGACCCTGGGGACTGGCAGCAGGGTCGGGGTTGGTGTGAGTCAGGCATGGCCTCGGGTCTGTAGCCGGCACAGCCTAGACGTCCTCTGCTGGGAGGAGGTGCAGGCTTGGGAGCAGAAGACAGGTTCCACTAGGACTCTTAGAGTTTGAGGGGCTGGTGGGCAGGCCGGGGGAGGTGTCAGGGAGAGGTGCCCAGGCCTGGAGATGCAGATCTGGAGTTTGTGCAGGTCACATTTGGGGGCTGCTGCTGTCCTTGAATCTGCCTGTGACCAACACAGGCTTCGGGTCCTGCCCTGGGGCCCCACCCTGGCTCCTCGCCAGCCGTCACTGCCTGTCCCCCTGGCGAATCCCTCTACCTCTCCATGCTTCTGGTTAAGGGGCCATCCAATCAGTGAGGTTTTGGAGAAGGCCGTAAAGGTGAACACAGCGCCTGAGGGAAGGCTCCTACACTAAACTCTGGCATCGGCCCCGAGGGAGACAGAGGTTTCGGGGTCACGCATATACCCTGAGCTGCCCAAGTGTGTACAGCTACAGCCTCAAGCACAGACGTGCTGTCTGTGTTGTGCTTTCTATGTGGCTTGAAAGGGGACTTGTTTCAGGGGAGACACAAAAATCCATCTTTATATTTCTTCAGATTTTCTCCAGCACCTGCCTGTGCAAGCGCCCAAGTGAGACATGGTCAAGCTGGGCCCGGCGCCGAGAGGCTGACGTGAGGCCTGGGCTGCCCAGCACGCTCAACGCGGAGGGCACTGGCTTGGGAAGGCGGGGCATCTGCCTTCCCACAGGCATTCCACCCGGGATGAAAGCTCAGTGCGGGCTCCAGCTCCTGTGTGAGTCTCCCCCCAGCCCACGGGCTGTGGATGTGCTGGGTGTTGGGAGAGAAGCATGAAGAACTAGCAGGTGCTTTGTTGCTGTCGTTTCTGGATTTTCATTAATGCCAAGACGACATACTTGGAGCAGTGAGGACTCTTCCTCCTTTAGGGACACTGATGGGGAGCAAGTGTGGGGGAAAGTAGAGAACAAATCAGTTCTTCTATTCTCCAGTGTAAAATAAAACCCCGGGGAAGACGGGCTTTGTTTTGAAAAGTCTCTCTTTCCCAGCGTGCCCCATTTCTGGCATTGGGCAGCAAAACCAAGTCAGAGTTCCAGAGACAGCCCTACTCCCTTCCCACCAGGGTGGGTGTGGGTGTGGGGAATTCCCAGCTGCCCAGGGCTGTTGGGACAGGCTGGTGGGGGACAGGGGCTCGGGACGCCTAGGAGCAGGGAGAGGGCTGCATCCAGTGGGTAGTTCCCCGGCCTGGGTTTGTACTGGACCCACTTAGGAGAGAAACAGATCCCAGCCCTCAGCCTTTCATTTTAGGGTTGGAACCCCTACGCAGGGCTGTGGGGCCTAGGAATCCGGAGGCATAGTAAGATTTAGTAAGTAAGGTCTAGCAATCCTAGGTGTAGTAAGATCTCTGGGTGTTTCTGGTGCAGTCAGAGTGGGCACCACTGAGAAAAACGTCTCTTCAGGTGGATGGGAGTTGCAGAGGCTCCATACATGACAGAAACCCTCTTCTTAGCTCAAATCGCCTTGTTCAGTTTGGGCTGGGCTCACCCGGGCTCAAGTGCCCCTAGGCCCATGACCTCCACCCCTGCCTTCCGGTGCTTCCCCTGCCCAGACCTCGGCCCTGCCCAGCTCTCAAGGTGCTCTTCCTCCTCTGAGTTCCTGCATCACTGAGAACTTGGACCCCGGATGTGACATGAGCAGCAGCCTCGGTGGCCTCTGAGTGGGGAAGTATGCCAGGGCCCTGCTAAGTGCTTGGTGAGCCTTAAACAGCCTTGTCCTCGCCCCTACCCTGTAGGCAGGTGCCAATGTCCCCTTGCTCTCGGGAGGGGTTCTGGTGAGCACGGGGACGAGGATTTGGATCTGAGGCCATGAGGTTCTTATTCCTCCCATTACCAATGTGTGTATGGGAGGCCCCGGGAAAGAGGTCCCCAGCTGGGGGTCCCCAGCCCCTGGGCATTGCCCATCCATAGCTTGGATGGGAGCCAGGAGGAGCAAGAAGAGATCCCCAATCCTTAGCAGCTGGCAATCTCTGGGACTCACCCATTTGCCCCCAGGCCAGGCAGTGCACGCTTCACTGTCAAGCCCTGGCTGCCTCAGCTCCCTGCCCTTCCCCTCTCCTTATGTGGTGGGAAGGGACAGACAGCCCAAACGTGGGTAGGACACAGGACTAGTAGCTGACAATTTCCCAGGGTGTCCCAGCGGCCCCAGAGCCCTCTCAGCAGGCTGATGGCAGGTGATGAGGACGAAGCAGAGGACACACTAGAGATGTCATTCATGTGCGGTGCCCAGCAGGAAACCAGAGGCACAGCTTGGGTGACCGGGCCAGCACCAGAACTCAGATTTCCCGACTCCCAGCTGGGTGTTCCTGCACCAGGCAAAGAGGAGAGGCGCAGAGGAGGAAAGCCTGGCTAATCCTCACCTGGGCACCACCAATGGCAGGTTCCTGGGGCTTCCCACCCTGCTCCCCTGCCCATCTAGGGGAATGTCTGGGGCTGGCAGCCCAGGGGACCTGGGAGATGTCGGGATGTGGAGGGCTGAAGTGATGGGTTGTTTGGGGATGTCAATCACTGGTGCCTCATAATCGCCCAGGCCTTTGGAGTCGAGGTATGAGAAGCTGGGGGGTCTGCCCTATACATATCTTAGGGGGTAGCGAGGGGGTGGAGGGGTCCCCTAGAACCAGTGGTGACCCCATTGTCCTCCAGGTGGAGCAGGTAGGGCCCACACAACACTTAGAATCAGGCCTTGAAAAAGACCAGACTGAGCCTGGGGACCCCGGGGGGCAGCCGAGGGCCTCCATGAGGGCTGCTGGCTGTGCTCAAGAGGGGGCATCTGGTGGGACCACATCAGCCCCAGGAGCTGGTACAGAACACACTTGAACTCTGGCCCTGTTGCTGGGATCTTGAATGCTCCAGATCACAGTGGGGCTGCCTCTTTAGAGAAGTGGCTGCTAGGGAGGAGGAAGGAGGGACCTGGAGGTGGGTGGGCTTCAAGGCAGTGGCACCCAGGGTGGGGTGGACATTTATGCCTTCCTGCAGCAAAAGTTCACAGGCTAGAGGGCCTGGGGTCATGGGGACCAGACAGCCCTGTGCCTGTCCTCAGGTCACCTACAGCGGCAGGCAGAGGGGTGGAATGGCAAATGCAAACAGGGTGCTGGGAGGGAGCCCCTTTAGATGGATGAGGTGGTCAGGGCAGGCTTTTTTGCAGAGGAAATCCGAAGGGTCGGGGGCAGCCAAGTCAGGGGTGAGGGCGGGTGGGGGGCTTGCTGGGAAGGGACAATGACCAACAGCTCCCAGACCAGTCCCCTCTCCGGACCTGGTCCGACATGTCCCACTTGATCCTCACATAGCCCCATTGCTGCTTTACAGACCACGCCGCGGAGGGTGGAGATCAGATAATCTCCAGTGTGCCCAAGGCCACTTGGGGGTGGGGGGTCAGGGAGCTGATTCCCAAATCCAGGAATCTTTCTGAGAAGTTTGGTGCTCCCTTCTGCACTGAGCGTATAGAGGTGGGATCCTTAGCTTTCACGGGAGCATGGATCCCTTTGAGGATCCCAATGAAAATCTGCACCTCCCCCAGAAAAATGCACCTCTGCACAGGTTCACCGACGTCCGCAGACAATTTCAGGGTTCTCAGACCCTGAAGGCCACCAAGGACCCCAAGCACATAAGCCTTACACAGCACAACCTAAATTGTCAATGGCAGTGTCTCGGGAGGGCAGGAGAGTGACTGCCTCTGTGAGGCCATCAGCACAGCTATGGCTGCACATGCTGTCTGTAGGATCAGGTGGCCTTCTTCTGTGGCTTTTGAGGCTGAGGCTGAGTACCCTTGTGGCGGATGCATAACACCAGGATGGCCAATAAAGACACCATAAAAGTTCCCGACCGTGTGCCTGACACTGGACAGATTTAATCTCCAGGTCTTCTGGGAACCCAGCAGAGGGAGGGGCTGTTTTCTCATTTTACTGATGGAGACTGAGGCTTAAGGAAGTGAATTTGTTTCAAGTCCCAGCCAGTACTATGAACGTGGGATTTGGAATCATGCAAGTCTGACATGCACACCTTGGTTCTTTCTATTTTCCCTTCTCATGGAGGGGGCTTTTTGCTTCCTGGAGGCTGACAGGGAGTTTCTCTAACATAGGTTGGAGTGGTTAGAAGGGAGCGAACTGACAGCATGAGGAAGGCTCAGCGCAAGGCAGCTCCATTCATGGGAAATGACTCACCGCAGCCCTGGGCTCTCGGGCTCCAGGGGACACATACACATTTCCTGTGTCTCGGCCAGGGCCTTGGGCAGTGTGAGCTGGCAGGGCAGATGGCTGAAGGCAGCTAGAGATACAAAACCACCCAGCTCTGCATCCTGAGACAAAGAAGCCTCTCCCTGGGCTCATATGACAGAGTTATGTTGCCTCTGGACCTCAGTTTTGCCATCTGTAAAATGGGGTGAAGGTCGGACTAGATCGGGCATATTCAGTGTGGGATCCCCCTAAGGACAGCAACAGCGGCACCTGGGAAACTGCAAATTCTCCTTTATGACAGTGGCTCTCACACTTTAACTTGCATCAGAATCATCTAGAGGGTAGTTTCGCACTCGAGAACCACACAGTGAGATCAAGGATCCGTGAACTACAGAGTCCACAGGCCAAATCTGCTTTTTATGGCCCATGAGCTAAGAATAGTTTTTCCATTTTTCAGTAGTTGGGGAAAAAAATCAAAGAAGAATATTTTGTGACACATACAAATTACATGAAATTCAAATCTCAGTGTCCATAAATAAGGTTTCGTTGGCACACAGTCACTCTCAGTCATTTGCATATCGTCTACGGCGGCTTTTTCCGCTTTGAAGGCAGAGTCGAAACGCTGGCTCTCCTGGCTTCACACTGCTGCTCTCGCCCTGTACCTCCTAGGGATGTGGTTAAACTCGGCTTTGCCTCTTGGCCTGCAGAGCCTAAAATATTTACTATCTGGCCCTTCGTACAAGACATTGGCTGACCCTGATCTACAGAGAGAAGGGAAAGGAAGAAAAGGGGAGAGAAGGGGTGTGTGCAAGAGCTGGGGTCCCTTCTGGGGAAAGATGAGCTGTCAGGGGCTTTTGGAATCTGAGAGAGTCTTGCTCTGCGCTGGGCCAGCACTTGGAATCTTTGAGGGTGATCTGGAAGGCCCCTCTCACCAATAAAGACTTTCCTTCTTGCCTGTACAAAAACCTAACATTCCACTTCCAGAGCAGGGGCTTTTAACTGGGAAGCCTCCCCATCCAGAGGCCAGGCTTCAGGGGTGCTAGGTAAAATTTTATGCATGTAGGTGTTTCCTGGGGAGAGAGTTTTTGGTGGTGCCGGTGACACTCTCTACCCCTCCCAAATCCCAAGCGCCCTTTTTTTTTTTTTTTCTTTGGGGCCCACATTTTTCTCTTCCTATCCCTTCTTTCAAAATGTGAAAGTCCCTGGAAGGGGGACACTGTGCATGTACATCCTCCTACTTAGGAAAGGGGCAAGGTGATCTGATGTGACCAGGCAGGCCTTAGGAAAGTCCAGAGAGTCAGAGGGGGTGGGGTGGGGGGGCACGGAGAGAGAGGAAGTGGTGACGAAGGAAGAGGGCCTCTTTCCCAGAAGGCTGCGGGACCCCCAAGCCCAGAGTCTGCACTCATCTGCTTCTCCCCACCAGCAAGAGGCATCCAGGGCTCATAGCCCACGCGGCTACCGTCCCACCCTCACTGGTGGGCACCTCCACTCCCCAGGCCCCACAGGCCTGCAGCATTAGCCAAGCAAGTCTCAACTCTGGCCCTGGGATTCCAGGTATTTTCCCAGCCAGCCGCACCTCATCTAATTACTTTCCAGTCAGCTAATCCCTGGCCCACGCCCTCTGCTCCAGCCAGGCAAGCCACCTCTGTGTGGCCAGCAGGAGCTTTCTGAGGCTTCCCATGGCACGCATCCAAGCCTGGGGCAGCCTCTCGCCTCCCCTTGCCCAAACCACATCCTCTTTGTCCTTCCCCACACCTCCGACTCTCCTCTGACTAACATTTCCAAACCAAGCAGAGCTTGGTCCAGTCCAGACCAACAGCAGCAGACGAATTCACCCCCGCCCGCCAGACGCATCACTTCCTGGCTATCAGGGAAGAACAATTAGCAAAAACGTGGAGCTGTACCTACTGCTCAATTTCCAGAGCTAATTGTTTTAAGCAGGGTTTTGGCTGTAATTAAAGGATAATTAGTTACCGAATGTGTGTTTGCATTTCCACAAGTGTGTTTGCATTTCCTAAGTCTGCCTTTTAACCCTGGGAAACCAGATTCAGCAAATACTTTTATGTTTCAATACTTCTGAGTAAGGGAGAAGGTCTTAATTACAGAAAGGGTAGTCCTGTATAATCAAAGGGCAATGCAAGAATGAGCTAATTGTGCCTTCCACACGCTTGGCCATGATTTCTGTCGAGCTGCCATGAGGAGAGGGTGGCAGCTGCCCGGCCCTGCCTTGCACTGTGCCCCCATCTGTGGATTCTGTTATTATGCCCACCATGCAGCTGGCCACCCCTGCCACAGCCCTTCTCTTCCCTTTCTATGTGTTTCTTCCTTCTTATCTTTTCCCCCTCTTTGGCACTTGGGAGGCTGAGGCAGGTGGATTGCTCCAGCCCAGGAGTTCGAGACCGGCCTGGGCAACATGGCAAACCCCATCTCTACTAAAAATACAAAAAATTAGCCAGGGGTGGTGGTGCACACCTCGAGTTCCAACTACTCAGGGCGCTGAGGTGGAAAGATCGTTTGAGCCTGGGAGGTTGAGGCTGCAGTGAGCCCTGACTATGCCACTGTATTCCAGGCTAGATGATAAAGGGAGACCCTGTTTAAACAAACAAACAAACAAACAAACAAACAAAAAGACCAAGTTTTGCAGACCCTGCGGGAGCTCTCCAGCCAGGCAGCCCCCGCACGCACACTGGCTGTGAACTTGAGGTTTTGGTATTCATGGTGTCCCTTTGCTGCCTGGTGCTGTGAGAGGCGCTGAAAAGTACTTTTGAGACTTTGGGAATCCAGATACTTTAGGGATCCAGAACAGCTCCAAAAGCCTGAGGATTCCAGAAGCTGCCTCCAGACCGCCCTGTCCGGCGTAATAGCCACTGGCCACATGTGGTCTTGGGCACTTCAAATGTGCCTGAGTCCAAATTGAGAGCTGCTTTCAGTGTAAAGTACAGACTGGATTTCAAAGACTTTGTACCAAAGGAGAAGAATGTAAAAAATATCTCACTGGTACTTTTAAATATTGATCACATGTTAAAATAATTATTTGGATATATAAGACAGCATAAAATTAATTTCACCTGTTCCCTTTGCAGTTTTTTAAAATGTGGCTACTAGACAATTTGAAATTACACATGTGGCTCACGTTAGATTGCTACTGGACATGCTGCTGTAATTGTCAAGGGCTAAAGGGTTTCCATCATTCTCAAGGTCTGTGACTGTGGGAGTCCCTTCCCACCCAGTCCATCCTCCCACCCTTCGTCCTCCCTGCACATCCTCCTAACTCCCTCTGTTCCTCACCGGAGAGGCAGCAAGGAGGGCCCTACTGAGTGCTGTCACGTGCACAGCAGGTTCCAGGCCCCTGCAATAACCCTTTTCCCATGGGCTCTTGGTCCAGGGAGCTTTGCTAGAAGCCCACCCTGGCTTCTCCCAAAGATGGTGGTGTGTGGGATTCTGACTTTGGACAGACTAATTCAATCTCATAGGAAGCTAGGTGCAGGGTTGTTGAGAAAGGGCAACTTAACCAAAGGCAGGGACAGAGGAGAGGCAGCTTCGCAGGCTGAGAGCACTGTTTGCACTGGTTCACTCACAGTGTGGGCACAAATGGCCCCGTTGGGCTTGCTTGCTGGTGGGGGTGTGTTTCTCTTCACTTTCCCGTTTTGAGCTCATCTCCAGGGACCACTACCAGCCAGCCCCACTCTGCTCACTCACATTGCCCCTTCGAGGGTCCTGGATTTCATCTCCTTTGAGAAATCGTTCCAGATGAATTCTAGAAGAGACGGCTGTTGTCTCTGGCTTTGCTCAGCCTAGGCATTCTACTTCCTTAATTCAGTCAGTCAGTATCTATTGAGCACCTGCTGTATACCAAGCACTGTTCTAGACATAGGGATACAGCTGTGAATAGACACATGCCCTGCCTTGATAGTTTCCATGCTACTTGGGAGACAGAAAACAAGCAATTAACAAAGAAAACTCCAAGATAAAGCCAAGCATCAGTAAGGCAATGAAGAGAAGGCAGGCAGGCTGGGGTGTGGCCAGGGAGGGTCTCTAAGAAACTGACATCTGCGCAGAGTCCTGGATGGATGCCTAGAAGGGCATTCTCCCAGAGTGTGTGCCAAGGCCCTGAGCCTTATTCTACTGAGTTCCTTCACATTTTTTCTCAGTAAGAAGCATAGTTTATACAATACAAAATATGCTATGACCCCATCCTTTTATTTTATGTCTCTGTTTTTCATGGGTGGTGTGCCCCTCAGACACTGAGCTACAGGGAAGGGAGGAAGTCAATTGATAATGAACAAATCTGGCTGGACACGGTGGCTCATGCCTGTAATCCCAGCACCTTGGGAGGCCAAGGTGGGCAGATCGCCTGAGGTCAGGAGTTCAAGACCAGCCTGGCCAACATGATGAAATCCCATCTCTACTAAAAATACAAAAATTAGCTGGGCATGGTGGTACATGCCTATAATCCCAGCTACTCGGGTGGTTGAGGCAGGAGAATCCTTGATGCTGGGAGGCAGATAGCAATGAGCCAAGATCGTCACTGCACCCCAGCCTGGGCAACGGAGTGAGACTCTGGCTCAAAACAAAACCAAAAACAAACAAACAAAAATAACACATGTACCTGAGGGCCAGAGAGGGTAAGCTGCAGGAGACTGTCTGGCTCTGAAACACACCTTCCCCCAGCATTCAAAGAGCTGAGCTGTGTGTGCTTTATTCACCCTTGGCTGTCAGTGCCGGGCACTGTTTGCTCCTCCCCTCCCAGGAGACAGCAGGTCTGTGAGGGCAGGGACCCCAGTGTGATCATGCCCAGGGCATAGCAGCGGGTCCCCCACTCGGCATCCCAACTGCTAGATGGGGTGCACCTGTGCTGGAGCACAGAGGCTGGGCAGGGTGGGGCCACACCCTGGGAGGCATGGAGGCTGGGCAGGGTGGGGGCACAGTCTGGGAGGCATGGAGGCTGGGCAGGGTGGGGGCACACCCTGGGAGGCATGGAGGCTGGGCAGGGTGGGGGCACAGTCTGGGAGGCATGGAGGCTGGGCAGGGTGGGGGCACACCCTGGGAGGCATGGAGGCTGGGCAGGGTGGGGGCACAGTCTGGGAGGCATGGAGGCTGGGCAGGGTGGGGGCACAGTCTGGGAGGCATGGAGGCTGGGCAGGGTGGGGGCACAGTCTGGGAGGCATGGAGGTTGGGCAGGGTGGGGGCACAGTCTGGGAGGCATGGAGGCTGGGCAGGGTGGGGGCACAGTCTGGGAGGCATGGAGGCTGGGCAGGGTGGGGGCACAGTCTGGGAGGCATGGAGGCTGGGCAGGGTGGGGGCACACCCTGGGAGGCATGGAGGCTGGGCAGGGTGGGGGCACAGTCTGGGAGGCATGGAGGCTGGGCAGGGTGGGGGCACACCCTGGGAGGCATGGAGGCTGGGCAGGGTGGGGGCACAGTCTGGGAGGCATGGAGGCTGGGCAGGGTGGGGGCACAGTCTGGGAGGCATGGAGGTTGGGGGCACCAAGGCGTCCACAGAGTCGCCTCCCTCCTCCCTGTAGGTGGGAAACAGGCAGGCTTGTGTTTTGACTTCTGAGTTATCTGGAGTAACTGATGGCCACTTTTTATCCCCACAGTGCCTGGTTTATGATCTCTGAAATGTGTAAGTCTCTCTCCCTCCCCGTCAGCGAATCCTCCTACCTGACTTGCACTCAGAAAGTCCCTCAGCCTGGCTCCCCTTGCGTTTGCTGCCATCCACCTGCTGGGATACTGCCAAGGGAGGGTGAGGGTGTGTGAGCAGGACATCCTACTGTGTGATTTTAACCCCAAAGGATTAAAAAATCGAGATGGATGCTCGTGCCTGCGTGCATATATATCTTGTACCCACAACTCCGGCAAGGTATGATTCTATCCTCCACAGTCACATCCATTCAACAGCTTAGAAAAAAAAATCTGCACACCCCTCCCTCCTCCAGGCCTCAGCAGCTGCCGGTCCCCTCCCACCTTCAGCTCAGCTCTGCAGATAGCAGGGGCCTCTTGAAGTTCAGACATTAATTACCGAGTCAGAAGATTTTTCAAAATTACAAGGCATGGCCCCAGGAGATAAGAGGAAAAGAAGGAGCAGGCGGGGGAAGGAGGTGGGAGGGCAAGTCGCCCAGAGCTGTGAAGGCGGGGCTGGAGGCTGGGAGCCCGGGAGGCGCCCCACTCTGGGGAGAGTCCCCCTACTGCCCTCACTGCCCCGACTCGCCAGGCTAGTGCCCTCTGCAGGGAGCGCAGAGACCAGGGGTTTACAGCTTTTGCTGAGCCCATGCCCAAGGGGACGTCCCTGGGGAGAGAAAGGACTGGGGACTGGGAGGCAGGACTTTTCTTGTTGGTCCTGAGCGGAAGTTTTGGCACCACCACCTCTTACCTCCCTACCTCTCCCTTGAAGTAGAATTCTGGCTGGAAAATGGCTTTGTGAATTTAAATTGTTTTCAAGCAAGGGGACATAGGTGAAATCATTCTCTCTCCCTGATTAGGAGGATGGATGGAGGTGAGGACTCCCAGTGAGGGAACTGGAAGGAAGGTGTCACTGGGGATCAGCAGGGCAGCTCAATCTAACTATGAAAAAATGCCAAATAGTTGATGTTTATTAGGAAAAACAGCTCCCTGCTCTATACCCTTCATAAGGCGAGTGAGCACATGCATTCTGAATCTCTGTATTTTACAGAAAATACCCAAAGCCTGCACCCACACCACCTTCCAAAACAGGATTCAAGAGATGTCCTCCTGAGCCATGTTGAGATTGGTTTAGAAATCTCTTGAGTTTTAAGACTGTTTAAAAATGGTTCTGGCTTGGAGACTGGTTTCCCTTTGGAAACCAGTGTCTGGTGGAAGCTGGTATTTTTGTAACTCTAGGCTCTCTATCAGATCCTGTGTTACCATGGTTGCTAAGGGGAACACTGGCTTCAAATTTCACATTTCAGTTTGCAGAGTCTGGCTAAGGAAGCAGAACACTCAAAGGGTGGGGGCTGGGGAGAGGGTCGGGAGTGGAGGTGGGGTGGGTGGGAGACTCCCGTTCTATCTTGAGGAGGTCAAGGATCCTGGCAGCTTCAGATGGGGCCGCTTCCGTGTGTTTATGTGTGTATGTTTGGGGTGTGGGGGTCTGGGCAGGTCGGCGTCACCCTTCTGAGTTAACTTCACAGGCTGTGCTGAGCAGAAAAGGGGCATGAAAGCTCTGGAGGGGACAGAACAGGGAGGGAGTTACAGGAATGGCCGCTTAAGCTGGGGTATTCATAGCAGCAGCTGCTGGCCCTGCAGGGACTCTGATGCTAAGCCAGTGCCCAGGGGCTGGGTACCTGCCCTAGGAAGGCTACATTCTCAGAGGAACATTCCAGGCGGGGTCTGTGCCTAAGATTAGGGTTGGAATAAACTGTTCATGGAGAAAGGTTCTCCTGATTTTTCAAGCTCCACTCTAGCCCTTCACTTCCTGCTAAGTCTTTTTGTTTGACTGTTAGAACCAATTTACAGGCAACCAGGAGATGGGAGTTGCTCTCTGCCGCGATGCCCTTTGAGGCGGCCCTCTGGCCTCCTCACCTCCTCCTCCATCTGGGCTTGCACATTCTCTCCTGCCTGCGCTTTGCTGGAGCACTGCACAGCACTGCACTTCTCTGGGCACTGAGGTAGCCGTGGGCTCCTCTGGCTAGGGACTGCTCCATACTGAGTTGACTTTGTTATCTCAGCACATTTCAAGCAAGAAATGTGCCCAGGAGACTTTTCAGTTTAATAAGGAAGGAGCCTTTTTCTCATTGTTTGTTGAATGAATAAAGAAACGCTCCTTTGTTCCCTCCATGGCGTTGCTTGGTGGCTTAAAACCTTTCAGAGGTTCTTGGAGTCATCCTGCATTCAGTAGAACACCTCTGGTGAGAGCGTGGCTCGCTCATCAGGCCCTCTCCTTACCACCCAGATGGGCCATGCTTATTCTGGCCCCCACGCCTTGGCTCAAAGGCTCCTTCCTGGAGGCTTTCCCCATTTCCCCCACGCCTATCCACAATCCACTTTCCCTTAAGCCCCAGCTCCCCTGCCCTTTGTCCCCGGTGCTCTCCCCGCCTCCCCAAATTCCATTTCCCTACATTTTTCCAGCTCACAGTCCATCATAAGTGTTCATGGCTGCTTAATTTCAGGAGGATTGCAAGTCCTTTGCTGAAAGATCACAACCTATATCCCTCCTTCTGGTACTACCAGGAAAAACATCGCAGTTCAATAAGTAGCACTGTGTCAAACGAAATCACTGCTTGTTGAATGAGCACAGACTCCAGAGCAACATGACAGATGAGAGCTAGCCTGCCCCCAGGCAGCAATGAAAGACTGAAGTGATTTAAAAGCAACCAAGAAAGGGTCACAAGGCATTAACACAGCCACCTGGCAAAGAGCGTATCTGGAGACAGACGCTGACAGCCCTGTGTGGACATGAGTTCTATAGGATGTTGTAAGAGGAAAGAATCCAGGCAGGGTGGGGAGGAGGTGGGAAGTGAGCCCGGCCCTGAAGGTGGGCAAGAGCCAGGCAAGAAGAGGAGGAAGATTGTCCTCACGGTGGGCGGAACGCAAGGCCACCTATGGAAATGCAAGCGGAGCAGTTTGGCTGGAGAGAGGGGTTGTGTTTATTTATGGAGGCCTTGGATGCCCAGCTGGGAGAATGGACCTCACTTTCTGGGGCTGACTGTGTTGCGATTCTTCTCTCAAGCAATGCCTGGAAAATGGTTTGCATTCGACAGCAACACACAAAGTGACAGTTCCCTGCGAGGCTATCATATGCCACTGGTTTTACGGAAAGATCTTGCTTATATTAAGCCTTAAAACAAAGCCACAGGGTGAGTATTATTCTTGTTATTTCTATGGTGCAGATAAGAAAATCAAGGTTTTGAAAGACAGAAGAATCAGGTTAAAAATCCCATGGCTAGGAAGTGGCACAGCTGGGATTCAAACTCAGGTCTCTCTGGCTCCTAAGGCGGTTCCCCTACCCCAAGGGTTTTTGGCTGGTGGGTGGCTGCTGGCTGAATGCACCTAGGATGCCGAGACCATGTTATTTAACCTTGGCTTCACATTAGAATCATTTGGAAAGCTTACATATCCCTGCCCAGCAAACCCCATTTTCAGGAAGTTTGGTTTAATTGGCTGAAGAAGGGGGTCTGAGAATTTGTAATGGAAAAGCTTCTCGAGGTGCCGGGTTGAAGATAATTCCCCAGGGATCCAGCCAGCAAACCTCTGCTCCCTGTCAGAGTTTATTGTTACCCCCTGGGCACAGACTTTCTTGGTCACTTCTGGCCAAAGTGGGTCCTGCCCTGGCCCCTGTGGGGCAGCTGAATGCCCTGCCCTTGGGAAGGGAGGAATGGTCCCCCCGGAAAGGTGCCTCTGTAGAACGTGTTGCTTGAGCTCTGTGAAACAGCAGAGGCTCTCCACCCACACCCACCTCATCACAACCTTTTCCGAGGTCAGATTTCCCCCGGAGCCAAAACATTGTGAGCAATTGAATGCACACTCACGCAAAAAGTTTAAAAAGTGGCTCTCTCATTGTTGTGCGGAGCAATTTCATTTCCTGAGAAGGCTAACTGGCTGGCCCTGTCTTCTCCTGCCCGGCCTGGGCCTGCCCGCCTTCTCCAGGAGGCTAGCCAGTTGTGTCCCCTGGGGGCGCCTCTCAGAGCTACCCCTCAGAGGCACTTGCTCTCTCTCTGCCCTTCCTTTGGAAAGGGCAGGGAAGGGCAGATGGGATATCTGGGGCTTGGAGGGGAGGAGAGCCAGGGGTCCAACCAGAGGGAGAGATTGGTGGGGGTTAGGAGGTGGGTACAGAGACGGGAGATTTCTGGCAGAAAGCACCCTGCCTTCTTCCTTTACTCCACGCCTGACCTCTGGCTATAGCTGCTGGACTCCAAAGACAGGAAGATTGGAATTCTGGGTAGGAATGAGCTGGGGGATTGGGTGGAGGGAAGCAAGCTGGCATGTTTCGGGGAGAGAGGATGAGAGGAAGTGGAGGGAAACAGGCACATGGAACTTTCTTGAAAAAGTCTCCTGCTTGGTCGGGTGCAGCGGCTCACACCTGTAAATCTCAGCGCTTTGGGAGGCCGGCCGGGTGCATCACCTGAGGTCAGGAGTTTGAGATCAGCCTGATCAACATGGTGAAACCCTATCTCTACTAAAAATACAAAAATAAGCTGGGTGTGGTGGTGTCTGCCTGTAATCCTAGCAACTTGGGAAGCTGAGGCAGGAGAATTGCTTGAACTCAGGAGGAGGTTGCAGTGAGCTGAGATTGCGCCACTGTACTCCAGCTTGGGAAACAAGAGTGAAACTCCATCTCAAAAAAATAAAATAAAATTCCCCCGCCAGAGGAATTTTCAACAAAGCTCTTAAAGGAAGGGTCTCAGAGAGAGACATTCAGTGATACCCCCGAAGACCCTCACGACAACACCATGGGGTCACAGAGGCATGGAGAGGTGGAGGGGCCGGAGAGCATTGTCGGGTCAGGGAATGAATGCTCTAGATAAGCCAGATCCACAGCCTGTCAGGTTGGCTCAGAAATACCAGCTAAGATGAGATGACACCCTTCACTCGGGCCACAAACAATAATTGCACCCCCCACCCCGTGTCTGCAGCCCTCACAGTCACAGGCTGAGGACCTGGGCAGGAGAAAGGGGACCTTAGAATATCATTATAAAAATGCCCACGGGATGTTTTCCTGTTTGTTTCTGTCTTTTTTCATGTCTTAAAATAATATGTTATAGTTTTCAGTGTACACCTTTTTTTACTTCTTTGGTTAAGTCTATTCTGAAGTATTTCTTTTTGATGCTATTGTAAGATTGTTTTCCTAACTTTCTTTTCAGATAGTGTACAGAAATAGAAAGGATTCTTGCAGGTTGATTTTGTTTTCTGCGAATTTACTGTATTCATTTATTAGTTATAACAGTTTTTGTGTGTGTGTGGAGTCTTTAGGATTTTCTATATACAAGATCACGTCATCTACAAACAGAGACGGTTTTATGTCATCCTTTCAGATTTGGATGCTTTTTATTTCCTTTTCTTGTCTAATTACTCTGGCTAGGATTTCCAGTACTATGTTGAAGAGAAGTGGTAAGAGTGGGCATCCTTGTGTTGCTTCTGATCTTGGATTGGAAGATTTAATATTGTGAAAATGTTCACACTATTCAAAGCAATCTGCAGATTCAATGCAATTTCTATCAAAATCCCAGGGGCATTTTAAAAACAGAAATATAGAAAACAATTCTGAGATTCACTTGGAAATTTCCAAGTGAAAACAATTCTGAGAGTCACTTGGAAATTTCACTTGGAAAATTGCCAAAGCAATCTTGAGCAGAGAAAAACAAAACTGGAGGCAATCACGCTTCCTAATTTCAAACTATATCCCAAAGCTACAGCTATCAAAACAGTATGGTACTGGTATGAAAACAGACATAGAGAGCAGAGAAATAAATCCACACATTTACAGTCAACTGATCTTCAACAAAGGTGCTAAGAACACGCAATGGGGAAAAGACAGTCTCTTCAATAAATGGTGTTGGGAACACTGGTTATCCACACGAAGAAGAAATTATACTCTCATTTCATACCATATACAAAAATCAACTCAAAATGGATTGAAGACTTAAATATAACACCTGAAACTGTAAAACTACTAGAAGAAAACATAAAGAAAAAGCATCTTCACATTGGTCTGGGCACTTTTTTTTTTTTTTTTTTTTTTTTTTTTGATATGACTCCAAAAGCACAGGCAACAAAAGCAAAAATAGACAGTGGGATTGCATCAAACTAAAAAACTTCTGCACAGCACAGGAAATAATCAGCAGAGTGAGAGACAAAGTATGGGATAGGTGAAAATATTTGAAAACCACACATCTGATAAAGAATTAATGTCCAAAATGTATAAGGAACTCGTAAAACTCAATGGCAAAAAATCTAATAACACAATTTAAAAATAGCCTAAGGATTGGAATAGTCCTTTCTTCAAAGAAGACGTAGAAAATGGCCAGCAGGTATATGAAAAGAGGCTCAATGTCATTCATCGTTGGGGAAATGCAAATTAGTTAAAGCCACAATGAGATATCACCTCATACCTGTTAGAACGGCTGTTAGCAAGAAAACAAAAAAACAAGCTGGCAAAGACGTAGAGAAATTAGAACCCTGTACACTGTTGGTAGAAATGCAAAATGGTGCATCTGCTGTGGAAAACAGTATGGAGGTTCATCAAAAACTTAAAAATAGAGCTGCCATATGATCCAGCAATTTCACTTCTGAGTATTTATCCAAAAGAGCTGAAATCAGGATTTTGAAGAGACATTAGTACTCTCATGTTCATTGCAGCTCTAGTCACAATAAGCTGAGATATGGAAACAACACAAATGTCCCTCAACAGGTAAATGGATAAAACAACGTTTGTGTGTGTTGGGAGTGGGGGGTGGGGAGATGAAGAGCGGTTGGTTAATGGGTACAAACATACAGTTAGAAGGAGTCAGTTCTAATGTTTGATAGAAGAGTAGGGTGACTCTAGTTAACAACAGTGTATTGTGTATTTCAAAGCAGCTAGAAGAGAGGACTTGAAATGTTCCTAAGACACAGAAATGGTAAACACTCGAGGTGACGGATATCCTAAATTCCCCGACCTGATCATTATACAGTCTACGCATGCAGCAAAATATCACATGTAACCCATAAACATGCGAAACTATTACATACCAAGAAAAAACATTTTAAAGTGGTATATACCTACGATGGAATACTATCCAGCCTTTGCAAAGAAGGAAACTGTAATATACAACAACTTGGCTGAACTCCGATGACATTACTAAATGAAATAAGCCAGTCACAGAAGAACGGATACCGCATCACTCCATTTACATGAGGTATCTAAAATAGTCACATTCAAAGAAGCCACAGATAGTGGTTGCCAGAGGCTAGCGGGAGGTGCAGATGGGGATTCACCAATCAATGCGTGAGAGGTTCAGTTACGCAAGGTGCGTATGCTGTAGAGATCTGCTGTAGAACGTTATGGCTATGCATACAATACTGTGTTGTACCCTTAGAAACCCATAAAGAGGGCAGATCTCATGTTCAGTATCCTTACCACAGGAAAATTAAAAATACAAATGTAAAAATATTTAAAAAATAAAAAAGAGCTGGCTAAGCAAATATGAGTTGTAAATAGCAGGGCAAGGACATTCATGCAGCTACAGATGACAAATAATTTTCTTCAATCACTTTGAAAGCCACCTTGGCAGAAACTGTTTGCCCTTAAACCATAATAGGACACGTTGAAAATTATTCTTCGTCTCTGGAAGAAGGATCTCTGATTGGCACGTTAGTTATGGTAAAAATGGAATCAATTCCACCAAGATCTACTGGACTCGTGCAATATAGGTGCTGAGTTATGGACCAAGAAGACAAACAGAGTAGCCCCTGTTCTGCCTACAAGGCCGCGAAATGGGGTGGTCAGCTCTGGATTCTGGTGTCGATTCTACCACTTGGTGGCTGTGTGGCCCTCAGCAAGATGCCTGCCCTCTCTGCTCTCCTTGAAAAATGGAGATGATCACCTTTAGAGTGCTGTCTGAGTTAAAAGAGAAAGGAACACATGAGGCACTTGGTTTAGATGGCGGCGTCCATGCAGTGAGGTCTGCTGTCACCATCACTGAACACTACTACAAGGCAATGTGAAGAGGCTGGGGTAAGGATGGAGCAGTAAGGACGAGGGCACTTCCCTGGCGCTCAGGAGGCAGCTGTCAGTGTGCTGAGTGGGGACCAGGGTGAGGGGGGCTCCACAGAAAAGGTGACTTGAAGCTGGGCCTAGGAAGAAGTGTCAGGGACAGGAAGATGGAGAGGCAGAGAGGACTCCAAGGTTTCAAGCTTGGGTAACTTGCTAAGCACATGCTTGATTTTAAAGGCGCGTGGGGACCGTGTGAGCTTGGACCTCAGAATGAAGGGTGCCTCTGTGAGCACGAGGTCCTCCACCACACAGTCTGGAAAGTGAGGACTTTGCATCTGTCCCTTAGGTTTGTTCTCAGCGAGACCCTTCACTTGGAGATGGGCTGTGGGTTTGTGTGTGGCTCAGCAGCAGCAAGGGAAGCACGGCAGTGGAGCCCTGGGGTACTGATGCAGGGGATGGAGTGAGTGACGTGACCGAGGAAAGGCAATCGGGTGGGTGCTGGGGCTGCTGCCTGGCTGCAGGGAGGCAGGCAGGTGGGTGGGAGCCCACGCCAGAGCTGCATGGACCAGGGGGGCTTTGGGGTGCAGCTCTGGTCACATCCTGTTGGAGGGGTCTGAGTTATGACCTGGACAGGCGTAGTGGGCAGCTGGAAATATGGGCCTGGGGGTGGTTCTGGGAGTTGGGGGGAATCTCTGGGCAAAGCGGGTGCTGTGGATTTGGGGTCAGACATCTGCATGACCCCAGGGGGAAAGCCTAAGCTTTTCCAGCATGGAGGAAGCTGCAGCAGGGCCTTTGGCTCTGGAAACCTCCATGAGCTGGCTCAACCTGCTTTAGGGATGTAGGTCAATGTGTGATGGGTGTGAGTGTGTGTGCGCTAAGGCCAGGGAGGCAGCGAATGACCTGCAGAATCGAGGGGTTCCCGGGGAGCTGGGAAAGGCAGTAGGCTGCTCGCAGGGATTGATAAGATCCCTAGTGCTGCCTTTAAGTCCCCTGTCTTTTCTTAAGGCCCTGTTTTAGGGAAGCCACAATTTCTCCTGAAAAGAGCTCTACCTGGAGTTCAGGAGTGCCAGGCTAGCTGTGGCATGAACCAGCTGTGTGTCCCTGGGCAGAGGACTCAGCCCACATGTCCCTTTAAGATTAGGCATGTGCTCAGTCCCCAGCCCCCATCAGCCTAGGTGACACCTAGTCTGCCAGCTGCTGTACCCTGGGCACTTCCTCCCGTCTTCTGACCTCATTGTCCTTAGTGCGCTTAGCTCTCTCTCCGCGCCTCACCACCCTCCCTGCACCTTGTGGAGAAAGCGGCATGAGCTCCCTTTGCAGATGAGGAAGCTGAAGCTCAGGGCAGGAAAATGCTCCCTGACAGGGTGCAGGTGATGAGCAACAGAGCCAGAATCTGAAACCTGCCTCAGCCTGGCCCTAGGCATGACATGCTAGCTTGGTACACGGGGCTCTGCCCTCTTCTTTTACAAATTGGAGAAGATCATAGGTGATTTACTTACTCTTTAAGTTTACCATGAGCATGGATGGGTCTGTGTTTGTCAAACGAAAAGTTGAATGCATCCCACGAGTGTGCGCTAGGTGTGGCTCTTTGTTCTTGCCGGCACACATCTCCTGGCACCTTCCGGATCTCACACCAGCTCATTTGCCCTACCTCAGGCGGTGTTAAAAGTGTCCCAGCAGCCAGGGCCAGCGCTCGACCACAGCCCTACCTCCCGCTCAGAGGAGCAGGTGACAATACCAGGAGGTATCCAGATCACGCAGAGCGAACGTGTTGGGGCAATTCAGGCCACCGCCCTAGAACAGCTCTGCTCCCTGTCTCGAGGTGGCTCGTCCAGGGCACAGGGCAATGCAGGCAAGGATGGGAGGACTCAGGAGGCCATGCAGGCCTGCTCCTAGCCTCTGCGAGGCTGCCTTCAAGTCATTCCAAAGGGTGCAAAGAGCAGAGCTGCCAGCCCGTGCGGAGCTGCATTCTTCGCTCAAGACTCTTTGAGAGTGAAATAAAGTCAGAAGAGGCCATTGTCTGAATCTGTGGAACAAATCTGATTTCAATGCATTTGTTAAGACGTGTGTTTTGGGTACACGGAGTGGCAGAGGCTCACGGGTTTGCACAGCACCCTGGAGAGAACTGTGTGCTCTGTGCTAGTCTGGAAGGAGCACGCTATTGTTCTATACACGGATGCTTCAGAACACTTACAAATACACTCCTCCGTTCTCTTAAATTGTGCTATTGCTATCTTTCTTTCAAAAACACAGAGATGCCCCTTGACCCCACAGCTCCCCTTCCCTGCTGCCATTCACAGAGAAACTTCTGGAAAGACTTGTCCACACTGCTGTCCTCACCTCTGCTGACACCCACGACCCATGACCTGCTTGTTGCCAAACCCAGGACACTTTTCTGTCCTGGCCCTTTGATTCTCAGGAGGTTGTTCCTCCTTGTGTCCCTGTAGCCCCTGCAGAGGCCTGCCAGCAGTGGGAGGGGACAGCACGGGGAGGTGTGGGGCTGGGCCAGGTCCCAGTGAAGGGCCACTGCCAGGGTTCTTACACGCCCCCTGCTCTGCCCCTCCATCTACACTCTCTTCCTGCCTGCTTCCATCCAGTCCCCAGCTTTGAGTATAAGGTTCACATCAATACTCCACACAACCCTCCACCCCCTACCTCCGCACGTGACCTCTTCAGGATCTCCAGACCCTTCCACTCGGCCAACCTCCGGGCAGCTCCCTGGGGACAGCTAACAGGTGACTCAAGCAGAACTGACTCCTGCTTTTCATCTCCATTCTATTTCTCATCCAGCATCCTCCATCTCAGAAAATGGGGCCACCAAGCTGGTAAACAGGGAGCCATTGGCCCCTCCTTCCTTCCCTCTGTCTCACATCAGCGAGTCCTGCTGGGTCTAACTCAGAAATACAAGCAGAATCTAAACATGCTCTTCGCCCTGACTCCAAGGCTGTCTTCCAAGCCACCAGGCTGGTGCCGGACAGCCTCAGCGGCCCCACTCGCCTTCCACCTTCCACCTTGCCCCCTTTCAATTCCCTCCCCTGTCAGCAGCCGAGGGGTGGAGATGGTGAGTTACAATACCCGGCAGGGCAAGCACCCACTGAATTCTTGCTTCTCAAAAGTTCCTTGGTCATTCTTACTTCCTGATTTTTCAGATGAAATTTAGAAGAAAATATGTTTCCTCAGAATAAATAATCCAGTGGCAAACCAATCCCGTCCAATCCCAAGAGCGCTCATGGAGACAGTATTTATCCTAGGTCTCCCCCCTGCAGCCAGTGCTCCAGCTTGGGAATGACCGAAGCTGAGGCCATAACACTTTCTGGGGAAGGGGTGCAGTTCCCTTTATGTAAACCCAACAGAGAAAGACCTAGCTTCAGAAGCCCTGCTGTTGCCCATCTCTGTGCCGAAGGATGGGTCCCCTGCTTTTTTTTTTTGGAGAAGGAGTCTCACTGTGTCACCTAGGGTGGAGTGCGATGGTGCGATCTCGGCTCACTGCAACTTCTGCCTCCCGGGTTCAAGCGATTCTCCAGACTCAGGCTCCCAAATAGCTGGGATTACAGGTGCCCGCCACCATGCCCGGCTAATTTTTGTATTTTTAGGTGAGTTGGGGTTTCACCATGTTGGCCAGGCTGGTCTGGAACTCCTGGTCTCAGGTGATCCACCTGCCTCGGCCTCCCAAAGTGCTGGGATTACAGGTGTGAGCCACCACACCCAGCCCAGATGGGTCCCTTTCTAAGTGACCCCACCCTCACAGTTTTGCCTGGGTATCTAGATGCATTACAGCCCCAGTGCTGTCCAGCTGTGCAGGGGGCACAGGCGGCGGGTCTCTTACCTCCCTGAGGCAGGTGTAGATGGGGCACACGAGCACGCGGAAGGGCTCGCCTGTGCTGCTGCGCATGGTGCCGAAGACCTCGCACAGGAAGGTGATAAAGCCCAGCCAGCGCTCCACGTCCTGTTGCTGCAGCTCCTCACGCACTGTGAAGTCTTTCTGTGGAGGCACGAGAGACCATGTCAGCCTCCCAGGGCTCGGGAGGGGCCCAGGTGCCACCCTGCTGTGCAGAGGGCCTGTTATCTCGGGGCTGCTCCTGGGCAGCAGGCAAACCCCAGGTTTTAAATGAGGATGGGGGTACGTGATTGCACTCTGTGGCCAGGACCACCCTGACCTGTGGCCACAACACCTCAGCGTCCTTGCCTCTGGGCATTGCCCAGATCTGCTGCAGGTCACCCTCCTTCACTGACAGCAATGTGGATGTGGGAGGATGAGGTAGAAGGGGAGACGACACCCTCCCCAGACTCAGCACTTAACTTTCTGTGGCTAAACCGTCTCTCTTTGCTAGTCCCCAAATCATGCCCTCTGTACTGTGGGCTGGAGGTAACCCGAACACTGACTACCTGCACATCGTCAGCAATGGCAACAGAGGCCCATGTGGGTTAGTGCCCCAGCACTGCTATACTCAGCTACAGCCCCTCCTTTAAGGGGCCTAGAGGACAGTAGGAAAACTAGAAGTATTCATTCATTCATTCATTCATTCATTCATCCTTAAAAACATTACTGTCCCATTGTGTGCCAGGCACTGCACTAGGAGCTAAGATAAGACATATTCATTCATCGCTGTGATACAAAAGAAGGTATAAAAAGCCAAGGAGCTGGGTTCCATGGGACGGTCGCTAGGGAAGATTCTGGGGATGGGGTCATGAAATGCCACAGTCACACCAGTGCTCAACAGAAAGGTTAATACAGCTAAGGTATGGACACCAAGCAGGAGGCCATTGTAGGAGTCCAGGCAGGATGAAATAAAAACCTCAATGTTCTGACAGCCAAAAGTTAAGAATCTCGGGTAGCTTAAATAATATTCAGAAATACATTTCCCCTACCTCTTGTCTTTGGTTTTGGCCATATGTCTTGCTTTGACCAATATAATGAGGCAGAAGCGACGGTGTGCCAATGCTGATGTGAGGCCTTAAATATTTATGCTTGCGCTCAGGTTTCTTCCATCATCCTAAGAAGACCCTCTCTGGGCTGCCTGATGGTCCCAGGGAGAAGTTGAGCAACATGTGTGACAGGGCCTTGCCTAAGTCTAGCCTAGATCAGGTGACCCCCAACCAACCTGCACACACGTCATCTAAATGCATGCTGAGTGCTATGTGCCACTGAAATTTTTTTTATTTGAGACAGAGTTTTGCTCTTGTTGCCCAGGCTGGAGTGCAATGGCGTAATCTTGGCCCACTGTAACCTCTGCCTCCCAGGTTCAAGCGATTCTCCTGCCTCAGCCTCCAGAGTAGCTGGGATTACAGGCATGCGCCACCATGCCCTTCTAATTTTGTATTTTCAGTAGAGACGGGGTTTCTCCATGTTGGTCAGGCTGGTCTCGAACTCCCAACCTCAGGTGATCCACCTGCCTCGGCCTCCCAAAGTGCTGGGATTACAGGCATGAGCCACTGCGCCCAGCCTGAGATTTTTATGGTTGGCTGTTCAGCAGCAATAGCTGACAAATACAGGAGTGGCACAAGAGACATTGTGAAGGTCAACAGTGCTTGCCAAGTAGTGGGTTGTAAGGGGTGACAGAAAGGGAAGACTCCAAGGTGATGCCAAGATGATTGGTTTGGGTGACTGTGCCACCAGAATAGAACACACAAAGACAGGGGGTAGAATGTGACCTAGACCATTCCTCCAGCCCAGTCCCTCTCACCAATGCTGACTTCAACCGAGTGTCCTCGACACCAGAATCTCAGCATCTCCAGAGATGGAAGGTCCTCTGAGAGGACCTGGTTAACATCTGTCCCTTGTGAGTGATGAAGATACCATCTAAAGGGTGGGCCTTGGTCTCCCCAGGTGGCAGGTCAGGGCCTGGCTGAGAAGCCCTGCAGGGCCAGCCTTTGATGAGCCTAGGGCACTGCTTATGATGACCTGAGTTACATCAGTTACAAAAAAGTATATAGTTGTGTGCATATCTGTAACTATTTTAATATCTATATCTATCACATGCAAAACAGTTAACAGCAGCAGCTGCTATTTGTGAGCCAGACACTGAGCCGAGGCCATTAATTATAGTATTTGATGTCGTTATCACGATAGTCCTATACGACAGGTCCTATTATTGCCCCATTTTATAGATGGAGAATCTGAGGATAGAGAAGTTGTGTGACTTGCCCGTGACTGTGAGGCAACGGCAGGGCTGGGATTCGAACTGAGGTCAGCCTGCTCTGGAGACCAAACATTTTTTTCTCCTTATGGTGTTTTTTTATTTTTTAAAAACTGTTATTGTGTAGATTTAAGGTATACAACGTGACGCAATGGGATGCGTATAGGCAGTGAAAAGGTTACGACGCGAAGCAGACAACATGCCCATCATCCCACAGTTACCCGTTTTTGTTTTGTTTTGTTTTTAGTACCCCTTACGGTGTTTTTAAATTGGAAAGTAGTGCATCAGAGCCCATGTTCCTAGTCACTCTCCAAGTCCCCCCTTTCCAGAAAGCCATTTGTCCACACTTTCCCTTGGAAGTCCACCCATGCCTGCAGACCTCATGGCCTCGTATGACCCCTCAGGCCTCCTGCCTCCCCGCTTCTTTCTCACTGAAGTGTCCACCTTGGTATGACTGTAGGGCTCTGCTGTTTGTCTTTCATCCAGGGTTAAAAGGGACCACAAGGGGCTTCAGAGACCCCACAAGTAGTGGGTACCCAACATCTTTGACAGCTTTGTCTCTTCTCCCTAGTCCAGAGCCTGGAGCAGGCAGCCTTCACGGGGGTCCCGAGTGTTCAGGGTCTCTGCGAATGAATAAATGACTTTGTCTGCCATCCCGGGGCCTGCAAAGGGCCCTGTACTACTGATCTTGAAATCAGAAGTCTTTTGGTGATTTCATTCTCATGAACCTTTGTTTATCTTATGCGATCTAAGCAAGAGTGGGCATTTATCATTCTCATTTTAAAATGGGGAAAACTGAGGCACAAAGAGATTAAGACTTGACTAAGGCCACACTACTAGAAATTGAATGAAAACTTAAGCCCCTTCTCTGCGCTAAATGCTCTTGCCCTGGTTGTACATTGGAGTCACCTGGCGGAACTGTGAGGCTGCTGATGCGGGGACTCCACCCCAGAAAGTCTTGGGTAACTGGTCAGGGTGGGGCTGAGACACTGGTAATTTCTGACAGCTCCCCAGCTGATTCTAATGTGCAACCACGGCTGGGAACCACAACTCTAGACCTTTATCAAATGCTAACCTGGGTGTTAAAATGGTGTCCCTCTATCAATCCCCAGCTTTCATTTCTTCACATTTCCTAAAAATACCCATGAAGACACACATCAAAGAACAAAGTGCCACAGCAACACTGAGAAGGAAGATAACAGTTCCCCAGCAGACGCCCCCCAGACGCGGGAGGTAACATCATTAACTAAAGTGCTGTCACCAACAAACTCTTGTTGTCCAGAGAAGCTTGGCCCCTTGACCCAGAAGACCAAAAGCAAGGGGTAGCTTGAGGCTTCAGCCCCTTCCTCTGTCTGTCTCTGGCTGGTAGACAGGATCTGTCAGTACCAGCAAAACCGTGTGCCTGTGTACAAAGGCAGCTCCCATCTGCACCGCCCTTACTCCAGGCCTTGGAGATTCAGGCCAGTGCAGGGACAGACTGGGTGATATGCTGTGTCCTTCGAGGGATGGTGCTCTCAGGCAAAGCCCTCTGGGGCAGGAATATGCTTGGGGGCAGTGCGTATGAGGAACTGAAGTTTTAAAAAATGAATTGGCTGGGCCCTGTGGCTCATGCCTGTAATCCCAGCACTTTGGGAGGCTGAGGTGGGGGGATCATGAGATCAAGAGATCAAGACCATCCTGGCCAACATGGTGAAACCCCATCTCTACTAAAAATACAAAAATTAGCTGGGCGTGGTGGCGCAAGCCTGTAGTCCCAGCTACTTGGGAGGCTGAGGCAAGAGAATCACCTGAGCCCAGGGGAGAGGTTGCAGTGAGCCAAGATGGCATCACTGCACTCCAGACAGGCAACAGAGCATGACTCCATCTCAAAAAAAAAAAAAAAAGGATTGCATCTGATTAAAGAATTAGAGCTTGACTGTTTCTTCCTGATAATTCATGGCATCCAGAGAGCATTCTGTTTTAGGCTAGCAAAGGTTACTAGGAGATTGGATGCCTGCTACGTGTTGGAAACTGGATTTGAGATGAGTTCATGAAGTCACCCCTACAGCTTTAGGTCTGAGAGAGACTCTGCCTCAGCAGACACCAAGCGAGCCCATGGCTGATGCGCACAGCAAACACAAAAGACTAGGCAGCACCAACCTCATTCAGGATTGAGGGAGGCGCAGAGCAACATGGCATCACACAATAATCCTGCCTAACACAAGAGGAGAGCAGTATTGTGAAGACTTAGTGGAATGTGTACCTCTGAAAATGTTAATGACAATCAACCATAGAAAAATGAAATGAAAAACTCAAGTGCAAAAAGGGGGTTTGTATGTAAGGAGAACGACAATATAGATTCTCTGACGTGTGAAAAGGCATTCGAAGGAAGGGATTGTGATTAGCTAAGCAACTCTCAGGCTGAAATGAAGTGTGAGACAGGCCCTGGGACAGGAGAGAGCCAATGGAAAATAGAAACCCAACAGCAAGATCCAAATGAATTGGAGGCAGTAAAGGACAGGATGGGAGTATCTCTACTGCAGAAAAAGCAATGCAGAATATGAACTTGGAAACCACCTGGAGAGCAGAATAGATAAATAGACCAGAAAGCTGAATACGAAGATAAATAGACTAGAAACAGAAAGAAAAACGACAGGGAAGATAGACAGTGGCCATCTAATCTGTGCATTAGAGAAGTTTTCAAAAAGAATAGCAGAATACACAGAACAAAGAGAGCAGAGAAATAAACTTTCCCTCTGAAAACATAATCATAAAAACGAGTTGACTCTTTAGATAAAAAGAGTTCACAGTGTTCCGCAAGTCTCCGGCCCTGTCCCATTTTTATTTAGTGGAAGGATTTTCTTTTCTTTTCTTTTTGAGACAGGGTCTCACTTCGTTGCCCAAGCTGCAGCGCAGTGGCGTGATTAAGGCTCACTGCGGCCTTGACCTCCTAGGCTCAAGTGATTCCTCCGCCTCAGCTTCCTGAGTATCTGGGATTATAGGAATATACCACTATGCCGGATAACCTTTAACTATTTTGTAGAGACAAGGTCTCACTATGTTGCCCCCACTGAATTTTCTTTTTTAGTTTTGCAGAAAAAGGAAAATTTTAAAAACAGCTATGGAGGAACAAAAGACACAGTCTTCTTACAAAGGAACAAAAATCTGGTTGGTCTTATACTTACTTATTTGAGGTTAAAAATTCAGAGACAGGGAGGCAATGTCTTCATGAGTTTGAGGGGAAAAGAACATACCTATCTATAAGTGAAAGCAAGAGAAAGACATTTTACATAAGCAAGTGTCGAAAACAAATCACTCCTACATGCTTATCTTAAAAAATTCAGCGCTGCAGTTTCTAGGACGAATAGCATGGCTGGCCGGGCGCAGTGGCTCAACCTATAATCCCAGCACTTTGGGAGGCCGAGGCAGGTGGATCACTTGTGGTCAGGAGTTCGAGACCAGTCTGGCCAATATGGTGAAATCTTATCTCTACTAAAAATACAAAAAATTAGCTGGGTGTGGTGGCAGGCACCTGTAATCCAAGCTACTTGGGAGGCTGAGGCAGGAGAATCACTTGATCCTGGGAGGTGGAGGTTGCAGTGAGCTGAGATCACACCACTGCACCCGAGCCTGGGGGACAGAGTGAGACTCCATCTCAGAAAAAAAAAAATAGTATGGCAATTCTTCAAAAATTAAAAATAGAATTACTATGTGATCTAGCAATTTCACTTCTGGGTATATATCCAGAGCAACTGAAAGCAGGATTTCAAAGAGATTTTGGTAAGTAGCATTACTGACAAGAGGTGGGAGCAACCCTGGCATCCACCCACAGATGAGAGGATCAACAATACGTGGTATATACATACAGTGGAATATTATTCAGACTTAAAAATGACAAGAAATTCTGACATACACTGCAACATGAATGAACCCTTAGGACATTATGCAAAGTGAAATAAGCCAGTCACAAAAAGGCAGTACAGCATGATTTCACTGACGCAGGTATCTAAAGTAGTCAAACTCATACACAGAAACAGACAGAAAAATGGTGGTTGCAAGGAGCTGGGGAGAGGGGAACATGGGGGTTGTTTAATAGGAAGAGAGTTTCAGTTTTGCAAGATGAAAAAGTCTTGCAGACTGGTTGCACAAGAATGTGACTATACACCATTAAGCTGTACACTTAGAAATGGTGGAAATGGTACATTTTATGTTACTTTTAAACTACAATTAAAAATAATAAAAAGTGGACCAGGTGAGATGGCTCATGCCTGTAATCCTAGCCCTTTGGGAGACTTAGGAGGGTAGATTGCCTGAACTCAGGAGTTTGAGACCAGCCTGGGCAACACGGTGAAACCCCGTCTCTACTAAAATACAAAAGAAATTAGCTGGGCATGGCAGCGTCCACCTGTGGCCCCAGCTACTCAGGAGGCTAAGGCGGGAGAATTGCCTGAACCTGGGAGGTGGAGGTTGTAGTGAGCCGAGGTTGTGCCACTGCACCCCAGCTTGGGTGACAGAGTGAGGTTCCATCTCGAAGGAAAAAAAAAATGAATAACATGTTGTGGCCAACAAAATTTATGATTTAACTCTGAGGATATCATGGTTTAGAAGAAACAGAAGGGAAAACTGAAACTAAAACCAGGTAGACTTATGAAGTGAAGTCAAAATAAGTCTATAATTTCGGTTATACACTGGAATCAAAAGCCAGAAATCATCCTCGGAAGAGAAAATATTTAATTTTAAAATGTAATTTAATAAAATTTTGTAGTAGTAGTGACTTAATAGTCCAAGATTCAATTATTAGAGACTGGTAAATACCGGTGGGTAGGGGAGAGAAGACCGTGACGCACACAGCATTCCCTAATTTCGGCCATGAGGATTCGCAGGTTATCACTTCTTTCTTAAGTTTCGGTATCAGAGGAAAAAAAAGTATGCCTTTTAAAATGCTATAAGTAAACACTAATAACCACTAGCAGAACTGAAAACAAGATATAAAAAAAAATGGGTAAAAATTACTGGGAAAATAAAGTAGTAGTAAAAGGGAAGTATTTTTAAGATAACAATTATTAAATAAAATTATATAGTTTCATATATAGATAAAAATGCAATCCATAATAAAGAGATAACACAAAATCTTATAGACTTCATAGCATAGATTTGAATATACCTGAAGCTATTGAAACATAAGAAAAAAAAAGAAACATAAGGAAAAAAAAAACAGAAAGGAGAAATTGCTATCAGGAAATGAAACCACTAACACTCTATGGCTGATTAAATGAATAAAAAACAAACGACTTAGGTGAGTTAAATAATATAATTAATAAGATTAAATCAAAACAAGCCTCATAGTAAGCTGTGATCTCGGTGTAAATTTCAAAACAGAAATTGTACAGGTTGCATGCTGAGTCTAAGAATTAACAACAACAGTAAAAAAATAGCCAACTGCTTGAATACTTAAAAGGTATTCTTCTAAAGAAAAATGAAATAAAGATGCAATCTAATATACAATACCTGTATTAGGTTATGCAGCAAGTAACTATAAAAACTTGTGGGATGTGGCCAAAGCTATAATGAAAGGTCAATTTATCGGGTAAATATTTTGGCCATTGAATAACAGAAGACAATATATCATCTAAACCAATGTTATCCAATATGGTAGCCACTAGTCACATGTGACAATATATTGAGCGCTTCAAATGTGGCTATCCTGACTGATATGGGCTGAAAGTGTAAAACAGACATTACTTTTCAAAGGCTTTGTATGAAAACAAGAATGTAAAATGTCTTATATTTGAAAAATGTTAACTACCTACAAAACTTTGTATACATTGGGTTAAGGAACACATATTATGAAATTTAAAATTACACACATAGATCACATTATACTTCTACCAGACAATGTTGATTCAAACACTTAACTCAAAAAATTAGAAAACGAACAACAGCTAAGGAAATATAAGGCCATAATACAGATAAAACCCCCAAATTAATTACTTAGGAAATAGAGAAAGGAAAGCGTATATAAAATCAAGAAAGAAGAAACAGAAATAAAATTAGATATGAAAACAGATAGGAAGTAGATTAAAAAGTATAATAAAAGTTATTTATAACTATGTTGATAATTTTGAAAAAATGAAATAGGCAATTCTTAAAATAATTATCACCAACATGTGCTAAAAAAGAATGACTCAGAATAAACTAAAAAAATCATAAACTAAAATGAAAGTTATGAAAGAATTACCTTTATAAGGAAATCTCTAACCTTAACTTTTTTATAGGTAAGTTCATTCAAGCTTTCAAAAAATTAGTCACAAACAAAGAAGTCTACAGGCTAATTTTGCTAATGTGAATAGATGTATAAGTCCCAAGTGAAATACTAACAAACAGATCCATTATAAACAAGTAGATTTTTATCCTAGGAAGGCGTGGATGACTTAGTGTCAGGAAATCTATAAATCTAATGTATAACTTCAATAGGCTTGATTAAAAAAAGCAGCAACATCTACGACCCTTGGAAGGGAAGAGATAAAATGGTTTGATTATATATATGGAAAATCCAAGAGAAGCCTTTAATAAAGACTATCATTAACAAGAGAGTTTACTGACTAATTGTTAAGAATATTTACATACAAAATTAATATACAAAACCGACAGCTTTCTTTTATGACAGAATTAACTAGTGGGATTTTAATGCACAAAGCTCATTTAATAAAGCAATAAAATACTTAAGTGTCATTATTAAGAAATATGTAAGAATTCTATAAAGAAAATTGCCAAACAAAACTGAAAGATTTAAGAGAATGTCTTCAACAAGTGAAGAAACATATACAATTCCTTACTGGGAAGACAGCATTGTAAAGATGGTAATTCTCTTTGAAATAATTCACAGGTTTAATATCAATTTGTATTCCATATCCCAGTGTGAACTTTTTTGGGAGAAAGGGAAACGAAGACTTGAAAAAATGACCCTAAAAGTAATTTGAATGAATAGCAAGGGCAATAACTAAAAACAAAACAACATTGGAGAGAGTTTCATTGCTCTTAACTTATCCTTAATAAAGCTTTATTCATTAAGAGGCTGTAGAACTGACATCCGAAATGGAGAGCTAGATCAGATAGCCTAGAAACAAATTTGGCATCTACAGAGGTTTATCACATGATCCCTCGAGGACCACAAATCAGTGGCAAAGGAAGCATTATTCACTCAAGCAACAGTGCAGGGACAGCTGTCTAAGTATCAGGAGGAACATAATTTAGAGTCTTACTTTACACTGGGCTCTAAAATAAATTCCAGATGGAATAAAGAGGTAAATGTTTAAAAAAGGAACAAAAATTTAAAGAAAATGAAAGAGTATTTCTCATATTTCTGGAAGGAGAGGGGCTTTCTTCACTGAGCCAACAGAAGAATGCACCAAAATATTAAAAGGCAATTGATATTCTGAGAAAAATACATGCAATAAATGTGACAAAGGGCAATGGTCTTAATATACAAATAGTATGTTCAAATTTGTAATAAAAGTACCAAATCCCTCATGAACAAATGGGGAAAGGGTGTTAAGAGGTAAATCCTATGTCAAAATGTAAATTGCTAATATATATGTGAAAACAACTTAATTCAATATAAGTGTAATTGAATGAATGAAAACATCTTTTTCCCATCTATATGAGAAAAATCTTAAAATGATAATTGTCAATCTGGTAAGGTGCAGTGAGACAGACACTTATATATGGGCAGTTTACACTGATAACGACTTTTCTGAAAACCCTTAAAATAAGTCTTAAGAGTTCTTATCGTTTGATCTGGTAGTTGCATTTCTGGTAATTGTCAAAAGGAAATAATTTAAAATATTAGAAAAAATAAGCTTAATGCACATAAAAATTTAACAACCCGAGCACCAAACAATAGGGGAATGATTGAGTAAATGATGATTCATGCATCCATTAAAAATTATGTTTATGTGGCGAAGTGCAGTAGCTCACGTCTGTAATCCCAGCAGTTTGGGAGGCTAAGGTGGGCAGATCAGTTGAGGCCAGGAGCTCAAAAACAGCCTGGCCAATATGGTGAAACACCATCTCTACTAAAAATACAAAAAAAATTAGCTGGGCATGGTGGCACACATCTATAATCCTAGCTACTCAGGAGGCTGAGGCAGGAGAATCACTTGAACTTAGAGACAGAAGTTACAGTGAGCAGAGATCGTGCCACTGTACTTCAGCCTGGGCAACAGAGTGAGCTCCGTCTCAAAAAAAAAAAAAAAAAAAATTATGTTTATGAAAAGTTTATAATAGCATGGGAAAAGTGCTTATATAATGTTAAATGAAAAAAGCAAAACAAATTGCATTTACCATATAATCTCATTCATGAATACATTTTTCTTAAAAGAAAAAGGAGGAGAAATATCATGCCACAGGAGTTGTCTCTCAATAGTGGAATTATGGATGATCTTTATTCTTTACATTTCATTAATTTCTGAATTTCCCTGATTTTACGTGAACGTTTCTCTTTATAATCAGAAAAACAGCTATTTTAAAAGAAACTGGCAGGTCATGAGCCTTTTCCTTGATTTTTTTTTCATTAGGACAGTGGAATTCTTTTGGTGATCCACCAGCCAGCAGTGATTCTCATGAGAAGGGTGGGGAACTGGGGTGTGAACATGCCCGGCCCAGAGGCCACCAAACCCAGCCTGTGTGTCTCCTCTTGACATGTGTTATAGGTTGCCAGCTTTTCCTCTGGAACAAGGAGCCCTTTCTGCCAACCGAAACAAGCCATTCCTCCAGTTCCGCCCCAACCTCAGCCTCTTGTATCCAAAAGCAGCAAGGGGCCTCAGATTGGTGGCAGCCATTTCAAAGTCTGGTATTTGGCTCTAGGTTCTCATCTGACTGGCAGGCTACCTCCCAGCAACCCCTAGTGCCTTTCCCCAAACTTTAAGGCTACCATTTAAGCCCCGTTTCCTGCCTAAAACTATTTATTGACGTACTGCTATTTCCTGCACCGGCCACATCAATAAGCGCTGAAAGCCATTCAGCGTCTCAGGTTTCTCAAGGCATTCTGGGAAATTCTTCCCACTCGGGATAACCACATGCACTCGGGCATGGTGGAGCCAATGTCTTTGGCCAAGCCAAAAACAGCTGTATACAGGCAAAGGGGAAAAAGCACCCCCACCCCACCCAGTGGCGCAAGCCACCCCAGGGAGATGCTGCTGGAAGGGTGGGGTGGGGGGGGGTGGTCAAGGCACAAGGACCGTGGTGCATATATTTTTACACTTCCCAAGGGAGACGGGCAGCCCCCGTCAATCCCTACAAACTCACCCTCATTTCGGGCTTCCTCTTTGAAAATGAATGACTCAGGGAAATTTGCCCATCCAAACACTATGTCCCCAGTGACCCTGGTTTGTTTCTGTCCAGAGAGGTGGCTGCTGTTGCCATCTCTCCAGTGGGGAGGAGAAAGTGCACTTTTATTTACTGCTAGCAGGAATTCTCTTTTCCTTGAGAAGCTGGGATACTCCGTGGGAGGGGCAGACCACGGGGAGCTGTGGGAGCTCAGCAGCCTGGAGTCAATCCAGGCATTCTTCTCCCGAGCAATTGGCTGAAGGGCTTAAAAAACATATTTGACGGAATTCTGTACATTGAAAAGAGGAAACTCATTTTCAAACAAAAGTTGCTTTATTTTGTATTTGGCCCCCACTTTCCTTCTTTCATGTTTCTGCTGCTCTGCTCCCTCTTGAGGGAGGCTTCCCTGGCTATCCCCTCCGCCGCAGCCCCGGACTCCTCATTCCCACTCGGCTATGCCTCCTTTCCAGCCCCGATCACCTCCACTAGGTCTAATGTGTGTTGATGACCTGACTTTTTGCTAGAAGAGTTTCCCGAGGGCAGGAATCTTGTTTCCTGAGCAATTGTCTTGTGCCCTGGAATGGGACGTGGCTCGTTGTAGGTGTTCGAGGAACACGTGTGGGCTGGATGCATGAATATCCCACGGTACATGATTAGACAGCTCTTCTCTAAGAGGACAGCCTGTCCAAAGGGTAGGGGGCTGTTAATCTAAGACGTAAGAGTAGAGAGTCACCGTGTATGCCTGGCTCATCTTTTCTTTCATTTGTGGCTGCCAGTTCGCTCTGATATTTTCTTCCCACCTTCTCTGTGCCAGTCCTGGTCCCTGCTCCAAGGCCGTCTCATGACATTTGTTTCACTTTTGTGGGTAACATTTTTGCCATACAGTGACGTTTCTTGTTTCTTGGCTTATTGGAATTCCCCCGCCCCCCCGCCCCGCCCCCGTCCTAGGGTTGCTTTAAGTAAGGCCGTAATATTCCACAGAGCCGCCCTTTGGTGGTGTGGTGGGGTCACATGTGATGTTAGTGTTGCCCTGCCCTGCCCCCAGTCTCCCCTGTGTCAGAATCTCCCCACAGGGATTTGCTGAGGCTAGTTGCAACCCCCCTGGCAGGCTTTCCTCCTTGGTTCCCCCCAGCAGTGAAGCCCCTCACTCCTCCGTCTTTATCGTCCAGCCCACGGTCTGCTGCCTGGCCCCCATGGCTAGACCCAGCCTTGGGTAGTTCCTGGAAGGCTCCCGCCCACCCACTGCAGTCATCATCATTTGGGAGGAGCCCAAAACAGGAGCCTCCAGCTCAAAGACACAGTGCAGTCCTTCCTTAGCACCTGTTCTTGTCAACAGTGAAGCAGAGGGCTGGGAATTCCCAAGCCTAGGGCTGACCTGTGGCATGGAACCCAGAGACGCTGTGACACATCAGGTTACCCCTGGCCCGAGAGAGGACCCTGAATATTCCCTTCTGTCCTTCTCTGGAACTGCTGGGCTCCAGGCAACCTCAGAATCCTTACAGAAAAGCAATGTTAAGCCACCTCAAGTTGGTTCCTGTGACTGTGACAAAAAGAACTCATCAGTACAATGGGCTTCTTCTAGGTGACAAAATAATGGTCTCCTGGGCCCCAGGGAAGAGGATGGGACTGGGGCCTCGACGCTGGGGATCGGATGGTGAGGGGCAGAATCAGATAAGTGGGCACTGAGGCTGGGTGGGCAGTGCTTCCAGCACAGTTGGGAGTCAGGATAGGAGGAGAAGCAGGGAAGGGTAATCTGGTTATCACCTGTGTCCTGGGCAGCAACCCACGAGCCCTGCCTCTCACACGCCCACTCAGGGCAGCATTGTGGAAGGTCTTGGTGTCAATCTGATCGGGTCAGGGAGACCTCTTTGTCTTACATGAGTAACATATACAATGTATCTGGTGCAAAGTAGCTGTTGAACAAGTGGCAGAGAGACCTCCTGGTAGTTGTATCCTGAGTCATTTCATCCATCAAAGCCTGCCCAGACCTGGCCGCCCCCACCCCTGGCAGTCTGCACGTTTAGCCCCAGCCAAGGGGCATGTCTGCCGGAACACACTCACAGCTGGCCATCATGCCACATCCTGGCCACAGCTGCCAGGCTTGGCTCGGCCCTGCAGGGCCCTGAGGCCTGGCCCTGGGGACTCAGCCATACCTAGATGCTGGAGCAGTGAGAATTTGACCTGCAAGTCATTCTGCACTCCGGCAACAGTCTGTGGTGGCTGTACATCTTGTCTGGAGGGAGATGGGGACCATGTGGATACTGGGCTGTAGCCTCCACCCTCGGACAAGGTTGCTTGCTCTGAGTTCTGATGCCAGCTGGACCTTGAACCACTCCCTGGGTTTGGGAGTGTCCCTTTTTAGGTGGACTCGAACCTTTCCCCAAGTATCCCTGACCCCCCTGGCCCATGACACAGACACCCACCACCCAATGCCCAAGTCCTGGTCACTCCACTGCTTCACTCCGCTCTGCCCTTAGACACTGAGGATTCCTGGATGCCAGTGACAGAAACCATCTCAGAATAGCTGAAGAAGTATACAGGCCTGGGCTGCCTTCCATGGGAGGTCAGCCCATCCTGTCCCCAGGACTCCAACAGCAGCCCCAGGGCTGCTCCTCCCCTCTCTCCTTCTCTCCCTTGTCTTGTCTTTGACTCGCATGTTGACTGCTTTTTCTGCTGCCACAGACAGGGTCTCCCTTTGTCATGGCTAAGATGGCGGTCAGCAGCACCTGGTCTCTCTCATAATGGTTCCTGAGCCAAAAGGAAGACAGAGCACCCCACTCCCCAGATGTCGAATCCTCAAATCTGAAGGAAGGATTCTGATTGGCCCTGCTCATCACATGGACACCTCTCAGCCCAATCACTGCAGCTGTGGTGAGATGGGGTTCCTTGGTTGAACAGAACCAGGTCATGTGGTCATTCTGCAGCTGAGGCAGGTGAGCTCAGCAGGTGAGGCAGTGACAGATCCCTGGACTACATGCAGAAACAAGAGCTGCAATCACAGGCCTTACCTAGGACCATCGGGTGGCTGTCACAGGTACTTGACACTCTCCTGAGCATCATGTCAAATTCCCAGTGTGCTGCCCTTTCTATCGCACCCAAAAGAATGAAGAGAGAGTGATATTATGAGGATGATCTTGAATCTGCTTTAATCAATGGACATGACAATCATGCCCCAAATGCCGATCCTTTAATTATCATTAATAAAAATCTACTGGACACATTCTGTGTGACTGATGGTTTGTGTGACTGATGGTAGCTGGAAATGCTTTCTCCCCAGCAGTTGGCTCTAGACAAAGGGCATACACTGTGGCTGGGAACAGCCATCAGCCACTTCTAGCTAAATCTAGATCACTCGAGACATTTCCAAGTTTCGCAGGCTATGAGCACCCAGCATATTTCTATTGGCAAAATCAGGTCAGGTAGGCTCAGCTCTGCTGATCCGTAGGAGGGGACAGGGAGGTGGTTGGGGGGAGGAGGGGATGGCGCTGGGCTGCAGCAGAGAGAAGCTGGAAAGTCAGGCCGATCCAGTGGGAATTCTGTCTCACACTTATGCAGGCGCGAAGTCTTATTCTCAGGCAAGGGAGCCAGCACCTGCTGTGGCTGTGGCCTTGAAAAGCCCTCAGAAGAGGCTGGAAGTTTTCCTTTCAGCCTGAGCAGAAAGAGAAGGCTGGATCGTCTGACAGTTGAGGAATGCCAGTGGGATGAGCAGGAATTCCTCAAAGCAAGGTGTCACTGGACTCAGCCTTAGGGAAGACATTAGTACCACTTGCCAGGTTAAGGGGCAAGAGGGGGCTGGAGTTCCTCGGCTTGCGGGCAGCCCTCAGTGATCACACACTTAGTAGCTGGTGCCCGTGCTGGTGCCCTGGTCTCTGCTGCCTGCCTGATCTCCATGTCACGGTCTCACCATATCTTTACACAACTCTCTGCCTTTCCAGGCACTTCTGCAGCTTTCCTGGCTCTGCCGCACACACAGCTCACTGGAGGACGAGGCTCCTTGATCTGCCTACCTTCTGAGGTTGATAGCGCCGGAACCCAGGTCTCTGATTCTGGGCTTGGTGCTCTTTGGACCCCCCAGTGATCATGTTTGAAAAGGCCATCACGAAGACACGACAGCCACCCTCCCCTGCCTTGCACTTCCCTCCAGGTCCTCAGAGGAGAGGGCTGAGCTGCTATTTCTGCAGAACTGGGATTCTCCCTGCCTGGCTGCCATCCTGCCCAGGAGACAGGTCGAGGGCTTGGACACAGGTGTTTGCCAGGCCTTAGCGTTGGCGCAGGTGGTAGGTCTTATCCATGATGTGAAGCTCTTGGTGGAAACCCAGGGGCTGTGCTCACTGCAGCCTCAGCCTGAGGAGCAGGCCAACTGCAAAATAAAAGGCTGGTCAAGGCTGGCCAACTGCTGTGACTCTGTGACCCCATCTATAAAATGGAAAGTCATCATGTGACTGTCAGGCCAGTCGCTGTACCTCTGCATCCTCATCTGTAAAACCAAAGAGATCTTTGACCTGCGCCCAGGTGACAGACTGGTACAAACAGATATAATAACCCTTCCTAATTAGCAAAGGGTTACTGTGTCCATATTCTGCTATGTGAGAAACGGAAGCGTAAGGGGGACAAATGTCCTATCCAAGACTTCCCGTGTGAGGAACTGGGAGCTGGGGCCAGAATTCAGCTTACCCAGCTTTTTGGAGATTCCCAGAGACTTCTCCCAGGTTTCCACCTAGACCAGGTTCTACTAAGAAAGGTGGATCCCCAACCTCAGGCAGAAATGGAATCTGGGATCCCTCTGCTCTGGAAGCAGTTGGAAGCTGAAGAAATGACTTCTGAAACCCTACTTTCAATGAGTGGCCCAGTTACTTCTGAAATTGTCCGGAAGGCTGGCTTTAAAAATAGACGAGTATACAGGCATTATTAAACTATTTATAGAATTTGAGAAAACCCCCTGAAATGCTCACAAAAAGATTTGACCTGTAATGGGGATTCCATAATGACTCGGTCTGACGCTCACATCCACCCACAACTTTGAACTTTGCCACAGATGAAATCCTTAAAAGTCATGTTAACATTTATGTGGTGTTATCCCTCAAGAAGTTGTAGTGGGAGTTCACGCATCTTTTATCAAGCCATATCCCAAAATGTCTACTGGACAACAGTCGAGGAACAGGTGGGGGTGGGTGGGCCACGATAGGGAAGGACACAAAGTCCAGGGGCCTTGGGGGAGGCCATCGTTTACGTCTGTGAAATGGTGACCCTGGCTTGTGCCTGCCTCTGGAGACCATATGGGGATAGAGACCTGGGAGTGAATGTTGTGCCTATCATTTCTGCAGACGTGGATGGCAGCTGTTTGCACCAGGCTCCGTCTGGACAGGTCCCTCTCACAGTGTGCCATTCTGTGTGGTTCTGCCCCACTGGACTCAGTGAGGTCTGTTCTGAGCAGTGCCGCAGGGGTGGGGGTGGCCCTGAAGGACATCTCAGGCTTTCTCCATGAGTTCTGAGATCGGGTCTGAAGACTGAATGGGCTCCTCATGTTGTTCCCCAGGAGGCCTGAGCCACCTGTGCAGATGGGTGAAGGGCAGTTGAGTGGGCAGATTCAAAGCTCCTCGATCCCAGGCAGAGGCCCTCTGCCAGGTCTGTTTCAAGTGGTTGAGGACACGCCTGAGATTGAGTTTGGGAAAGCAACTCTTCCACTAAAAATACATGAAAATCACTAGTGTATCAAGATATGCATGATGGGTTTGAACTCCAGACAGGCCTGGGTGAGGTGCCCTGATCCAACTCCCACCCAGCCCTCGGACCTGGGCAAGCCCCAGACCTTCCATTGTCTCACGTTCCCCATTCAGAAGAGGGAAACAGGGCTAAAGACAGTGACGATGAAAACGATTGGCCAGAGGAGCTCCTCAATAAATGCCTGCTCCTCCTGCTTCCCTGGCCTTCCCAAGACAGAGCCCAAGGACATGGATGTGTGTGGGGTTATCTGTGTCAGGTGTGACGAGGTAGCCTGGCTGACCTCTTGCTCCATGGTCACAGTATGGTGAGCACTGGAGCCAGCAAGAGGGAAGGTGCCTCTGCAGACAGGAGGGAGAACAGTAGGTGGCTACTGACCTCAGGGGACTGAGGATGGGGGAAGTGATGAGCTGGGTGGAGTGGGGGCTGATGTTCTGGCTGGCCCTTGTTTTGCCTGCATGTTTTATTTCCTTGGCTAGACTGCAAGCCTCTTGGGAATCTTATTCCTCTTTTCCTCTCTCGAGTATCTGGCGGAGAGTACAGCTGGGTATAAAACAGCAGTTTGGGGACTCATGCTGACCAATGTATGAATGGAGGCCATCAAGATATTTCTGATGATAAGTATGCTGACTGTGAAATACTTGTAGAGTGGGGAAGAAAAATCTATCCTGCCACCATGCATACTGAGGTCACCCACATTCACCCCACGGTGGTTCTCTAACCAGAGCCAGGGACCCCTTCCTCCAGCCACTGAAAAGCTGGTGCGCATGCACCTCCTTCAAGTCTCAGTCTACTAGTCTTCTCCTCCCAAAGGCCCCCCGCCTTCTCTAGGTAGGCCCTCCACGCTTGTGACATCTTTCACCGTGTTGAGTTGGCTCTTCCGTGTGGCCCCATCATAACTGGAAATGACAAACTTGTAGGTTTATGTGTTTAGTGATTGCCTCTCCCACTTGGATTGCAAGTTCTGTGAGGGCAGAGGAACTGTCTGCTTTATTCAGCAATGTACCTGCTGCGTCTGGTATTCCTGAGGCCACTGGAGGCCCTCAGTGTGCATCTGTTAACTGAATAAATGGATGGGGGGCTCCAAGGCAGTGGCAACTCCAGGGAGCAAATAATTTTGGAGCACGGAGTGAGGCGGTCTTCCGGCCTCTATGCTAATGGGTAAGTTCCTGGCTAGATCTGAGCTTGATCAGAGAAGGCATGAAAATGAAATCACTCTGGCTTTGGGCTGTTACAGAAGTTTCCTAGGAGAAAGAGAGGCTTCTAGGATGGGAAACTCATTCTGTCCTTATTCAGGTATCCATTCATGTTAAGATGGGTAGAAGAGAGGACAGAGTCCTCACCAACATGGGATCCAACAGGACCCAAGAGAGAACAGGAGCACTGAGATCCAAACTGCTCTAGTGAAAGAGCAGAAATCAATCATCTGGGGGCTTTTTGACCTTGGGCAAATTATTTACCCTACTGGGCCTCAGTTTGGGCACCTACAAAATGGGGCTGATTCTACTTGTCCCGTCAAGCCCATAAGTTGTTAAGATTGAATGAGGCAAGAGATACAAAATCCCCTTGTGAACTGAGAGTATTCTACAGAACTGTGTGGTTTGTCTTTATGGCCAGAAACCATACCTTGCTTAGCATCCCCTAAAAATCTGGCTTGGTCCTGGCCCTGCAGAGCTCAGGAAGACATTCTGAACCGCTCCACATGACCTGAGGCTGCTGGCTGGCACCATTCACCTTCTCCTCTCACAGCCCTGCTGACCCAGCCACCTCCTATCGAGTCACGTGCTGGCGGCAGCAAGCGGAGGCTCCAACTGCCTCAAGAGTAGAGCAGCCTTGCCTCATCTTGGCACTACTGACATTTTTGGTCGGCTCATTGGTTCTTGGGGCGTACTGTCCTGTGCACCGTAGGCCTCTACCCACTCGATGCCACCAGAAGCCTCTACCCTCATCTCCGGTTGTGAATGCTCCAAATAATGTTGCCACGTGTCTGCCGGGGGCAAAGTCACTCCTGGTTGAGAACCGCTGCTGAGAGCGACAATGGTACCCACTGCTCTGCTCCCACCCACGGGACAACTTCTCAGGACACAGCAAGATCCAAGGTACCTGAGAAATATCGGGAAGCACATCCAGAGAGGGGGCTATAATGTAAGGCCTGTGGGTGGGGATGCACCTGGAAACTGCCTTTAGAAACCTATAGGCTGCACAGGACACACGCCAGCATACCACACAGCTACCTCATGGGACTCGGAACTCAGCACTGTGCTAACTTCACACGTACTCAGAAGCGAGTGCAGACAACCTGCCTTTGCACTGAACCTGCAGACTGCAAGCACTTTCCCACTTGCAGAGGACAGATAGGGAAGCAGGGCTTTCAAAAAAGCATGAGCCCTTATGTGTGATGAGCTCAAAACCTGAGAGGGTTACATCAAGCCCGGGCTCTGGGACTGACAGCTCCGGGCTTTGGTTGTGATGGCAGCACCATAAGCAAATTCCCTCCCAGGAGTCTGTGTCTTTAAATGTTAACGGCTTAGCATGCTTAACACTTATTTGAGGGTTCCTTGGACAACAGATAATTCAACTGTGTTTACCAGATGACGTTAACAACTACCTCCCACGCCAGTGTCCCAGATAAAAATAATGCCAGCTCCCTCACAGGTCTGCGGAAGGAAAGGACAGGAAGCTGGAACTATCAGTCCTATCTGGCACCTCCTCACCCGTCTGCTTGCCCCTGGTGGCACTGGCTCTGCTGTGGGCAGAGGAAGTGCTACCCAGGTGATAAGAGATGCTCTCACTGTGGTCAGAGGAGCAGAAAGGTCTTCCACCTGCTACTGGCTTTGTCCACCACCAAGGGCTCTGCTTCCTCGGCAAACAGCTAAGGAGAGTGCAGAGTACCCGGAGAGCTTGGGCAAGTCATTCGGCCTTGCTGAGCTGCATCTAGAGAATGGGTTAGTAAGATGCCCCCTGCTACCTCACACAGGTACTGAGATCTAAATGCCTGATTCTTGTTTTACAGGGAGAAACCCAGGGAGGCCTCATTGGATGGATCTGAGGAACACATGGAAGGACCCTTTCTGCCTTGAAGCATCCTCCCACCTCAGAATTCCACCGTGCCTGAGGTCACCCCACTAGTACCACACCACAAGGATAAGGCTCTGTCTCCCCAGCAAATTCCCAGTCAACTCACAAGGTAAAAGATCAACTACAATTCATGCCAGCACAGTTCAAGGGATCAGAACTCAGAAACTTGGCCTTGTATTTTGAGATGGAGTCTTGCTCTGTCACCCAGGCTGGAGGGCCGTGGCACGGTCTTGGGTCACTGCAACCTCCACCCACTGGGTTCAAGCCATTTTCATGCTTTAGCTTCCCAAGTAGCTGGCATTACAGGTGCACACCACCATGCCCAGCTAATTTTTGTATTTTTAGTAGAGACAAGGTTTCACCATGTTGGCCAGGCTGGTCTTGAACTCCTGGCCTCAAGTGATCTGCCCACCTCAGCCTCCCAAAGTGCTGGGATTATAGGTACCCAGCCAGAAACTTGCCCTTTTATGAGAAAAACAGGACTGAGACAAATTGGGTTTGAAGGGAGAAAAATTAGGGATAGTCTAGATATTCCTTATAGGGTGGTGCTCTGGGAAATTATCTCTAGGGTGGCTGATCACAGGAGACCTCGGAGTCCACAGGGGACTCTGACAAGTCCGTTGGAGACCTGGGTGGAGGGAGGCCACTGCTGCAGATGGCTGACATGGCCTTTTTGCTCTGGGCTGGGTACCTCTGATTCTGGCTGTCAGAAAAAAGACCTGAGCTCTGTCAAGGATGGAAGCTGCAGGTCTCCAACCCAGATTCACTAAGCAGTGCAGACAGGGGAAACAATTCCCTCCACGCAAGTCCCTCGCATCAGCTACCCGAGGGATTTCGGTAGGAGTGCGCTTACAAATATCCCAGAAGTTGCGAGTATGCGAAAGAGGCAGGAGTGTTCTAAGCCCTTCTCCCCTGGGCAGCCATGGGCTGGCTTTGCTTGTCCCAAGTCCTTCTCCACTTGGGTGGCTGTGGGGTTGAGTGTGGAGGCAGGTGTCATGGGATGGCAGAAGTTCACATGGCCACTTCTTTGTTGTTATGTCCATGTTGAGAAACTGCTTTCTGTTCTCATCACCTCCAGCTTGCTCCCTCTGTCTGTACACAGGCCCTCACTGATCCATAAACATGCAGAATGATGGACACATTAGCCAACTTCAAAACTGGGCATTTGGGCTGGGCGTGGTGACTCACGCCTGGAATCCCAGCACTTTGGGAGGCCAAGGTAGACAGATCACGAGGTCAGGAGTTTGAGACCAGTCTGGCCAACATGGTGAAACCCCATCTCTACTAAAAATACAAAAATATTAACTGGGCGTGGTGGCACGCACCTGTAGTCTCAGCTACTCGGGAGGTTGAGACACGAGAATTGTTTGAACCCAGGAGACGGATGTTGCAGTGAAATGAAATCATGCCACTGCATTCTAGCCTAGGCGATGGAGCGAGACTCTGTCTCAAAGAAAAAACAAAAAAAATCAACCCACCCCCCCAAACTGGGCATGTGGGGGTTGCTTCCCTTCTCTGTCCTGAGCTATAGTTCTAGGAACATCCAGCATAGGAAAGATGGTCCCTGGCTGAGAGCTGTGGGCCCCAGGCGGCTTGGCTTTCCCAGGGTGTGGATGGGGAAGACTTGTGTTGGGAAAAAAATCCCCCCCCCCAAAAAAACCCTGTTTTCTATAAACATTAAACTCTTACACTAAACCCTCCTCAAGGGAGAGGGTTTCTCCTAACGGTCTGAAATTCTTCCCAACACAGAATTCTTAGTCATCAGGCTGGTAACAAAAGAGAAAGTGTACTCAAGTGCTGAACTTCATTCTGGGGAGCCAGAGGAAGGAGGACTAGTTATATTTCTAGGTTAAAAAGCTCCTGTGGAAAATAGGACCACCCACCCATCTGAAAGAGCCTGGGATACAGGCACCTCTTTCCAAGGCATTTTAAGAAACCCAAATAAGATGCAACTAAGAAGTGACCTTTTTCCCCAGTGGGTGTCTTCATTCAATGGAAGCGCTCGGTGCAGGCTTCCTTTTATCTGGGACTCCCTTAAAATACTCCTGGTTAGATAAGAAGGTGAAGTACAGGTTTGTCTGTAATCCCAGCACTTTGGGAGGCCGAGGCAGGCGGATCACGAGGTCATGAGTTCGAGACCAGTCTGGCCAACACGGTGAAACCTTGTCTCTCCTAAAAACACAAAAATTAGCCAGGAAACGTGGCACACACCTGTAGTCCCAGCTACTTGTACAGGCCCATGAGATGGCCCATTTTTCAAAAATCGCATTATCAGAACCTCAAGAACTTGTGACCTTGGAGAAATCAGGTTGGGGGAGAGGCTAAGGCCCACCAGCAGGGTGCAGGGCGCTCTGGAGGGTCTCGGGAGCAGGAGAAGAATGGCAGTTATGGGGGCTCTCAGGATGATGGCCTCCGTGCTCTGATGAGCCTCTCCAGTATCCTTCAAGTCAAAGGTCAGCTTGGCCAGGAGTAATGCCACCTGCTTACAAAAGATGGCTTATTCCTAAGGTGAAGGTGACATCTATTAACAGGAAGCTCACGCAAAACTAACCACTTAGGATTACCACGTTCTGTCAGGGATCCTCACACAGGACTTGCAACAGCTAATTTGGAGTCTACAGCCATCCATCTATCCATCTACTCACCCACCCGTGACCCATCTAGCCATGCATCCGCCTCCCACTCACCCACGCATCCCTCCCTCCACAGATGCTCACGGGCCTCCTCTCCGCCACGTGCTGACTCAAATGCAATACACACAAAGGGCCTGGGGGAAGGAAGAGCCTAAGCTGCCTTCTGAGATCTGCTGAACAATCAGGTAAACCTCCAGAGTTCCCACAAGCTTGAGTCTGACAGGCATCTCCAGAGGGCATCTGCTTCGATCCCACCTGCCTTCAGTCATCTGGGTGGTTTGCAAAGCTGTCCTATTTTTAAAGCTATTCTGGGAAGAATGTCCCCAAACTTCCCTCTGCTTCCAAGTTTCCCTTCTACCCCCAACCTCAGGCAGTTGGCTATTAAAAGGTCAATCCCCCCACTCAGCCAGAGCCACCCTATCTGTGGAGAACCAGCCAGAGCCCATCTACCCCTCCCCGAGCCCCAAGACCCTTTGCCTACCCTGGGGAGGCCGGTTTGCTGTGTGGAAGTTTAGCGGAGGGCCTTAGCTCTCGAGTTGCACATGGCCCTTAGATCTGGCTTCCCCACCATCCTGTCTTTCCAGCACTGCTGTGCAGAACCCTCACTGATTCTGTGCCTAATGTGACTTAACCCTGTTCAAAGGCTCATCCATCCTTCAGCTCGGAACCAAGCTGGGAGGAATACATCTTTCAAAGGAGCAGCAAAAGATGTGAGTGGTATTGACTGAATATCTCTAGGAGGAACCAAACTGGGGACTAGAATGGGAAAGTGAGGTAGAATGGCCCTGGGACATTACCTTGGGGTCTGAGGCCACCCTTTGGGCTACTAGTCAGAAGACCAAAGGATCCCAAGGTGGTACAGATTTCCCTGCCTCCTCTGGGGAGGTGGGGATAGGGATGAAATCTTCTGTAGGGCAGAAGAGAAGGTAACAGGTGTTTAATTTCTGGTATCCCACTGCTAGCCCTGTGCGGACGGGGGGCTGGCAGACTCAGGATCTTCTCTACAAGGCTGGGCTGTATAATACAGTCCTGTGGTCTGTGTATTGGCTGTCTGGACATCAGGCTCTTCCCCAAAAACTTTCCCACTTTCCCGGGGAAATGGCACTCAAGTCAGATAAAACTGGGGTGGGCTGCCATTTTGAACTCATCCATTTTCTGGTTTGGGCAACTGTATGGCAGCCTCAAAGAAGTATTAGGGAGCAATTTTAGGGAAAAGTCGATACATGAAGATATAAACTTGAGCTGGGCTAGTTGTTAAGAAGAGAGAGGAGGGGAAGGGGGCACACGAGAAGTGCCCTGGAGCCTGCGGCCACCCGGCATG